>NW_012147975.1:11874-208389 GCF_000956105.1 Propithecus coquereli
GGCTGCCCTGCTGGCGGGAGGCGCCACCGGGCATCTGACTGAGCAGGCGTGGGGGTTGCCTTTCTGCTGAGGAACAGAGGGACAGAGCTCAGCCTGTGGCCCACATTCAGTCACCCCACCCCACCCCCAGGAAGTGACCCACCCGTCCCAGGCTGCCCCCACTTTGTTCTCCCAGCTGGAAAAACTGCCGCATGGGAAGTGAACAGCCACACCAAAAGTGTTTCCGCAGGGGAATGTCTGTCTTATCCAGCACTCTGACCTCAGATCGTCCCTTCTGTGGCCTGCCCCCAGCTCAGACAGCGGGAGCAGTGGCTACCGGAACAACTGAGGGGTGCAGACGCCCAGAGGCTGGTTTTGTAAATAAATTCTACCAGTGCAAGCATTGGAGGGGGTGCACTCATTTGATGCTTTGGAGCGATACTTGCAGTTTCCATTTATTAAGCATTTTCTATGAGGCACCTTACAGAGGTCATCTCCATAATCCTTAGGGGTAGACACTGGTGTCACCTCCATTCTGCAGACAAAGAAACAGGCCCAGAGAGGCTAAGCAGCATGCCTGAGCTCACGCAGCAAACAGTGGAGCTGGGATTCACACTAGCCCCAGCTGCCCTCGGGGCCCGAGGACCGAAGCCCTCCTCACGGAGAGAAAAGAGGCAGATGCTGCCCGCCAGCCTCCCCAGACCCACCTCCCCCTCTCCCTTCCCTCGTGGGCTCTGCGTCTTTCCTCCCCTCCTCTTGCCCTTCGGAGCCCAGACGGGACGGTGACTCAGCGTGTGTCTGCTAGACCCACCTCCTTGGACCATGTGGACACGGCCTCCGACCCAGGCTCGCCCACGTTCGGCCGACGCACACGGATGTTGAGAGAACGTGCTTGCCTCGCTCACTCCTGGGCTGGGCAGACACTGGCTCCTGTTCGAAGCTTCTCCGGTGCCCGGTCACACTTGTGTGTCCCATGTTCATAGCCACCCTGCCCTGAGGCCCTGGTTCCACGTCTCCTCCCCTGGCGTGGGGGTCCCCGCTTCTGCCGACGCGCACAGCTCTGACTGCTGGATCCCTGCGCCCCACCAGGGGACTGGGTGTTGGGGACGCCCTCACCTGCCCCCCGTTCTTCCTGAGGATGGGAGTTGAGGAGAAGGACGGAGGAGAGATCTATCGGTCACACTTGAGTCACACTGAAGAAGTTCTTTGTTAAATACCCAGTTTTTACTATTCCCAAGGCACTCCTGCGACACCCCTTTGGGTCAGGGAATTGGGGCTGAGAGTATGACGGAAGAAACAAAGGTACCCTTGTCGGGAAAACTCCGTGGCTTTGTTCTTGGAGTGGGGAGGTTGTCCCGTGCCCCTTTATTTTCCACAGGTGCGGGTCCCCATCGAGGATCTGGCACCCTGGGGCCCTCACGGCCCCCAGAGGAACAGACAGGTTGGGAGGTATCCGTGCGTGCAGAAACTGGGGCCACGCTCTGCCGTGCAGTGCACCCTGGGTCCAAGCCGTGTCCCTCTCTTCGCCGTGTGTGTGACGTCGGAACATCAGTAAGGCCGAGAGCCCTGCAGCCCCCGCCAGCAGCTCCTGAGAGAGCTGGAGGAAGCTCTCGCGCTCTGGGGACTGAAGGGAACCACGGGAGGGTTTCAAGCTGCAGAGCCCTCTGGAGGGAGGAGTGTGCAGGAGGACCCGGAGCAAGAGAGATCCTGGGTAAGGGCTTGGGCTTAGCCGGAAGGGCAGTTTGCCTCTGGTCCCTCCTGCTGGCCTTGGCTGGGAGCTGTCCCTGTGCTGACCCGAACGTGAACACTCTCCGGACACGCGGGCCACGCAGTGGCGAGGGCTGGCCAGCCACGGGCCGAGCCCATCACGTGCGTTACCGCGCTGACTCTGAGTTCAGCGCGACTTGGGCGAGGTGCCGTCACCACCCCGGACAGGTGCGGCTGTGCAGGCGCGGGCGCCTTAAACGGCGGGGTGGGCTTGGGCCGGGGTGAGGCTGGGCTGCCCGTTCCCAGGCGGTGTGGGGAGGGGCTGGACAGGCACGGGCCTCCACCTTCCCGGGGAAGCCCCCAGGTCCCCACGCAGAGCACAGGCAGGTTGCGAGGGGCCCAGGCCCGCCCGAGCGTGGGCTCCGCAGGTTCGCCCGGGAGAGACGCAGCTGTCCTCGGAGACGGGTCCTGCATCCACCCACGGAGAGCGGCGCGGGACTGGGGGCTGCCACTGACCTGCAGACGCCAGCGCTGGCCTCACCCTCCCGGGTCCTCAGGAACCGACTCCGGGCCCCGGCTTCCCCCCCACGCGCCGGGGCTCCGCGCAAGCCCAGCTCTCCCGACTCCCTCTCGCTCAGCCGGCCCAAACCGCTTGTCTTTTAGACCAACTTGAGTGCCCCTCCTCCCCAAGGCTTCTGGGTCTGCCCTCCAGACTCGCTGTGCACAGCCCCGCCCGGCCTCCACTCTCGCTGAGGCTGGCACGGTGGGAGGGCTGCGGTTCGCCCCCAGGCCCCGAGGCTGCTGTCTGATGAACTTGGCAGGGGAGGCCCGCCACGTGGCAGAGGACGGGTAGACTTTCCGGAACGCTAACCCCCTCCCACCGTCAGCACTGAGCTCCGGTGTCCCGCGCGGTGGCGCACACACGGGGGGCCCAGCAGGCTTCTAGACGTGACCTCGCAGCGGCAATGGCTCCTTCCGCACCCACGTGTTCTTTTCTCACAGAGCCCCTCAATTCCAGATCTCCCCAGCCCAGGCTGCCTGGTCTCCTGACCTGTCTGGCCCCCACTGTGCCCATCAGCTGAGAAGAAAAGGCAGAGGAGACCCAGGCAGTCCCTGCTCTCCGATGTCCACAGAGCCAGCCCAGCCCGCAGGACCCTGTCTGGGAAGGAAGGACAGAGGCAGCCCAGGGCACTGGCGTGGTATGGGGCGAAGGTATTTTTCTACTGGTTACTGAGTCATCCGCTCCAGGGGACCTAAGAATACGATACAGTTGGGCAATGTTAATACCATCTCACTGGTGGTGGAGAAACTGAGGCAGAGAAATTAGGACATTTATACAGAGGGGTGGGGGGGCAAGGGCTTTGGGAAAGTCACTCCACTTCCTGAGTCTTGGCCAGGAGGCAGCACGTGGTTGAGAGCTTGGGCCCTGGAGCCAAACAGCAAGTGTGACTCTATAACCCTCCACTTACCAGCTGTGTGGCTTTGGAGAAATTGCTCAGCCTCTCTGAGCCTTGTTCTTCTCACCGGCACAATAGGGACTTGCCTCACGGAATTCAGTAAGATGGTGTGAATAGGGCCTACAGCTCTGTGCCAGCTTGGAGCCCCGAGGAGGAAAAGAATGTGAACGTGTGAAGTTGTGATAAGTCCAGGCAGGTGGAGAGACCAGGAGTGTCCCCTCTCCTCACTGGGGCACTCTGCTCTCCAAGCTCACAGCTCCCAAGATGCCTCTCAGAGGTTCACTCTGGCACCCTCAGACTCGTCTCTGAGCCTCCTGGGTCAGCATCTTTCATTGGCCAAGTATATACTGTGTCTGGCTCTCTGCCAGCCAGTGGCGGGGGAACGGCCGGGACACCGTCCTGGGTGGCAGCCACGCTCATCTTTCCGCCTGAGAGCCCCAAGTGCTGTGCGGCAGCGCCCTCTTCTGGCACATCTTGACAAGACACCCACAGCGGGTGCCTCCGTGGCCCAGAATTTCAGACTTCTTTGGGTACCACCTAAGAGGGGACCATCCCCACCTTCTGAAAGTCAGCGGAGGAAACTGGGGCCTGGACTTTCCCAGGGTGCCCAGTGGGTCGACAGCAGCACTGGGACCAGAGCCCAGGCAGCCCCGCCTCCCTGGCAGCTGCTTCGCCCCCCACTTCACAGCCACTCGCTTCCGTCTCTGTGTCCTGACTTCAGACATCACGGTGAACAGGCGATGGGCCACATGCAGTCTGGGCATGCTCTGGACACACGTTCGCAAAGCGCTGTCAGTAAGGGGAGAAATCCTGCTCCCGAAGGGCACATACACCTTGGAAATCACGGTGCTCCTTCTGCTTCCCGTCAGAGCCAGCGAGGGACCTCAGAGCCCCCTCGTGCGAGGCCAGTGCGGGAATGGTGCGGCAGGAACACAGGCCCAGAGAAGGAGGACAACACACGCGTGTGGTCCCATCTCCTTCAGTCATTTGCCCTCAGTCATCAGTAAGTGCCATCCGTATGCTCTGGGGCAGAGCCCAAGAATGCAGTGGTGGGGGACAAGTCAGATGGGCCCCCCTCTTGGAGCCACCAAGCATTGCACAAGCACTGAGCAACGTGGTGAGGGCTGGAAGGAGAGGTGGGGATGCCTTGACAGAGGGTCCTGGCCCCACTGAGGGGTCTGAAGGGGCTTCCCTGTACCAAAGATGCTTCAGCATAGATCCGAAGGAGGTAGCAGGTGGCCTTGAGAAGGGCCAGGAGAGGCAGCCACAAACAGGAGTGATCAGTGCAAAGGCCCTGAGGTGGAAATCAGCCGGTACCTTTGAGGAGCCAGGCTTCTGTGATACTCCAGGCCCTGCACCTGGGAGAGATGTGGCTGCCTCTTCAGCTCTACTTTGTCCCTGGACTCCCTTTTGGCTGCCAGCCACTAGCAGGCCCTTCAGTCTTTGTCCCTCGGCCTCCTGTTTAAGGCCCAGCCAACTAAGTAAGCATGGACCATCCACCAGGCCTGTGCCAGGCTAGGCAGGTCCAGAGGAGAGTAAGGCAGTGCCCTGTTCTTGGTGGGCCACAGTCCAGATGGGAAGACAAACTACAAACAATCGAGTGCGGCAGCAGCTATATGAATATGTGCAGAATATTCCAGAAACACCATTGAGAGCCAGCAGATCCGGCATGGAGTTGGGTGATGAGTGCTTCAGGGAAGGCCTGTCAGGACAAGGTGACAGCTGAGCTGAGTGTCAGAGGAGTGGCGTGCAGGGGTTGGGGGGGGGGAGAAGTGGGAGGGGGCATTCCCTGCAAGGGAACAGCGTGTGCTCAGTCATGCATGCAAACGATGCGGGGGGAGGGGACGTGGCCTGGGTGGGGCTCTGGCTTGAGGGGAGGGCTGGGCTGGTGGCAGCTGAGGAGTGGTCGGCCAGACCCAGTCCCGCGGGCCTCTGCACAGCAAGGCGGGACTGGAATTTATGCGCCAGCCCGTGGGAGTCATTGGAGGTCGATAAGCAGAGCAGATTCGAGGCTGCGGAAGCTCACTGTGGCTGCAGCTGGAGGGTGGACGCAGGACTGGGGCAGGGGACCCAGGGGCCTCTGCCCGCCACGACCCAGGCAGGCAACGGCACGGGCCTGGGCTGAGCTGTGCCAGGAGACACCAAGAGGGTCGGATGTTAGGGTCACTGGGGAGATGGGGCCTCGGGACTTCACGGCTCAGGGGATGAGGCCTGGAGTGGGGAAGCGAGGACGACGTCTGCGGTTCTGGTTGGGTGGCCGGCTGGGCGGACACACCTGTCTCTAAGCTGAAGAAGCTCTGCGGGGAAACACTCTGGGAGTTAGTTAGGCAGACTTCATCAAGAGACCTGCCGGGTTGTAACGAGACGACAAGGGACCGTCGGGGCGAGATGTTGAGTAGACAAAAGGTTCTGGGCCCAGAAGATGTGGGGGGCACGGATGGGCGAGGGTGAGATTAGGAACCTGCTCCTAAGGATGGGCAGGAGCCAGGCGCCAGGGCACCAGGCGATCAGCGGCAGGACGGGGAGGAAAGCCAGGGCAGGGCCTTCAGCACCGCAGGTCAGGCTCAGCGGCGCCCAGGGTTTCACGGCCTAGGTGCAGCGGGTGGGCGTGGGGAGGGGACGCTGGGCTTGGCCAAGAGAGTGGTTGGGGAGGTGGGAACACGGGGCTGGGTAGACTCAGAGTGCAGGCAGGGGACCCCAAGTCCGGGGAGCCTCCCCCTTCTTCCTGGAGCACAGTGGACTCCCTCTCCAGTGCTCTAATGCCACCTCCATGTGGCATCTCAGACAGATTCTCTCCTAACACAGACTTTCCCAGAAGCAGGGACTGGCACAGACTCGGTGCTCAGGAAACTTCTGTTGCCTGAAAGAGCAAATGAGAAATGGGAAGTGGGAAGTGGCCCCTAGTCATCCGATGCCGCCGGCATATCCCGTCTGCAAAGTGGGAACAGTGGAAAAGCCCTGGAAAGTGCTCTCAGGGTTACCTTCAGGGAAGGAGCTGGGGTGGGAGAAGAAATGGGGTTTCTTTCTGGCCCTAGTAACCCAGGGAGTCGGTCTCTCTGTGCGCAGTCTCTTTCCCATGTAGTGGTCAGCAGCCTGGCTTCCCCTCCCGCGGTTAGAATCCAAATGTGGGTGGCAGCTACCAATGCTGCTCCCCAGCCGGGAGGCCGGGACCCACGCTCAGAGCCAGCACTGTGCTGGGGCCCACAGCTCTGTGGTCTGGGATTCTCCTGGCCTGGCCCATGCTTGCTGCTAAACCTCAGGGCCTCCCGCGCCTCCCGGGTACTGTGCCTCCTGGGCAGATTGGTGGCACACATTTGGGAATGGCGCACAGTGGTTCATTCTGGAAAGGGGCCCACTCCTCAGCTCTGCTCCGGCTCATCAGCAGTTCAAACAGCAGCTTTCTGGCTCAGGCCATCCTGGGGCTGCCAGGGACACTGCCTGCCAACTCAGGACCTCCCTAATTGGTGCTGACACAGGACTGAGGGGACGACAATCTGCCTGGCACTCGCCAGGTGGTCTTCCAGAAGACTGGGCCTTGGGAAGCGGCAAGCTTCCCACTGGTGGGTTCTCTTCGACGGCGAACTCACTGAGGGGCCACCTTCAGAGACTATTTCTTTCTTACAACTGTCCCAGGCACGCATCCCGGGCATGGCAGGGCACAGCTCGGGGGGCGTGCTGATGGCAACTCTGAAACCCCAAGACTGAGGGGGTCACAGCGTGCAGCAGAAGCTGAGGCTCAGGAATGGGGTGCGGCGTGTCCATCCCTCCATGGGACTTTGCAGGACTCCCCCCAGCCAGGCCTGTGGCTCCGCCCTCAGAGGGCTGGCTCTGGCTCCCTCATCCGGACACAGGTCCACTCTCTGCGGACCTGGTGGGGGGCAGGAGGGCCCCTTTCATTTCCAAGTCCCCACTGCTCAGTGGGAAGGCCCTTCTAGGATCAAGCTTGGTGGTCAGACGCTGCCTTGTTTTAGAAGAAGGAGGCTGGGCTGGCTGCTGCTGCACGTTAGCCTGATGACATGACAAGAACAGGCCCAGCAGAGGCCCCTTCCTCCAACCATCCCCCGCACCATTCTTGTCACCCCCGGGGAGTCTTGGCTGGGACCCACAGGTGAGTCCCTGCTGGAAACTGGCGGGATGCCAGAGGACATTAAGTCATCTTCCCTGGGAGGGGGCCGGTGGGGGGACAAGAAGCTCCCATTGGAATAAAGCCCCTCCCCACAGCAAGGCCTCCTCTCCCAGGGAGCGGAGCTCCAGCTGGGGGCCGGGGGGGGGGTGCAGGGTGTGACCACAGAGAGGGGGCTGAAGTAGAGAGGACCATCCTGTGGCCCAGGGTGGACAGAGCGGGCTGAGCCAGGGCCTGGCAGGGAGCCGGCCCCTGGCGAGCTGTAGCTGTAGCTGAAAGTTAGACAAGACCCTGGACCCGAGGTGCTTGCTCTGGGCGCAAGTCACTGGGTGGGACATGGCTGCCCAGGACCAAGTGCCGTCTCTGGAGGGGTGGCTGGCACTTTCTCCTCCGGCTCTGAAAGTGGCAAGGGCGAGGATGGGGGGAGAAGGGAGGGCTAAGGGAATTCCACCCGGTGACCCTTGCCTCTTAGCGCCCGGGATGTGCTGCGGGACACGCCCTCGTCCTGCCAGGCGCTGCGCCTTTAAGGTCCGCTGGGGGCGTGCTGCCGGCGGCCGCGGCGCGGAGGGCGAGCGCGGCAGGCAGCGCGGTGGCTCGCGGGCTGGGCGCGGAGTGGGACCTGCGGCGCGCTCGCCCGGCCATGCCCCGCAGACGCTGAGCGGGCCCCGCCGCGGCCCGGGGAGGGCGAGGCGCCGCGCGGCACGGCCATGGGCAGCTTCCAGCTGGAGGACTTCGCGGCGGGCTGGATCGGAGGTGAGCGTCTTGCCGGGACCCCCGACGGGCGCTGCGCGGGCAGTTTGCACCCGGCGCCCAGCCCTGCGCCCGTGCGCTCCCGCCACGCGCCCGCGAGCGCCGCCTGCTGCGGGCAGCGCCCTCGCCGAGTTCTGTCGGGTGGTCTTCCCCTTCCTCGTCTGCCGCCCGGCTCAACTCCGGGAGCTCCGCAGCCATTCGCCCCAGCTTCTGACTTGCCTCAAAGTTAGGACCCGCGGAACTCGATCCGGTAATGATTAAACAGCCCGGCCAAGCCCACAGCCCATGGAGCCTCCCGCAGTGCGCACACCCTTTGGCGACACGGTGCGGTGCGCACCTGCATTTGGGGACGTGGCTCGGGGAACTTGTGTATGAGGCTGGCGCTCGGCGGCGGCTGGCTCTGGACGCGGGGTAGTGGGGAGCCCGGCTTCAGGATCAGGCCGTAGGGGAGCGCCGGCTGCAGGTGCCCACTGACAGCTGGAACGAACCCTTCCTGTCCCCTTCAGCCTTGCCTTCCTCCAAGGCACTGTCGGGCCAGCTGGTCCCTTCGCCACCGCTCCGGGGCCTCTCTTTGCTGGGCCTGGAATGGGTTGCGTGGGCGAGAGTTGCATTTCCAACAGATCTATCCCTCCTCTCTCAGCTACTGGGGCCGGGCGCTTAAGGGACTTTGCTAACTGTAAAAAAATTATCTTTCTTTTGTCCCGTCTATGAGGGGCAAATGCAGCCTCTTCCCAGAGAAAAGACGAAAAGAGCAGCAAATCAGATAGGATCCCAGGGCACCCCTCTCACCCGGCGGGAGCCCACTTCTCTCTCCCCGCAAATGGCTGCAGGGCCCCTGCTCCGCACCTTCCTGAGCAGAGATGGCCCCTTTTACCGTGGACGATTCTGTTGGCACGGGCACCCTTGGGTTGGGTGGAGACCCTCCTCTCCTAACTTTACCACTCAGGGGCAGCAGCCTGAGGCCCACGGGGCATAACCGGGCCCTCTTAGACTGGACAATCCTTCAACCGCTTGGAGGGGCAGGCAGAAAGCGGAGACCCCTCCCCGGGCTGCCCCTCAAGTAACCAGACCTCCTTTAGTAGGGTTGCAAGGACTTCGTTTGAGAAATGCTCCGGAGGGTAGGGCTGAGTCAGAATAGCTCCAAGCCTCTGACTAGATAGAGACCCCCCCACCCTCCAATGTGATGACTCACGGACCCTCCCCAGCTCACATAGCATAGAGACTAGGGAACTGTCCTTTCTTCTGATATTCTGAGATTGTCCTTGCTTTGTTGCTGTTAACATGCCTTTTTTTTTTTTTTTGCTTCCATGAAATGATGGTAAGTGTAGTGACACTGAATACTTAGTAGGTGCCAGGTGCTGTTTAAGTGCTATATGTATTCTTTTAAAACAACTGTATTGAGGTTTATTGTATATATCATGAAATGCACTAATTTCAAATGTACAATTTAATGATTTTTAGTAACTTTACGAAGTGGTACAACCATCACCATAAATTAGTTTTAGAACATTTTCATCCCCCAGTAAGACATGCTCATTTACAGTTGAGCCCTCTCTCCTGCCCTCTCCCTGGACAGCGACTAATGTCCTTTCTGTAAATTTGCCTTTCCTGGATATTTTACATCAATTGAATCCTGAAATATGTGGTCCCTTGTGTCTGTTTATGTATATTTCTGTAATTATTACAATGACCCCAGTGAGGTAGGTGCTGTTTTATCCCCATTTTACAGATGAGGAAATGGAGATACAGAGAAATTCTCTGGCTTGCCTAAGGCCATGCGTCTAGCACAGGCACTGGAATCCCAACCCAGGCAACCTGGCACCAGGGTCTGCCGTCTCAACTCCTGTTCTCGTCTATAGCTGTTTTCTTTCCTAGCACCCTTGCACGGCAAGATTTTACAGTTGACGTCCTCCACATCTAGTTAGAGATTCTACTGGTCTATGAAGTCCAGAGGTCTGGAACCACTGACCTGATAATCCCTTTTTTTTTTTTTTTATTCTCACGTCCCCTGCTTTCAGATGGTGGGCAAATGGCTGAACAGGGAGATGTTGACCCATGGCTGCATCTGAGGCTGCGGCTCTGCCTGGGGACCAGAGCTCCTTCCTCCCTGCTGGAGGGGTTCCTTAGAGGGAGGCTTCCTTGGGCCTGCGGAAGGCTCTGCTTCTGTTGCCCGTCACCTCTGCCTCTGCCAGTTCACGGAAGGAGGGGGTGAAGAGGGGACAGGAGGTCTGGACTCAGGGAGCCATCGCTCTGGGATTTAGCTGGTTTCTCTAATATCTAATATTCCAGATACCTGGTGCAATCACTTCCAGCAGAGACATTTCTTTCTCCATCAGCGTGCTGGGGATTTGTCTGAGAAGAAGCTCCTATTTCAGTCTCAGTTTCCAGCTTCTACAGCAAGAGTGTCTTAATCTAGGTGGCCTTGGGAAAGCCTTGCTTCCCTCTAAATTGTACAGGCCTTGTGAGGATGTGTGTGGGTAGGCATTTTTCAGTGAAAAGATACAGCCTATTCATCACCTTTCCAAAGGGGTCTTCTTTTTAAAAAAAATTCTATAGTCACAGCATTCATTTCCAAGCATCCCGTAAGTGGCCGGCTCCTGTGAGTCACCTTACATTCATTCGTTCATTTCCTTCCCACAGTGGAACCGTGAGGCAGCTGCTAGTATTATTCCCTCTCTGCACATGCTAAAAGTGAGGCATAGGGAAGTTTGGTAACTTTCAGGTAACTGAAAATCGCTCGATTTTCTCTCCACACATACTCTACCCCCTTTTTTGCGTTGAAATTCACATGATATAAAATTAACCATTTTAAAGTGTACAGTTCAGTGGCATTTAGTACATTCACAATGCTGTGCAAACATCGCCTCTATTTAGTTCCAAAACATTTCCCTCATGACCAAAAAAGATCCTGTCCCCATTAAACAGTCACTCCCCTCTACCTCTCCTCCCAGCCCTGGCAACCACCAACCTGCTTCCTGTCTTTATGGATTTACCTATGCTGGATAATTCATGTAAATAGAATTATATAATGTGTTGCCTTTTGTGTCTGGCCTCTTTTATGTAGCATAATGTTTTTGAGGTTCATCCGTGTTGCAACACGTATCAGTAGTTTGTTTCTTTTTCTCTTCTCACTGAACAGGATTCCTTTGTATGAAGACAGCACACTTTGTTTCTCCGTACTTCAGCTGATGCACATCGGGGTGGTTTCCACCTTTTGGCTACTGTGAACAATGTTGCCAGGAACGTGCGTGTACATGTACTCGTCTGAGTGTCTGTCTGCAGTGCTTGGGTACAGACCTAGGAGTGGAATTGCAGGGCCACGTGGTGATTCTGTGTTTAACTTTGTGAGGAGCTGCCAAACTGTTTCCACAGTGGCTGCATCATTTTACGTTTCCACCAGCAAGATACAAGAGTTCTAATTTCTCCACATCCTTGCCTATGCTTATTTTTCTTTCCTTTTTTTCTTTTTATTTTAGCCATCCTAGCGGGTATGAAGAGGACTCTCATTGTGATTTTGACTTGCATTTCCCTAATGTCTAATCATGTTGAGCATCTGTTTACGTGCTTGTTGGCCATTTGTACATCTTCTCCCGAGAGATGTCTATTCAAGTCCTTTGCCCATTAAATTTTATTGTAGTCGTTAAGAGCTTTCTCTTTCTTTCTTTCTTTTCTTTCTTTCTTTTCTTTCTTTCTTTCTTTCTTTTTCTTTCTTTCTTTCTTTCTTTTCTTTTCTTTTCTTTTCTTTCCTAAATTCTGGACACTAGACCCTTATCAAATATACGGTTTGCACATATTTTCTCCCATTCTGTAGGGAATCGTTGTCTTCACTGTCCTTTGATGCTCAGAAGTTTTCAGTTTTTATGCATCCAAATTATGTATTCTCTCTTTTGTGCTTGTGTGCTTGGTGTCATATCTAAGAGTCCGTTGCAAATCCCAGCTTGTGAAGATCTGTTCCTATGTTTTAGTCCGAGAGTTTTACAGTTTTAGCTCTTTCATTTGGGTCTTCCATCTATTTCGAGTAAATTCTGTGCATGGTGTAAGGCAGGGGTCTAACTCCATTCCTTTGCCTGTGGCTATCCTGTTGTCCCAGTACCTTCCTTTCTGGGGTGCTTGCTTCTTCAGGCAGATCCCAGATTTTACTCCATTTTCTCTGCCTTTTTTGGTGCCTGGGCCGGTGCCTAATGCATTGGCGGCCCCCCCAGTGACCGACCGCTGACGGAATGAGTGAATGCCTGTGCCGGACCCTCTGTCCTGTCCCAAGAGCCAGCTGCTGCAAGCAGGAGTCCAAGGGCTGAGTGACCAGGTGTTCTCTTTTGATCCATAGGTGCAGCCAGCGTCATCGTCGGCCACCCTCTGGACACAGTCAAGGTACAGTAGCCATGCTTCCCACCACCTCTTGGAAAGAGGCCTGGCGCTGGCCTGCCTCGGGGACTGTGCCTGCTGTGTCTGACCCCGGAGAGTCTCCTGCCCAGGCAGGCTCTCTGTTGCCAGCTTAGGGGGTGGGGAGCTGGGAGGCCGTGTCTGGAACAGCTCTGCCCTCGTCACTTGGCAGTGATTTTGTTTTTGTGAGTGTCCTGCCCCTGCCTACAGGTTCTCATGAGTTGGTTGGGGAGGGGCCAAGGCCCTGGCATGTGTCCTTCTCCAGGGCCCTGCAGAGCTGAAGAATCAAGAACGCCTTCTAGTGTGAGGTGGTGGTGTCTGAACCGCAAATTTAGGGATGGGTTTCAGGTGGTTCAGGCACAGGGAACTGCAGGGGTGGAGGCACCGAGATGGGGATACCAGGTGGGGGCTGTGCTCATGCATCAGGTTTCTGATAACAGCTGCGGGTCAGAAAAGGTGGAACAGCACTCGGTGCTCAGAGGACTCGAATGCCGGGTTAGGACTTTGGACCTAACCCATCATAACTTGATGATGGGAGGTGAGAACTCTGGAGCTGGCAGGGCCTCCCTGACATCAGGACCATCCAACCCCCTTGTTCTGGGGGTGTTCCCCAGAGAGGGGAAGGAGCTTGTCTCAGGTCACACAATAAGTTAAAATCTGAGGAGTGAGATGCTGCAAAGAAGCGTTCTTTGACCCCACGGCCACCCCTGCCACCCAGTGGTGAGCAGGACTCAGCCACGCCCGGGCAACATGGCCATAAATGCTGCCTCCTCGGCCCCGACTGACTCTCACATCCTTGTCTGGCGTCCTGCCTGGATTGTGCAGAGAGAAACCTCTCAGGCCCTTCTCAAACAGCCCTTGCGATCCATTTCTCTCCATGCTCCTGTATGGCGACGGCTCCTCATAGGTCAGGGCCCAGGCCGACCTGCTGCTTCATGAGATCAGCCTACCTGTTTTACAGGTTCGAAAAAAGCCGTCTAAGTAGTAAAGCGGGTGTTGAGGGTCCCCAGGGGAGGCCCTGACCTCAGGGGATGGCAGGCAGGGCCCAGTGCTGGGAGATGGCTCACGCAGAGGTGAGAGAAACAGGCTTAGTCTGTACCCTGGGAAGGTATAATCTTCCCATTTTATATAGGAGGAGAGCAGCGTTCAGGAACCTGCCCCAAACCTCAGAGCCGGGTACGGTACTGGCGGGGCTCAAAGCCCCAAAGGGAACTCGGCTCTCGGGCCAGTCTGCCTCGCTGGTCAGCGCCTTCTCCACGTATGGAGCCCCTTGGGACACACTGGAGCCCAAGAGATGTTCCCTGAATGAAGGAAAGTTGTCCCAGAGCTGCTTTCTCAAAAAAAGAAAGGCATGCTGTTGCTGCTGGCCTACCCCCCCTGGGGAGCAGCCCCACCTTACTCTCAGCCACAGCGATGGTCCTGAGCTCTGGCGTCGCCTCACCTTTGGAAATCGTTCTCCAGGCCACGCCTTGCCCTTGGCCGGCCGAGATCCTCTGCTGTTTGCGTTGAAGCTGCCAAGGACTGTGCCTCCTCTTAGGCTGCCTGGGAACTCGGAACCGAGGAACACGGAGCTGGGACCCAGGAGGCGTGTAGGGAAGGGTGCCAGGGCTGCTGCCAGTGCCGGCGCTGGGGCAATCCTGGCGACTGCTGTCTGCCCGGCCTCCCCTGCCCCTTTCCTGGGCACAAGAGCCGGTACAAGCTGGAGTGCCGGGGCTCAGTTCTCAAGGGGCCCTTGCAGAGAAAGAGGGGCTCTCAGGCCCTCACCAGGTAAACGCTTTGCGGCTATTTTCACGAGCTCTGGGGACATATGCAGCATTTGCAAGGAAGTGGCTTGAGGCCTTGAGTTTGCAAGGCCCGAAGTCACACGGTCACTGTCAGCAGATGTGCAGGAGCTCATCACTTATTGAACACCTACTGTGTGCACCGCACGAGGCCAGATTATCTCATGTCAGAGCTGGTCCTGATGGTTGATGCCCCTGCGGGCTGGTGGTCCTTAGACTTCAGTGCGTATCAGACTCACCTGGGGGTCCCAGGTTCTACCTCCCTTAGAGACACAGGTCCAAGAAGCTGGGGTAGGGCTGCAAATGCATGGAAAATAAGCTTAGCTCGTAAAGGGATTCTGTGGCGGGGCTTCTCAGGGCCACAAGGGCTGGTCTAAGCCCTGTATTTATTCCCAGGGCAAGGCCTTGGGCCCCAGCTGAGCAGAGGCAGCAGTCTGTCTCAGGGCCCTGGGAGAGTATGTCTACTCCAAGGAGGGCTGAGACCTCTGCTGCCATGAGGATCGTCTTGGTTTGTCAGGAAGTACCAAAATGCCAAGCACCTGTTCAAATGCCTGAGAGAAGGTGGCGGGGGGGGGCATTTAGCAGGGCTGGGCAAGAAGGCTCGCTAATGTGCTATTGTTGGGGGGTGTGGGGAGGATGCCGGAGGGGGCAGGTGCCACTGGAGCCAGCCTGGAGACTCCGTGGGACAGAGGTCAGGCACTCACCCCTCCGTGGCCCAGTACCTGTCTGCCAGGTGCCATAAGCTGACCTAGGGTCTGAGAATGCAGCAGTGAGGGAGGCAGGCAAGGGGACAGATGTTTTTAGGGCAGTGATAGATAATAATCAGGGGACACAATAAATGCACAAGACATTTATAGGAAGTGGTAGGTGCCACGGGAATGACAGCGCGAGGCAAAGGCAGAGGCTGTGATGAGGGCCTCCCTATGTCAGAGGGTCAGGGAGGGCCTCTCTGCAGGGCCTCAAATGGCACCATGAGCCAGACGTACAGACCTGGGGACACAGTGCTTATGGCAGAGGGACAAACTAGTGCCAAGACCCAAGGGTGCAAAAGTACGTTTGAAAGGAACGCAGGCGAGCGTGTATGTCATGCATGCAGCGAGGCGAGCAAGGGGTGTGACGCAGGTGCCGGGAGACGTCCAGGGAGACCGGGGCTGCTGTTCAAGCCGGGGCCTCACTGCCTGCCTCCTGCCAGCCCTGCACGCCCAAGCCTTGGCTCCTGGAGCCCACCAAGGAGGGCTCTGCAGCAAGTTCGTCTCTGAAAATCACTGCTGCCCAGAGGTCGAGCCCGTGCCTGACACTCCCCAGGGCTGTCCAGAGCCAAGCCGGGCCCTCGGGCACCCTCCTTACCTCTGTCGTAGCTGCGATGCCCACTGAGCTCTCTCCGCCCTCCAAGAGAGCTGGCCAGTTATCCTGCCCAGGCTGGGCTTCCCCGTTCAGAGCACAGCCTAGCGCAGAGCTGGGCACAGCCCTGGGTGAGTACCTGCGGAGCAGAGGCTATCCCGGACCTCAGCGCAGCTCAGGGCGCCAGCTGTATACCTGTCCAGGGCTGCGCCCGGGGACACTCGGAAGACTCCGATGCAGTCCTTAGCGTCTCCTTGAGGGTGCAGGTTGTTCCTGGCGCTCCCCCCCAACACTCACCTAACTCGTTCCTAGTCTGCCGTCCAGGGCTCACTGGCAAACCCATCCGCAGCAGCGCTCGGCGGCTGAGCCGGAAGGACGGGCTTTGGAGCCAGCAGGCTCTGGGACTGAACCCTGCTCTTGCCATTTCCTCTTGCATGGCCTCCTGTTAAACACGGCACTAATCCCTGGCTTGCGGGGTAAACATAAGGTCAGAGAGTTGTTCCTGGTACCCAGTAGGCAGTAAAAATCAGTAGCTGCCATTTTCATCGACATCATTCCATATAAATTAAGTTTTTCTAGGTTACCATCATGTAAAACTATCTAGCGGGATTTTAACCAAAGACAGAGAATGTGTCTAAAATGCTCTGATGGCAATGGGATGTATAATTTCTTATTATGCACATAGTAAGGGAGGCATGGGGACACCTCAAGAGGTGACAGTCATTCTCCTGAGTGGCGGCCTCAGCTGTGGAGCTGGAACTGCTCCTCACGGGCGGCCCCTGTCCTCCCAGCCAGGAGCAGGGCGACCGTCCCTAAGGCAAGGTGGATGAGGGAGTTGGTGACGCTGTTGCCCAGTTAGGTAGGAGGGATTTGACTGCAGACGACTGGGGGGTGTTAGTTTCCTTGGGCTTCAGACAGCTGAAGTTTATTCAGGAAGCAGGGAGTCCAAATTCAAGGTGTTGGCTCCTCCTGGACGCTCCGAGGGAGCAGCCGTCCCATGCCACGGCCGCCGGGGATCCCTGATGTGGCCCCAGGCTCTGCCTCGGTCCTGCTGTGGCCCTGCTCTCCGTGTCACTGCGCCAGCTCCCCTCTCCTCTCCAAGGACGCCAGTCGTTGGACTTAGGGCAATTTGGGGGGCGGAGGCCCCTCCCTCTCTGCAGGCAAGCCTGGCACAGTCACCTGGGAAGGCTCTCTTCCTTGCCCCCTGTCCCCTGAACCTCTGGAGGGCCCTCCTGAGACGTGGCATCCAGCCCCCGTTCAGCCTGGGACCCTCCCGCTGGAGCACCGCCCGGCATGGCACATGGCCGCCCTGGTCCAGCCTGGAGCGTGGGCCAGGGCTCCGTTGCACCCTGGAACATCTTTCTGGAACATCTTCCTTCCTTCTGGACAGCATTTTCTCTGGAGTCCCTGTCCCCTGAGAAAGGCTTGGGCAAGTCTGAGTAAGCTGAAATCCAGTGCTGGCCGCATCCTCTGCTCTCCTGTGACCCAGGGCACAGCACTGAACCTTCCGGAGCCTCAGTTCCTTTGTCTACAAAGGGGGCAGATAGCACCTCCCGGCGAGGCTGTCATGAAGATGGCTCACGGAGGCACTGAGGGTATAGCAATGAGCGACAGGACCCTGTCATGATGAGGAGATGTGTCGGGTGTGGGTGGGCAGACCAGTGGCTTGCATGTGGCCCCAGGGCTTGCCCGTGGACGAACTCAGCTGCAAGGCCCTGGGCTGCTGACCAGGTCAAAGGCTCCTTCCTCTGCACTCGGCTGCCGGGTCGCAGGTCAGGGAGGCACGGCTGGTGCACTCAGGAGTGCATGCCTGCTGCAGGGTGGCCGGGTTCTGGTCAGGGCTCTGCTGCCTGTAGACCGCCTGGACCAGGCTGCAATGGCAGGCTTCAGGGGTGTCTGCCCCCGACTCATGAACATCCCGGGGGGGCTTCTTGCCTTGCTCTAGCGTAATCCCTGCCACTCCAGGCTGCTCCCTGACTGCCCAGTCCAGCCTTGGGAATGCATGTTGGCCCAGGACAGCCAGGGCGTGGCCTGAACTGTCAGGTCAGTGGGGGCCGGGGGTGGGGGCAGACAGTGGCCCAGCTCTCAGCATTGAGGCTCCAGCCACCTCACCCCGTGCCACTGAGCGCTCATCCCTCTTTCCTTGTGTTTTCACCTCTGGGTCCCTGAGAGCTTCAAGTGGGAGGGAAAGCCATGAACTGGAGGAGCACATGCTCACAGCACCCCCGATGGGACGATCATGGTGTTGGGCCCAATGTCCCATGCAGGGCCCTGATCTTTAAGACGTGTCCACTGCGCACACAGAGCCCAGGGCTCCTGCGCTTTATAAGGACCCAGGAAAGTGTCAGAGACCTGAGAAAATACTATATAAGCAGAAAAGCGCAGAAGCAAAATGAATGCTTCACTAAATGTTTACAAAATATAGCCTTATGTTAAATAGTCAAATACAACCCAACTTTCATGGAGATCTATGTGAATGATATTTAATGTGGGATGCACATTAAATATATAAAATTAGATTTAACTTTATCATGCTTGATATGATATGGGGCGGGTTTGCAAAAGTAATAGAGCCCAAGATCTAAGCAAGTCAGCCGGGCACGGTGGCTCACGCCTGTAATCCTAGCTCTCTGGGAGGCCGAGGCGGGAGGATCGTTTGAGCTCAAGAGTTCAAGACCAGCCTGAGCAAGAGCAAGACCCTGTCTCTACTAAAAAAATAGAAAGAAATGATCTGGACAACTAAAAATATATAGAAAAAATTAGCCGGGCATGGTGGCGCACGCCTGTAGTCCCAGCTACCCAGGAGGCTGAGGCAGGAGGATCGCTTGAGCCCAGGAGTTTGAGGTTGCTGTGAGCTAGGATGACGCCACGGCACTCACTCTAGCCTGGGCAAAAGAGTGAGACTCTGTCTCAAAAAAAAAAAAGAAATCTACGCAAATCTTAAGATGGCCCTGATTCTGCAGAACCAGGAGAGGTGAGAAGGTGAAAGCAGAGCCCATCAGTTCTCTAGGCCCCAAGCGAGGGCTTGGGCGTAGCATCTCCTCCCTGGCGGCTCTCACAGCTTCTTCCTGCACCGGCGCGGTGCGCTGCAAATGCCGAGACAGTGTTTTGGCGGAGAATTATAGGCTCCGCATCTTAAAAGAAGTGGGACACTCTGAAAGCAGGGTGAGGGGGCTCTGGGCTCTTGTGTGAGCCCGCTCAGACCCCTGTGCCTGTCGGCTGCTGCCCCTGTCACCACAGCCAGCCTCTGTCACAGGGCACCGTGCCTTCGCCACACAGCCAGCGTGAAGGGCCACTATGCCAGGGCTGTGCTCAGCTCCAGGGCCAAGAGGAGAGTGAGACAGGAGGCCTGCCCTAGGAGGTGACCCAACATAAACCCTGCGTAATCAAACAAATAGGACCGTTGCAACATTTCAGCTCAGACCCTAAAGCAGGAGCCGGGGAAAGAAACTTCCAGGGGGAGGGGACAGCGAGGACAAAGGGCTGGGGGTGGGCAACAATCGCTGCTTGGGGACTGGGAACATGCCAGGTGGAGGGCGTGGAGGGTGAGGAGATGGCATGCAGGGGCCAGAGGCGGGTCGTGCTCCCCCCAGGGCCTCCTGGGTGCAGGTAGAGTGTGAAATGCGTCTAAGTTTGGTTGGAGGCCACTGAAGTGCCCCAGCTTCTCTGATGTTTGAGAAATATCAGTTTGACTGCTATGTAGAGAGAGGGAAGAAGTGTGGGAGAAGCAGGAGGCCAGGAGGGGGCTGGCCGCTGTCCCGGTAAGGATGAAGGGGTGCAGCCTGGGCGTGGTGCCTCTGGGGGCAAGAAGAGTGAGTCCCCCCAGGGGTATTTAGAGGGCAGAGTGACAGCAGACAGGGTAGAGCCCCGGTTTAGCTTTTTGTCCTCAGGAGGCAAGGATCGTACATCCCCTGGCAACCATCATTTTTGTACTAACTGGCCTTCGTCCTTCTCAGCAAAGTGGGCTTCTCCTGCACGAGCAGGTCTGAAGGGGGCAGGAGAGGGAGGCAGGCGTGCGGAGGGCGGAGCGCCAGCCTGGCCGGGACTGAAACCCAGACCTCCCTCCTGGCGGGTCACGTTGGGCAGGGCCTTCCCCTCCCTGGGCGTCTTTTGGGGCAGCGGGGATGTGAATGATCTCTGAGGGCCACCCTCGCCTCTCTCCGCAGACTCGCCTGCAGGCTGGCGTCGGCTACGGGAACACCCTCAGCTGCATCCGCACCGTGTACCGGAGGGAGAGCGTAAGTGTCCCCGGCAGGTGGAGCGACATCACCTGGGCCTCCCTCGGGCCTGGGACCGGCCACAGCCCAAAACAACCCGCCCGGCCGGGCCCGGCAAACCCAACCCAACGCAAAACCCAAAAAACAACAACCACCAAAACCGCCCCCCCAACCCCCGCCAAAACAACGGGGAAAAAAACCGGCCTTGTGTGCACCCTCTGGAGCAGTCCTGAGGAATTTAGAACCCCAGTGTGGAAAATTTCTGCAGACACAGGTGACCTGTCAGGTTTTCAAAACGGGATGAGTGGCTGGTAAACATGCGCCGACAGGCAGCCCTTTACCTGGCCTGGCGCGAGCCGGGCGCTTCCGCGTCCAGGCCCCGGAGCTCCCTTGAGACCACACGACCCAGGTGTTTCTTTTCAAAGGGGAAGTCTGAATAATACTGTGTAGACGACGCATCAGACTCCCTTCTTGAGAATTAGCATGCGCTTAGGAAGACCTTCTACAGCCCCTCTTTGGGGAATTTAAAATAAATTTTAAAACTTAGATGAAATGACCTGAGTTAATGAAATGGTCAGGTGGCAGCCCTGTGGCTTGTCCTTGACCCCTGGAAATCGGCCCCATTGTCACCGTTGTCTCCACCAGGCTCCATCCTAGCAAGCGCCCTGGGTCTCAGATGCCTCCCGCAAGGGCCTGGCATGGCTCGCTCCAGGGTGTTGTTTTGACTCTCTCGATCGCCGCTTTAAAATCGGGGTGAGCACCACGAGCCGGGCACTTGGTGTTCCGCGGTGAGGCTGTGCGATCCCACAGTCCCCTGAGTGGCCGCTGATTCTCCTTTGGCGCACGTCCCCGCAGGGTCTGCCGGCCCCGTCCCAGCTCCAGGGTGTCGGTGGGGACTGTGGGCAGTTTCTCTGAGACACAGCCGCTTGTGGCTTAAGCAACATCCCAAGTTATCTGAAGGATCTTGTTATGGAGGAAGAGCGGGAAGCAGGGCGTGTGCATGTGTGTGCGTGTGTGTGTGTGTGTGCGCGCGCGTGTGTGGCGCCCTGGCTCTGGCGACCAGGGTGCACTGCACGTAGTCGGGACGGGCATGTTTGTGCACAGCCTGGAGTCTGCACCGTGGCTTGCCACTACTTTTTCATCTTTGGCACACGTGTGCTGCCCTAACTCCTCCGAGGGCCTGTGGAATTTTCCAGTTTTCCTTGGAGCATCTGTGGTGTTCATGAAAATGCAAAATAGAAAGGACCTTGACCCCAGCCTGCAGCACCTTCTCCTCGGCCTCCTGCATCCTGTGTGTGCACATAAGTCCTTCCCGTGTTCTTCCGGGGTTCCCTTTCCAGATACTTCTATTAGGCGACACCCACCCTCAGCCCTGTGGCTTGCTGGCCCAGGTTCCCCTCGGGGGCCTGTGGGACCCCCTTCTTACCCCCCAGGCTCAGTGGGTTGTATCAAAACTGCCTGTTCGTTTGTCCTGTCCCCCTTGCCCTGCCCTGCCTCAGACTGTGAGCCCAGGGAGGGTGGACACTGCTTCTCACTGTTGTCTCCCAGAGCTGGCACGCGTCACCTGTCTGGAGGACGCTTTTGTTTGAGCAGCAGATGAGGAGGCAGCTCGTGGTGCTTGGCCAGCCCACTGCCCCTCGGCCACAGCCACTGCGGCAGCGAGTACGGGTTCCGGGCCAGGACGCCACCATGCAGGAAACAGAGGGACACGTGGAAGCCGGTTCCTCGCTGGAGCAGGAATGCCTGCCCCCTGCGGCAGCAGCCCTCACCCGCCTCTCCTGTGCCGTCAGCATCTTCTCCTCTCTTCCCTGACACACGGGCTCATTCGCCCCGTGATGTCTCCCCCACCAGCCCGCGGACGCCAGGAGGGCGGGGAGGGTGGGGGCAGCCTCCAGGCAGACAGAGGACCCCAGGGGCAGCCCGGGCCCTCATGCCTCTTCCCACTGGGTCTCCCCACAGGTGTTCGGCTTCTTCAAGGGCATGTCCTTCCCCCTGGCCAGCATTGCCGTCTACAACTCGGTGGTGTTTGGGGTCTTCAGTAACACGCAGAGGTTCCTCAGCCAGCACCGCTGTGGGGAGCCCGAGGCCAGCCCTCCCCGAACACTGTCAGACCTGCTACTGGCCAGCATGGTGGCCGGCGTGGTCTCTGTCGGGCTGGGAGGGCCCGTGGACCTCATCAAGATCCGGCTGCAGATGCAGACACAGCCGTTTCAGGCAGGTAAGAGGCCAGGGGAGGGGAGCCTGGCGTCTGGGACCTGTGACCCTTTCCTGGTTTGCCAGATCTGGGACGCGGTTGTTAACATCCTTGTTATTGAGCAGGGTGTGTATGTTGTCATGTACTGGTCTGTAATGACAAGCATACCTCGAAGATACTGCACGTTCGGTTCCAGACCGCCACGATAAAGCGATTCACACAATGAAGCAAGTCGCACACACTTTTTGGTTTCTCAGTGCATATAAAAGTTATGTTTCTAATACACTGAGGTCTGTTAAGTGTGCAATAGCATTATGTCTAAAGAAACAATGTTCATACCTTAATTAAAAAAATTGCTAAAGAATGCTAGCAATCCTCTGAACCTTCAGCAAGTGGAAATCGTTTTTGCTGGTGGAGGATCTTACCTCAGTGCCGATGGCTGCTGACTGATCGGGGTGGTGGTTGCTGAAGGTTGGGGACTGTGGCAACTTCTTAAAATAAGACAGCAGTGAAGTTTGCCACAGCGATCGACTCTTCCTGTCATGAAAGGTTTCTCTGTAGCACGCGATGCTGCTTGATAGCGTTTTACCCGCAGTAGAACTTCTTTCAAAATTGGGGTCAGTCCTCTCAAACCCTGACGCTGCTTTATCAACTAAGTCTATGTAACATTCTAAATCCTTTCTCGTCATTTCGACTGTGTTCACGGTGTCTTCACCCAGAGTAGATTCTATCTCAAGAAACCGCTTTTTTTGCTCGTCATAAGAAGCAGCTCATCTGTTCCAGTTTTCTCAGAGATTGCAGCGACTCGATCACATCTTTAGGCTCCACTTCGGCTCTCTTGCTGTTTCCACCACATCTGCAGTGACTTCCTCCACTGAAGTCTTGAACCCCTCAAAGTCACCCCTGAGGGTTGGAATCAGCTTCTTCCAAACTCCTATTAATGTTGGTATTTTGACCTCCTCCCATGAAGTGTGAATGTTTTTCATGACATCTGGAATGGTGAATCCCTTCCAGAAAGTTTTCGATTTACTTTGCCCAGATCCCTCAGAGGAATCTTTGTCTATGACAAATATAGCCTTATGAAATATATTCCTTAAGTAATAAGACGTGAAAGTCAAAACAGTGCCAGAGCTTCTGGCTTGTCTGCTTGCGGCAGGTGGACTGGAGGCTGGCGAGTCCCTCCTGGTTGTCTGTTAGTGGCGACCTGTGGCTGAAAACGTATAAACTGCGGCACATTGAAAGTAGAGGGAGCAAATGCTCATCTACCCAAATGCAACCACTGTTAACACATTAATGTGTTTCCTTTTCCTGTTCTATGTACCTAGATTACAGATTTTAAGAGGTTGTGATCATGCCATATGGATAATTTCATATCCTGCTTTTAACTCAACATTATAACGTAAACATTTTCTGTGTTATTAAAATAGCATATAAAATTATTTTAAATAGATGGCTAATATTTAAAATGAATATGCAATATTCCATCAAATACACACACACACACACACACACCCCACATTGAGAAGATCAATATAGTGTGGTAAGGATTCAGTCTCTGGAATAAGACTACTTGCTTCTGACTCTACCTCCACCAAAGCTGAGAAACTCCGGTCAACTCACCCAATGTCGCCGAGCCTCAGTTCACTCAGCTGCAAAGCAGGCATAACAATGGCAGCTGCGTCATAGCTGGGATGAGGCGGGGTATCCCTGAAGACCTTAGCACAATGTCTGGCATATCGAAAACAGGAAATAAATGTTAGCTATACTACAGCAAATGTATTATTTAACAATCTTTCTACTGGTGAACACTTGGGTTGTTTACAGTTTTTCTTCTCTTAAAAACAGTGATGTGATCAGCAAATTTGTCCATCAATAGTTGCCTTCATTGAGGGTTATTTCCCGAAGTGTGTGGGCTCTTTGATTCATGAGTGGGTAAAAGGGTATAGACATTTTTAACATTCTTTGTACATGTTGCAAAATTGTTATCTAGAAGGGCTTCACCAAATACACCAGCACTTGCTGCAATTTAGTGGGAATTTCTGTTTGACGCTGACGCCCATTGTGCAATAGCCAGCAGTCGTCCCTCCACGCAAAGTCTTCCAGCTCAACAGAGGTGCACTCCTGGGACTCTGCCACTTGGCAAGCAAGGAGGGGCTGGCCTGGGTTCCATTGGATGTATCTCTCTTACAGTAAGGCAGCTGTGAAGAAACCCTCCTTTCTAAAGCTATTAGCCTTTGCATGGCATAGGGAGTGACTGGGTGCCCTGCTGGGCCTGAGCTGGAAGTCAGAGCTGTGTCCCTGGAGGCCAGGAGTCCCTCTGCTGCCTGAGCCTGTCCCTCCTAGAGGCTGCTGGTTAATGACACTCATTCCTCCCCCATCTGGAGCTTTGAGGTCTGTGTTTCCGTAAAAAGCCTAACTAATGTGCAGATCACAAAGCCATCAGTGTAACAGGAGGATAAGAGGAGGACTCAGTATTAACTCTGTGCTTGCCATCCTGGTCATCTCACCAGGCTCAGCCGGAGGCCAGGGCTGAGCGTGGCGTGTGTTTGAATTCATTCTGAGAATCATTCACTCACAGGCATTTCCCGGGCCGCTGCTCTGAGCCAGGCAGAGTGGATAAAGAAGAGGTGTTGGGTGCACAGCCACTGCCTCCGGGTGCCCACAGTCTGGTGTGGAGCTCGTCATGTACTGGAATGAGAAGGGCCCTATGGAAGGTTCTGGAAGCCCTCATTCTGGCTCTGTGGATCAGGGAGGCTCCAGAAAGGAAGTGGCTGTCGATTGGATCTTTGAGTTCTGGGTAGGATTTAGAGATGGGAACCCTGGGGTGGAGAAATGTTTTATACTAAGGGAACAATATAGGGGAAGATTCAGTGGCAGGAAAATGCGGGCATGTGGGTGGGAACCCATGTGGTTAGTGCAGACACACGATGCAGGGAGCGGGGGGCAGGGGGGTTTGGACGATGCAGAGTGAGTTTGGAAGAGCTTGGAGTTCTTAGGCGAGGATGGGCTTAGATCCCGTGCAGCAGAACTACACTACCAGTGACAGTTAATTACTGAGCCCACACCATGTGCACTGTGATAACACCCGTTCCATTATTTAATAATCACAGCACCCCTACGAAAGAGGTGCTATTATTATCTTTGTTTTACAAGTGGGGAAACTGAGGCTTGTGTTATGTAACTCGTCCGTGCTCACATAGCTGCGAGGTATTTTAGGGATTCTGTCAACCCGTAATGCTCCTGGGTTCTTGGGTCCCTTGAAATAGCTCCAGGCCCCCAGTTTCCATTTGAGAGCCCACCAGTCTGATCTTACTTGTCAAACCAGCACGTCCCTGGTGAGCACCCAGCAGGGCCTTATGTGTGGGTGGCTGCTTTGTCAGGGATTTTCTGTAGAAAGTGGCCTTCTGAGAAGTCACGTTGTGGTCCCCAGGCCACCCGCATATACGCACATAGCAGGGGAGGCCTGGGGACACTTTTCCTTCCAGAGGTGGCCAGGCCGACCCTCCTTGCCTGGTGGAGCAGTCCCCGGCCATTGTGTTTCAGCTGCCTTTCCTGTTTTCAGGGTCATGGCCCACTGAAGACATTGAACAGCGTTGATCGGGGAAAGGACAGAAATGAGACTTCTTTGTGTTTGTGTCTGAGGAAGGCACAGTGGCTTTCTGTGGCTGGTTCCTGGGTTCTCAGAAGAAGGGTGATAGTGGCAGATCTGTGGGGACCTCAGCCTGTGTCCTGGCCACTCCAGCCCTTCTGAGGTGGGGAGTCCCCCAAAAGGTGACTGCAGGAGGTTCTTTCCTGGACTGCGCAGGCCCTCCTCCTCCACTAATAGGAGCAGGGTAGGGGCCAATTTCATTGACTTTGAGCATCCTGCCAGTCTTGGTGCAGGGGCTTGAGCTGGCCCTAATCGAACTGGGGAAAACAAAGGAAACCGCAGCGTCCTGAGTTTTTGAGCTACACAGTCTGTACCTGTCATGGTAAAAGGTCACATGCCCTTGATTTAGAGAGGGCAGCAAAAAACGGTCTCAAAGGCAAAGCACGTGTGACAAGGAATGATCAAAATTTGATTTATATTTTTATCCTCATTATAGAATAAAAAATTCTAATTAGAGAAATTAAGTACCTTTCACTTTAGAAGAAAATATCCCTAATGTCAACCCTTGACACATACATGTACGCACCTGAGACCGAACTCAGAAGGTTCAGGAACAGAGGCCTGGAAGTCCGTGCTCCAGTGGGAGCTGAGCGCTGATCTGGCATCCCGCGCTCTTCCCCAGGCCCCCTTGGCAGATGACACGAAGCCCACAGAGGTTAGTTGTGCATGTGTTCAAGAATTACTTCCCAGTAACTTCCCAAATCAACTTTTAAGAGTCATCAAAATTTGGTTTTCACAAACTAAAATGGGTTCACTGCCAGAGTCACTTGAGTTCAGCTTTCCCAAGGCTGGCTGCCAAGGCTCCCAGGCCACACGTCCCCGCCATGCCATGGCATGTGGCACCTGGCGCCACACGGGCAGCCGGTGGGAATCCTTGCTGTTTTCTAGAAGAAAGCTCCACCGTTCTTTCATCAGCAGTGGTGTCTTGAGCTGGTCACAGTTTTCCAATGCTCCTGCTATTGCTATGGAATTAAAAATAAGTATTGGTAGAAATTCATCATCATCATTTTTGATTTTTGTGACTTTGGGCCTAACCAATGGTGTTCTTGTGATACATTTTTGTCCCAGGTGTATTTGGGCCTAAAATTATGATGATTATACTTGATGACATTCTGCTTTGTGGTCCCATATGAATCATCCGTCCCTCTATGGCTAGTGCTGACAGACCCATAACAACCGCTGCCCAGAGGAAGGTGTGTGACCTCTCATCGATCTCACAGGGCTCTTTCACCCTGAGAATCAGGAGAGGGGAGTGGGCTGTGGAATCTTTGCTCTGCCTAAGTGGACTGTGACCAAAACGGTTTGTTTTCAGTACAAAAAGTCATTTTCTTGGTAGGGTGTGTTTGCATAGGTTCCTGCAATTGTCAAAACTCATCAACTGTACACTTAAGAGCTATACATTTTATTGAATGTAAATTATACCTCCACTGAAAAACAAACTAATAAAAACAAGGATAAGAGGCTAGAGAGGGAGAAGACCAGGTGCTCTTGAGAGTGATCGGTTCTCATGGAAGAAGTGAGGGTTAAGAATGGAGAGAGGTCCGGCCAGGAAGGCACAGCCCCAGTGTAATGACAAGGACATGTCAGACAAACCCGGGGTGAGGAAACTCTATTCACAAGAAGTGGGGCAGTGCAGTCTTTCAAAATATCATTGTAGCAAAAAACAAAGACAGACTGCAGAAATGTTCCAGATTAAAAGACTGGCCTCTGTACCAGAGGGGGAAAGTGCTGACAAGGACACCATGGTATCAGATGGCAATTTGATGACAGATAGTAGATTAGATAAGAGTCCACTCAATGCAGAAGTATCAAACTGATAGCTGCATGATAGCTGTGTAAGACACTATCAAGGTTCTTAGGAACTATGTTTCCAACTATTTAGTGGTCAAGAGCCATGTCTATGTCGCTCACCCTGAAATAGTTTAGAAAATAAAATTATGTATGTGTGTATGGGTGGGAAAAAATCTATGTGTATGCAAAGGAATTTCCTCACTGCTTACCTTAGGAGGAAAAGGAAAAGGACAGGTTTGGTTCTCGTTTGGGTCTTGTTGACAAGCCAGTTCAAGGTTTGACAGGTGTTTTTCCAACATCTGCACCTCCAGAGAGGATTTTATCAGAACACTTTCCTTCAGTGAGGACTCCTGACAGCCCCATCGTACCCAGAGCTGATTCATGAAAACCTTGTCTCCTGGTCAGGTCACTGTTACCTGGAGATGAACGAGGCCCAGGCAAAGTTTGGGCACTGGGACAATGACATCTACTTGGTCAAAGTGCACACACTGTTGAGTGAGAAGGGGGTGGGGAGAGACCCCACAAACGACAAGCAACTGAAGTAAACCGTGAGCAACAGGTAAATCTGGATGAAGGGTATATATGGGCATTCTTTGCACCATTTTGCATTTTGTACTTTTTTGCAAATTTGGGATTATGTCCAAATAAAACTTTTTGAAAAATATATTGGGAACGAAGGGGCTGAAAGGAGTTCCAAGGGCTTCGCAGTATAAACTCGGGCGGTTCAGAGCTATGTCAGTGTCCCAGTGATGGCTGTCACCATGACGATTCTATTGCTTTAATCTCAAGCAATAAAAGTTAGATTGCTTATGTTGCAAAGCTGGGAGAATGCGAGAGAATTTCCTTATTGCTTACCTTGGAGGGAAAAGGAAAAAAGTACAGGTTTTTTGTTGACAAGGTCAGTGGAGGTTTGGCGAGTGTTTTCCCAATCTCTGCACTTCCAAACAAACATGGTGTTATCAGCTCATTCTCCTTCAATCAGTAACTCCTGGGAGCCTCTATCTACCCACAGCCGATTCATGAAAACCTTGACTCCTGGGTCAGGTCAGTATTTCCTGGAGATGAAAGTGCTCCAGGCAAAGTTGACATATCCGGACAATGACGTCTAGTCTGTCTAATGGCGAAATTTCCCGGGATGACCAGGTTTGGGAGAGGACCAGGTGCCGAGTGACCTTTCAGTGGGCTTTCAAAGGCCACAGACTCTGACTTTGTTCAGAGGGGCCTTGCACCCCCAGAAGTGTCCATCACTCTGCTCACCTCCTGTAAAGTCCACTGGGGAAGAGGTGAGCAGGGCTCTGTCTCCTGCCCACGCTGTGGGCGGCCTAGTGGGGATGGCAGGGATTTACTGGCGTCCCCACATGCAGCTGGAAACCACGGCATGAGCTTGTCCAAGCACACTCCCCAGGCGAGCAGAAACCGCCCCTTCACCTCTCCTGCTTCTGGGGTGAGTTAAAGTACAGGTTGTGCTTTCATCCCAGCGCCCAGTTTAGACTGTGGAGTCATGAAGCAGAATGTTTGTCCCTAAACTTCCA
This sequence comes from Propithecus coquereli, assembly GCF_000956105.1. NCBI lineage: Eukaryota > Metazoa > Chordata > Mammalia > Primates > Indriidae > Propithecus > Propithecus coquereli. The sequence continues at coordinate 40,776 of NW_012147975.1, forward strand.
TCTGATAAAGATGGGACTGTTGGGGGGCATGGAAGTTTAACCCCATGATGAAAGCGATTTGCTCGTCCGCCAGCATGTGTGAGACCAAACCGGAACGCCGTGTACAGGGAATTAAACCAGCGAGCAAAACAGGCTCGTGGTCACAGGCAAACTTCACTCTATTTCCTTCCTGGTCATGGCAGGTTATTATAGTTCCTTGAGATGGGAAAGTTGAGGACAAGAGCCCACTTTACCTGCATTGGGACTAGAAGGTCTGTTTGTAGTAAGGGTGTGTAGCAAGGAGAAGATGAACATCAGAGGGGGGGAGATGCAGAGTCCCTGCTGGCTACATGCCTAGAAGGAACTAGAGACATACACAAGCCCTGGTCTGCCAGCGTAGACCCCGAGGTCAGACAAGAAGACAGCAGCCCTGAGCCCCTGAACTTTGAGGGGCCAAGGATGCCAGCACTGTTTAGGGCACAGCCTGTCCAGGGCTGACGTGAGTCGGTGAGAACACACCCGCCCACTCCAGCCTGTGGGTCCTGCGTCCACGTCATGCCAACCACCTCGGTGTCAATCAATAGCTTACTGGGCCACTACAGTGTTCCGGTCACCGCGCTGAGCACTTTACATATATAACCTTATTTGTACTCATGACAGCCTGTCCCTCTTTTAAAGATAAGGAAACAGAGGCTGAAAATGCTGACCTGCCAGGGTCAAAAAGTTCGTGAGTGGTAGAGCTGGGATATGCAGCCAGGACAGTCTGGCTCCTGTACTTTTTGTCACACTGCGCACAGGTACACGTGTGCACACACATACAGCATGTTGGATTTTCTGGCCTCTGCTTCAAGAAAGAGCCTGGTGTGCCTTGTCGTAATTGGGCCTAGGCACTCTGCAGTCACCTCTGCTTAGAAAGACGTGATTGTTGACCAGAAAGCTCTGGCAATCCTGCGGCAGCTGCTGCTTTATCCCGTGGTTGAATTGTCTTCAACCTGGCCGTGCATGTTGGCAGCGGCTCCTTGCTGGGACCTCAGGATCCTGGTTTTAGCTGCCAAGAAGGTCAGGAGGTTTGGTAAAAGGCCAACGGGCCACGTGAGAGGGACCTGTCAATGGGCCGGGCTGGCTCCAGTGCCAGGGAATGGCCAGTCTCTTACCCTCCGGGTCACTTGCCACCTTCTCCCCCTGCCTTTGCAGCCAACCTCGGTCTGAAGTCCAGGGTGGCAGCTCTGGGGGACCAGCCGGCGTACCAGGGACCTGTGCACTGCATCGCAACCATCGTGCGGAACGAGGGCCTGGCAGGGCTGTACCGGGGGGCCGGGGCCATGCTGCTGAGGGACGTCCCAGGCTATTGCCTCTACTTTATCCCCTACGTGTTCCTGAGCGAGTGGATCACACCTGAGGCCTGCGCAGGCCCCAGCCCCTGCGCCGTGTGGCTGGCGGGCGGCGTGGCGGGTAAGGGCAGCAGCCGCTGGAGCCCCGTCCCCGTGCAGGAGGCCGAGGGGTCTGGAGGCGGCGGGGTGGGCAGGCTGCGGGCTCTGTGGGGAGCTACTGGGCAGTGATCACAAAGCTTTGCACACCAGCTGCCCTGGACTTTGACATCACTTTGGTTTTTTCGCCCTCACCCGGGCATGTGTCAGCTTCTATGTTTGTACAATAACCTGGATTTCCTTGAGTTCTTTACCTGAGCCTATCCAGTGAGGATGACCCAGGGGCTCATGGTCCCAATTCTATTCCACGTATTTGAAAAAGAGATTTTTAGAAACCCTGTCCCTGCCTTTTTTTTTTTCAATCCCTAAGCTGCCACACCCTGGGCTCACTCTTCTGGTGCCCCGGGATGGTGCCACCTATTACTGATTCTCCAGTAGCAGCTGCGCAGAAAGCGGGCACGAACCGCGCACTGGCCGAGGACGGGCGCTGCGCTCGGTGCTGGCGGCAGCCCCGCGAGGATAGGCAAAGCCGCCCCATTGCACGGCGAGGGGCTGAGGCTTGGAGGAGGGAGGAGGCTCCTGCCCGCAGGGAGCGAGTGGCCAGGAAGGATCAGAAACCGATTCTGCAGGTTTTAACCCTGAGCTCTGTCCCCTCCCCTAGCAACGTAGTAAGTTTCTGAGCGGTGGAGATTTGCAACCAGCCTGCCTCGGACACCTGCTTTTCTGTCTTTGCAGGAGCCATTTCTTGGGGGACAGCCACTCCTATGGATGTCGTGAAAAGTCGACTCCAAGCTGACGGGGTTTATTTCAACAAATACAAAGGTGTCCTGGACTGTATCTCCCAGAGTTACCAGAAGGAAGGACTTAAAGTAAGCCCACAGAGGTCCTGCGGGGTCAGTGCCAGCCCCTGGAAGGGGGATGTGACACTATGGGAAGGGACTTGGGAGACCGAGGGGCTGGCGGTCACCGTGTACGAGGTACCACAGCAGGTGTGGCACCGAGCGCTTCAGCTGGGTTGTCTTGTCGAGTCCTCACCAGCCGGGAGAGGTGGCAGGTGTGCAGCCCACCTGATAGAGGTTCAGAGAGGGCTGGTAACCTGCCCACGGTCACACAGCTGGTACATGGTGTAGCGGGGGCCTGGCCCCATCTGTTGTCACCACAGTGTGCCTTCCCATCAAGATGGGCTGGGCAGTCCTTCCTCTCTCACTGCTCGGAGCCACCCACCCTGCCTGCTCCCAGTGGGAAGTCCCAGAGTCACCTCACATCCTTCCTGCCCCTCAGGCAGCTCCTCTCGCCACCCCACGCAGTCCTGCAAAATCAAGTTGTCTCAAAGGCAGATTTCGAGCAGCGGCAGGGGGGGAGGTAGAGCCCTTCCTGGCCCCAGGGCGGCTCCAGGTCCCCGCTGGCTTGGGCTCTGCCCTATGCACGGAGCTTGCTGGCCACCCCTAACATTTCTTCCTGTGGCCCGTGGAGGCAGGGCGCAGAGCTAAGCCCATCACCGTCCAACCTGTTCTCACTTTCCTACGGCAGAAGATCTCAGCGATAGTACAGAATTATAAAGGAGTAAAATAATGATGGTGGTGCCCAATTTGAGTAGCCCTTTGTAACCCACTTAAGGGTCATCAGTGGTGTAGCCTTTGTGATAGGAGAAATCAAAAGTCCACGGCCTCAGGGGGCATCCCCGAGTGAGAGGGGAAGGAAGGCCTCGTAGTTTGGGAGCCATTCTCTGCCCACTGTGGGGACTGTGTCCAGCCACACAGGCCATGGGTCTGACTTGGAGAGCAGCCACCTGCAGTGGAGGCTGGAGGAGACCTCTGTGCTCTTCAGCTCCGTAGGGGTGGCTGCTGTGGGGGGCTGTGACAGTGCCGCGGGGCTAGAGGAGAGACAGAGAGGGACAGTTGCAGGTAGACAGCTTGCAGAGGCACCGGCTGCCCTGTGGTGCTGCCTCTCGGGGGTCTGGAGCCCTCCTCCCTCTCCAGGAAACCCCCACCGCTGCCACCCCCGGACTCTAAGCTCAGAGACTCTTGCTTTTCACGACCAGGAGTCCGTTCATTCATTGCTCATCCATCCGTCCACTGACCATTTAGTAAGTGTGTATAGAAGTCTGCTCCGGGCCAGGCGCTTGCAAGTGCTGGGCACTCGGAGGCAAGCCACACACACAGTACCCTCTGCCTGTCCGGGATTATTTGTGGGGGGACAGACAAGTCACGGGCACTTGGAGAACAGCATGAGGAGTGCTGGCATGGGAGAGACACCGAGTGCACACAAGGTGACGGGCCATACTCCACTTTGGGTGGCCGTGGGAAGACTGCCAGAGGCTGCTTGGCAGGTCTGGGGAGCACCAGGCAGAGGGTGCCAGGAGAGGCTCAGTGGTGGGAAAGTGTTTGCCTGCCCAGAGACAGTGCAGGGCAGAGTGTGTGGCTCCTTGCAAGCCAGGGAAGGGTGCAGACTGGACCCTGGGGGTGGCGAGCCATTGAGTGGGGGACCTAGTCTGGAGGCTGCATGTTCCGAAAGCTCAGAGGTCAAAGCCTGCAGGTCTGCACTTTGTTTGCTTCTGTGGGCCCCGCAGCAGAGCAGGCCACAGCTGCTAGGGGTAGGGCTGTCTGTCTGTCTGTCTGGAGTGGCCCACGGCTCCTGCAGGGCCCAGCACTGTGGGATGGGAGGCTCCCACGCGCGCTGCCTGACTCGGCCTCACGGGACAGAGCCAAGCCCAGAACCACAGGGGAGCCTCTGGGAGCACCAGGCATGGAATTTTCCTCTCGGAGCCTGACCCAGTTCCTTGCTGTTATTCAGTCACTCTGGGTGAGCCTGTGGAATTCCGGAAAGGCCAGCGGCGCAGAGGAGGCTAACATTCCCAGGCTCCCGCCCGCACCCTGCCCGGGGGGGCTCCGGGGCATGCCTCGACCTCCTGCTCACCCCGGGGCCCTGGCCCATCTGCTCCCCTCCCTGGGCCAAGCTCAAGGAAGGCCCCCTGACACCTCTGACACCGCAGCGCCGGCAGACAAGGAGACTGGGGAAGTGCTCTGGCTGCTTTCTGCTGTCTTGAAAATGCCAGTCCTGGTTCTGAAACTTGGTGAATTGTTCGGGAGTCAGAGACAGGTTTATACCACATGCCTGACGGTTCTCTGGTCATTACGCTGGGGTGGGGATCTGCACTGAAATTCTCTCCTCCCAGAGCACACAGTAAAGGCCAGTCCCCGCGCCAGCCCTCACCAAGCCCCTATCTGTTCCCATCACGCTCTGGGTCCCCAGGGGGGCTTTTCTCCCCTGATGGGCTATGAACTGCTCGAGGGGTGGAACCACATCCCGGTTATCAGCCCCCACCCTGCACCAGGCAGGGAGACCCAGAGAGGAAAGGAAGATCCGGGCAGTGGTTGGGAAGCATCTTCCAACATTCCCCAGGGATGGAGACAAACACGCGTCACACAGCGGGGATGGCAGAGTGCAGCAGCTCTCAACACAGGCCGCTCCTCCTGAGCACACGCTGAGGGCAGAGGTGGCGTCCTGCTCCCTGTTAGGTGATGACTATTGGTAACAACGAGTTAATGAGCGCCTACTGTATGTCAGGCACTGTGTAAGTGCTTGGAAAGCTTTGTCTCATTTAGTCTCTCAGACGTCCTTATTGGGTCAATACTATTGTTACCCCATTTTACAGTTGGGAACACTGAGTTCCAGAGAGGTCACCACTTTGCCCAAGTAGCACAGCTACAGAATGGGAGAGAGCTGTGCGCCAGCTCCGTGTCTGCAGAGTCTTAAGCACAGCCCAAGTTCTGCCCTCTGCCGTGTTGGGGGTGTCGTGTGACGACCCCGTCCCAGCGGCTGGTCATGGCTGGTGCTCTGTCTACTTAGGGCTTCCAGATTCCTGAGGATTGCGTGTGTGGATGCGCTCGCTCACGCGAGGGAGAGAGAGAGAGAGAGAGAGACAGAGACAGAGAGAGAAGCAGGGCAGGCGTCTGCGGGTTAAACAGCTGGCCTACAGTGCTTGGTGCACGTGTGTCAGGGTCTGGGGGCAGGTGCCATCAGATGACGGGGGTCAGGGCAGGGGCATGGCTGGGGCATCCCATGTGGTCTCTGCCTGCACATCCTTTGGCCTCTGGGAGGGCATCACCCCCGCTGTTTCTCTGCCCCGCAGCGGTGGCCCCAAGAGTGTGGGCCAGCCCCCTGCCATAACGCCCTGTGCGAAGGTGTTTTTCAGAGGCGTCACAGTGAACACCGTGCGGGGCTTCCCCATGAGCGCGGCCATGTTCCTCGGGTACGAGCTCTCGCTGCAGGCTCTGCGCGCGGACCACGCGGAGACCAGCCCCTGAGCACCAGGTCAGTGTGCTTCCTTCCCAGCCACCTGTGCCTCCCGGGAACTCAACCTCCTTCTTTGACATGAAAATGTTGTGAGCTTCTGGAATGTCCCTGTGTCTTCTCTCATATCTAACCTGCGTAGGTCTGGGGCTGCCCCTCCTCATCCACCGGCAGACGCAGCTCTAAAATGCCACCAGCGATGGGTGGTGCTCTGGGTCCCAGTGACCGAGTCGCAGAATCTACCTGTTTGCAGCCAGCTCTCCCACCCGTCTGCCCGCCCAGCAGCTTCGACAGCCCGTGGGGAGAAGGGCTTTTAGCTCCACTGCGCAAATGCCGTGACCCGCACCCAGAAGTGAGGACTCGAACCAGGGTGCCCACCCCTGCCCACAGAGGGCACCGTCTCCCCGCTCCCCCAGTGAACTTCAGAGCCTGAGTCTGAGAGCCACCCACGGGCTCCCAAAGCCCTGGAGGACAGGTCTCTGCCACCATTCCTTCCCTCCTACACCCTCTCCTTTTCCCCTCTCTCAATGCAGAAAGATCTCTGCAGCCTGAGTGATCTCCCAAAAACAGCAATCTGAGCAAGGGACTCCCTTGCTCAAATGCCCTCAGTGGCTCCCATTGCCCTAGATAAAGCCTGTCCTCACCACTTCCCTTCTCCAGCCTCTCCTGTCCTCCCTCTCACCTCTGGGTCTCTGCCCATGCTGCTCCCTCTGCCTGACACCCTCTTGCTCCTTTCAACTCTCCATCCTCCAGGCCCTGGGGCAGAAGCCTCCTCCCCAGGACACCTGCTTGGTTTCTCAGCTGGGATGACTTGTGCCTGCTGTAACCCCTCCCCCTTCCCCACCGCCTGCACCGTGACCCCCTCAGCCCCAGGCAGTGCTGCAGCGCTCTGTCCACTGGCGTTGCTGGTGCCTGGCGCAGAGCCGGGCACACGGGTGGCTCTGCTACATCGCTGGATGGTGGGCCATCAGCCTCCAGTGTCCCCTCCGGGCCTCCTCTTCCTCCTCTGGCTTTTTCTCCTTTGTTTTTCCTTCTCTGGCCCTAAACTGTTACCTGTGAAGCTCAGAAGACAAGGTGGGGTGAGTCACTGAACTTTCTAGTCAACCAATACCATTTCACTTCAGGCTTGGTTATAAAAATTCTCCCAAGAAGGATGGTCTTCATCAGGAAGGTCTAGAAAACCCCACTGCTGCCTCCCCCGCGGGCCGGCAGGGGTGCTCGTGGGGCAGCAGAGCCCCGCTGGGGTGCATGGGTGGTACCAGAGCCTGGACGCAGGGACGGGCACGGCCCACCAGGCTGGCTGGAGTGAGCCCAGGACAAGCCCTAGAAGCTGGCTTTAAATAAATAGCTCTTTACTGAAGCACCGACATTCACAGCTTTGCTGGCTCTTTGTCCTTCCTGATGAAAGGGAAGGGGAGCACCGCGTTTTGCGTGACTGAACACACGGGGGAGGAGTTGCTGCACTCCAGCGAGGTCCAGGCAGGGAAGGGAATTTCTTTTGTTTTTATGGCTGTGCTCAGAGATCGGCCATTTCCCTCTTTTAACAGATAGAAGTAACCTTTAAAAAATCCTATCATAACGTCAATGCATTTTTATTGGAAAAAGAATAGAAAATACAAATAAACAGAACAAAATAAAAATATCTGTCATTGCAAGACCTTGTTATTATTCTTCCAAGCGTGTCTTACGTGTATCCCCAGATTGGAATTCTGCGCCACACTGTGATTTATAACCCTCTCTCCCCATTTAGTAGGTCAGGACTATTTTTCCATGCCATTAAATCTTCAGCTATAAGATGGTTTAATGCCAAGACCTCGCAGATCCCGGAGGGGCTGGATGCCTGCCCAGCCTGAGTACCCTGCCTCTTGTGACCACCCTGGGGATTGGCTGCTTCAGGACGAGGGAAGAGGTTTCTAGCAAGCCAGTCATGATTGTCCTGGATTTGGCCTTTCATAGCAGTGGCCAACCCAATTGGAAGCTTTTCTTTCTGAAGCGCTCTCTTGCAAGGGGCTTGGATGTCTGTCTCCCTGAGGAAAGAGGACTGCCAGGGTTGCCTCGCAGATGGGAGCAGGAGGTTCCCGGCCACTGGTCTGGGGCCTCACCTTATAGAATCCTCGCCCAGGCCATTCAGCTTCTTGCTCCGACCCAAGAACACCACGGCCTTTTAACAAGACCTACATCTTAATTTATTAAGTACTCTGAGATTTTGGGCAGGCCATGCTCTAAGCACAGGAGCACTCACTATTTGAAGATGGGGAAACCAAGGCCTTCACTGTCCCGTCAAGGACAGAGTGAGATGGTGTCTATTAGAGAAAGAGGGAGCCCTACAGCTCCTAAGAAGTGGTGGGAAGGTGACTGTCTCAAGAGTCCCTATGCACAGGTGGCAGGAACAACGTGAGAGCTGTTTCCGAGTTCCTGCAGGGGTTAGAAGCGTCCAAGTAGCCTCCAGGTTCCTTCTGACAACCAGATGGAGAGCTCTCCTCCAGCTCCCAGAGTCCCAGGCAGGAAGGTCGCTTCCTTTTCATCCATCCTCTGAGCTATTTCTCACCCAGACTGCATGCAGGAATGACCCGAGGACAGCTCGAAGCCCAGTAGACACTGCACGAGGTGGCTATTTTGTGATACGGTTGGTTTTACCTGTTCACACGGAGAAACCAGAATCAGACGATACGAACATGCACACTCTGAACCCCATTCGCCTTCTTTCAATTTCAGGAAAATTCATCTTCAAGGAAAGAAGACACATTCTCCCTACAGTATCTTTTTGGAACATTCACTAAGAGCCAGCCTGTGCTCGTGGTGGTACTTTTCCCCTCTGAGCTTCTAAAAACCAAGCTCCAAATGGGTTGTTTGACCCTAAGATCTGACGGTAACTCCAGTTAGATGACGTTCTTGTTTTTCCTCCTTTATCCCAGGGCCAGTGTCACCTGACCAGGGCCTCATTCCACTGCAGGTCGGTGCTGAGGGCGTCTGCAGAACCCGTGGTAGCGAATTCGATGAACAGAAAGGACTCTCGGCCCCTCGGCTCCGCGCCAGGCCGGCCTGCGGCCAAGTGCGCTGCCCGCGGAATCGGAATCCCTTCCTCCCTTCACAAGTGCAAGCACGCTGTCTCCACGGCTATGGCGCCCAGCTGCGGCCTCGGAGGGAAGGACCGTTGGTCCATGGATCACCATCTATTTCAGCTCTGGACTAGCACCTGGTAAAAAAAACGGGCCAAAATAGACCCTGCCCCCATGGCCACTGTAAACTCACTGGGGATTCACAGAGGAGCTGGAGTTGGCTGTAAGTTTCCAAATAAAAGTATTGAGAACCTCTTCGGGTTGAGTCTGTATCAGATGCCTCCGCCTGGCTGCCGAGAGGCACCCGGCCACCGTCTCTGCTCTCTCTGTTCAGGTCCCTGCAGATATCACCGGCCCAGAGAGAAACCCACTCCACGCAGGGGAGGAACTGAAAGTGGCAGTTTGGTGTCTTTTTTCCCAGATGCCGAAGGTGGGCAGGGAGGACGTAGGGGTTGAGAAGGGTGATGGGGGAGAGAAAGCCTCTCCCACCCTGAGCAGTGGCTTTGTGACATGGTGATGACCATTTCATGTTGTGAAAAAGAGAAATTCGTTGGGACACATAAGTATGGAGTCAAAAACCTTCCATAAACCACATCAGACCTGCCCTTCAGACCCACCTCCCATCGCTCTCAGTTCCAGGCTCCCTGTGCTCCAACCATTTTCCCGTCCCACCCACTTCCAGGCACTTCACGGGCATGCAAATGTTTGCTGGAGGAATGACCGAGGGATCCAACAACCTGACCCCTGGGCCAGCTGCTGTCTGCCACCGTCCCCCAGGCTTCCTGCCCTGTGCTGTTCTTTAGACGCCCGCACCATCTCCAGCAACAGGAACCCTCCCCCTTCCCCAAGGCCCGGCTCAGACGCTGCAACCTGGGGCTTCCTTGATTCTCCCCCAGCAACTTCCACAGCCCTTTCACCCACACAACCCCCGCGACACTGTGTCCCCCTAGTGCCACAGTGTCTGTGCAGCCTCTCTTTCTCACGGGGCCCTGTGAGACCCCGGGCAGAGATTCCCAGTCTCCAGATTCTGCACAGCAGCAAGCAGGGACGGTGTCTGGAATAAAGGAATAAAGCAACATACATTTACGGGCAAAATGGAAGCATCACTGTGTTGATTGAGAATTGATTGTAATAATGGAAATCTAGAAACTTTCTAAATGCCCATCAACAGAACGGAGGGTTAAAAATATTGAGGTGCACCCATACTCTAGACCAGTACCAAACGGCCACTAAAAAGAGTGAGATAGATCTTACATATACTGTCATGGGAATATTATGTCCCCAACATTGTAAGTGCAAAAATGAGGTGGCAGAATAAATGTATGACGTTATTTGTTTTCTCTTTAAACACATATCCTATATGCTGAGTTATATGGGCAATGAAGAGTCTGGGCGGGGTACACACCGAACTTAATAGTGGCCATTGCTGGGATGCTGGACTGGGGAAAGGCTTTCAATTTCTGCTTTAATGATGATGATGTCTTTGTGCACCACTACAGTGTTTCAGGTTTTTACAGAGAATATATTGCTTTTATAAAAGCACACGGTTTTGCAGAGTTAGGGCTGCATGCTGGGCTCCTGCTGTCGGGGCTGCTGCCCGCCTCTGCCTGCTGCCCGCCCTCCGCCAGGCTCTGGTAACAGCCCCTCGTCTGCCCCCGCCCGCCTGCCTTGCCCAGCCCCACGCTGGTTAGACGCTGCCGCAGCAACTCCCCTCAAAAGCACCTGGGCTGGAAATGGACAAAGCTCGACTTTAATGAAGACACTCCGCCCCAACTCAGGCAAATCCCACGTGGTGGCCAGAACTGGGAGGGCTCGGCCCTGCTTCCTCTCAGATTTTTCCGGAGAAGCCAATCTTATGGAATAATTGGGGCCAACAGCCTGAGGATTTTCCTCAATCCGCACATCATGGGCTTCCTCTCACTCAGCCACAAACACACGTGCCGAGTCTGGCTGTGCCAGTGCTGGGCGGGCCCTGGGTGGCAGTGACAGGGACGCTGCCCTCGGGAGGCTCGGCATCAGGCGTCAAGGTCTATGTCATCTTCTGCAATGTCTTTAAACAAATGGAGCTCAATTTTTAAGAAAGGCTGAAAACAGAACAGAATTCCAAGCCAAGCACCAATTTTGGTGTCTGTGTCCTGGAGTTGAAGGGCTTCAGCCTTGGCCGGTTGGCTTTAGTGAGGACGGTGAAAAAAATAACTATTACTCTACGGTGGTTTTCAACAGCAGCCCTTTCACTCCTAAAAATTATTAAGGGCCTCCAAGAACTTTTGCTTATCTACCAACATTTACCAGAAATTAAAACTAAGAATTTAAAAAATATTTATTCATTTAAAATATAACAAATTACATGTTAATATAAATAACATAGTCTATGAAAATAACTTCTTGTCAAACACAAATAATTAATGAGAAGAGTTGCAATTGTCTCCCATTTTTGCTGCTCTCTAACTCTGTCTTAAACGCCCCCACCTGCTGCTTCTGCAGGTATGCGGCATCACTGCCACGCAGCCTTTGGAAAACGCCCTTGGATACTCGTGAGAAAATGAGAGTGAGAAGGGCAAATAACCCTCAATGTTATGTGACCATAGTTTCCACCTGACGGGCCCCGTTGAAAACTGCCCTGCAAAAAAAATCTGTCTCCCAAAGGCTGAGAAAGGCTCCCTTGGCTGATATGCTGCAGAACCGCCACTTGGGGGCAGCAGGGGCCAAGGAAACCCTCTGCAGGGCTCTGGTAGTGCGTGACCTTAGGACCCCACCCCTACCCCCGCCCCATGATAAGAGCACCTGGGCCTGTGACATTTCTCTTCCTGTTTTCTGGGTCTTGCCATCTCCCTTGGCATTGTCCTTTTCCTTCTCTGAGGTGGAAAGAAACTCAGACTAGGGAGACCTTCACCTTGAGTTCCCGTCCCAGGTCGGCCACCGGCTACCTGCATGATCTTGGCAAGCTTTTGCCCCCTCCGGGCCTGTTTCCTCACTTGCAGAACAGCCATCCTGGCCTCCCTAACCTCCCTTCCACGGCTTCAGTAAGAATCAAGTGCAGAAGCGGTTTGCAAACTGCAAAGTGCAATGCACAGGGGTGGGAGGAAGGCAGGGGCACTCTGCGATCTTTCTGGTTTCTGCTCTCTGCCTGTCGTCCCCTCTGTGAGTCTGGGCTGTTTGCTTTATTCAGGAGGGGGATACAGTGGCTGCAGGCTGTTCCTGGGCCTTGTCTCTGCATGCGAAACCCTGAGAGCTGCAGACACGTGGCTTTGGAGCTCCGCGTGGATGTCCAGTGAGCACGCCTGGTGGGGTGGTGCAGACACTGACGGGCCCTTCTCGTGCCCAGGAGGCCTCAGGGTCACTGGTTCGAGCTCTCCAGGGGTCTGACCCTCCTGGGGAGCATGAGGAAGGCAGTAATAAGTGTTGGGGAGGATGTGAAGAAATCAGAACCCTCCTACATTGCTGGTAAAAACGTAAAATGATGCAGCCATTTTGGAAAATGGTTCAGCATTTTCTCAGAAAGCTAAACTTAGAATTACTAGATGACCCAGCAATTCTACTCCTAGGTACGTAGGTATAGCCGAGAGGAATGGGTGCGCTAAAGTCCACTGAATATGCAAATATACTAAAGCCCACTGAATATGCACTTTAAAGGTGTGAATTGTGTGGCACACAGTATGAATCGCGTCTCGATAAAGCCGTCCTTTTAAAGTAATAAAAATAAAGACTGAAACCCTTTGGATCCGTTTTCATTTCTGCTGAGGCCCCCTTTGCGGAGGCAGGGAGGTCTTGGTCTGGGGTCAATGACGGCAGCAGCGCAGCGAAGCGTGACAGAGCGAGGAGACGAATTGTGGGGTTGAGACTTCGCGGCTTCTTCCTGCTCCACGCAGGGCGCGCGCATGCGCAGACGGAGGGACGGGCGGAGACGCGGCTGACCAAGGTTAAGGCCGCAGCACCCGGCTCGGCTCTGGCCAGCAGCAGCGCGCTTTGGTCTACGGTCTCCTGGAAACAACTGTCCCTGGGGCCTGGCAGCCTGCACAGGGCAGCAGCTTTCCACGGGTGAGCCGTGTACCCTGGGGCAAGTCGTGCAACCTCTTTGGGCCTCAGTTTCCTCATTTGTGCAGTGAGAATAATTCTATACAATAATTATTTCAATACCTCATGGAGCTGTTGAGGCTCTGAAAAGATACTCTACAGAATATGCTTAGCAGGGTGCCTGGTGCACAGTAAACGCTCAATAATTGTTAGTTCTTCTCCTTTCTTCAAGGTGGCTTCTGGATAAATCTCAACTCTCCTGGCAGGGAGGACAGTAATTACAGCACACCTCGCGACAGGTGAGCGCTCCTCGGAGCCTGCCCGCGGGGGCCGATCCTGTGGTTCGGCAACTTCTGCAGAAAAGCTGAGCGGAAGCACCAGGCTGGGCTGGGGGTGAACCCACGGCAGCGAGTCGCAGCGCACCTCTGCACACTTCCTCGCAGCCGACGGCATTTCCAGGTTGTGTTCGGAAACCGTCACCAGCCACCAGCCTCTGTCCCTGCTGTGATCCTACCGGGTGAGCATTGCTGAGGTGGGCGTCTTCCGACGCTACCTGTGGTAAACCACATTGCGTAACGTGGCGCAGCTGTGTCTGGGGCGAGTCATTCAGAGGGCCCAGGGGGAGGAGGGGGGAAGAGAAGGCCCTGCAGCCCTGACCTGGGATGCCACGTGGCTGGCTGTCCAGGGAGCTCCAGAAGCCTCTGTCCCTGCTGGAAACACCCAGCCCAGCCCCAGAGAAAGCGTCTGGGAGAGAATGTGCCCGCCCCGACCCTTCTGTAAGTGGGTTTGAGCTAGAGGAGGGCAGTTTTGTGAATAGAGCTCGCCAACCCCTTATCACGATTCTGAAATCCAAACCAGCTCTGAAAACTCAAGATTTGCTGTGACTCATTTGGCTGCAAAACTTGACCACTGCGTATGAATGCTCATGGGTTTCTCTGCAGGTTATTGATGTGTTTGGTTGTGGAATCTTGCTGTAGGCCCTGCTGTGGGTGTTACATAATATATGGCACATGAATTGTGTATTAACTTTCCCAAAAGGCTAAAAAGCTTGAATTCTGAGATATATCTGACTCCCAGGTGTCTGGATATGAGAGTGTGGACTGGAATTGTGGTGAACCTGTTTTACTCTCGGGCTGTGGCCAGAGGAAGTGCAACGCGCACACCTGATGCAAAGAGAATAAGAAAAGGGCAGAAAGCTAAGAGCGAGGGGTTTGGAACCAGAGAGCGCTGGGGATGAATCCCTGCTCTAAGTCCCACCAGCTGTGGGAGCTTGGGAAAGTCAATCAGCCTTTGCAAACTTTGGTTTCTGCATCTACCCAACAAAAAGTAATAATAATATCTACTTCCTACCATTATTAGGGGATTAAATGAGATACTGCATGCCTAGCACATACAGAGCAAGTCTTAATGTTAATCAATAATAATAAATGTATTACTTGATAGACCTTCTTCCCAGCACCTGCTGTGTGTCCCGCCCAGAGCGTGTGTGCTGGGGAGGAGGCACCTTGTCCCTGGGGGCCCACAGACCGGTAGGGAGCCAGGCAGGACAGCCACGTGGGACGCCGAATTCAGTGCACTGCACAGAGGCAGGACCCCAGCACTGGGAACCCTGAACATTAAGTCTCCAGGAAGAAATAATGTGAGAGATGCTGGGATGTACTCCTTCCTCATAACAGTTGGAGCATGAACTCCCATGCCCACCTGTTATGGGACATCCTCAGAAAACCGCCTCGACAGCACCCATGCCCCACACCCGCTCGGCCACCACTGCCACACAGCATTCTCCACTCCTCTGGGGAAGCAGGCGGAGGCTGCTGTCGATAGGTCTTAAGGTCTGCGGTCCCAGCAGCGATGCTTGCTGGCCTTTAGCACTGGGGGAGGACAAAGGTTAACACCGGTGATCTCCTCCTGAAAGCATCCTGATTTTGAAATCCAGCTTGTTGCTCTTTGATATACGTGTCTCTAGAAATAAGGAACTGAGAAACTTGTCTCTTTCTGTCTCAATATGGTTAAAAAAGATTGTATTTGGATGTCACCATGAATCCATAATTTCTGCACCCAGGAAGGTAATAAGACGTTCCCCTGACCCAAGCCCCCTTTGCTAAAACTCCTCCATCACCCCTGTGCTGGAAGGACCCGGCTGCAGGCAGGAGGCGAACTTGTGCCCACCCTTATTGCTAAGGGAGCGCCCCCTCCCAACACACACCAGGGACTGGGCTAATTAGATGATGAGAAAACCTAAGTTAGGCAAAGGAGTGTTGGCAGGTGGATCACACCCAGGTACTGCCTGGCATTGCAACTGGTGGAGAATAAAAGCTGAGCAAAGCCCTTCGAGGGACTCTGTCTCTTGCTGCTCTGAACTTTCTACATTATTGTGATAAAAACTATCCAAGAATAGGCTAGCCTACTAGGGAGGGGAAGCAATTCTAATTTTGACAGTACCTAAAAAAATTCTCCTTCATGGTAGATTGCTCCCAGTAGGAATAAAGTAGACTTTATCCTTTAAATGTCTCTAAGCTCTTCCCAAGCCCTCTCGCCTTCAGCGAGGTTGTCAGACCACCCTGCCCCTCTCACGGGGCCAGGGACGCCAAACAGGATGGCTGCTGGCAGTCTGTCCCCTCTCAAGTGACCTCACGGTGTGAACCCTGGCCCGGGGCCTGCCTCGAGGCATTTGAAAGGACGTCACCTCCCTGAGCACCTGTAGTATGTTCTGGGTCCTGTCTCTTCTCCAGGCATGCACATTCCCAATCTAGACTCAGTTTGTGCTTTGCTCTTGCGTCTCAAAGGCCTGTCATCCATTCGGTCCCTGTTGATAGAGCACCTGCCCCAGGCTAGCCCAGTGCAGGCACTAGGGATACAGCAGAGGCAAAACAAAGATCTCTGCCTGGCGAGCGAGAGAGACAGACAGTAAACAATAACATAATGAATGGATAAAGGAGAGCGCACCTTAGAAGGTGGTAAGCACTGGGGAACTGAGGCCAGGATCGGGTTCTGGGGTTGGGAAAAGGTTGAGTATCCAGGTGAGAGGAATAGCTACAGCCACACTGTGCCAGCCAGACAGCCTAGTTGAAGGATCCCTCGGGAGACACTCCTGCAGACCCTGTCCCCAGCCAGGCACTGTGGGCCGCACGGGGTGGGGCTCGCTGGAGGGATTTCAGGTGAATGGACAGTAGCTGGCCCAGGGTTTCTCTGCTTCGTGCTCTGACCCAGAGGGCCTGCTCCATGGCACTTCTCCCGGCTCAGCTGGAAGCGCTTTGCTCTCTTCCGTGAGAACGTGCCCACAGTCTCGAGGGTCTCCCACCTGTTGGGCCCACCCAGCTGCAGCCCTCTCCCGCTTCAGGTGCACTCTCAGTTTCCCAGGCCCCCAGGCCCCCAGCAGCGCCCTGCCGGCCTCCCTCAGGCGTGCCTCAGCCTCCCCTAGTGGCACCCTCAGACTGTCCCCCGTGCACCCTTCCCAATCGCGGCCCTGCGGCCGCAGCCACAGTTCATGAGCCTGCAAGTCCACACTGGGGATCAGGACTCTTGTTACTGCCACGGGTGTCTTTGTTTCCTTCTTCCCCTTGACAAAGTCTGTGACTTTCTTTGTTCTGAACAGCGAGGAATGAATAAACCTGGAGACCAGCTTGTACTCTTTTTTCCACCATGTTTATTTACTCCAAAATAAAGACATACAATTTTAAATGATCACAACCAATTATAATTTAGAGTAGCTTACTTGATATTTTAATTACAACAGCTTAAAGAGAAAGCTTTTTAAATTCAATAAATAGAATAAAAAATACTTTATCTTCATGCTTTTCCTTTCATCCCTCTCATCTTTTCCTTCTGGAAAACTTCCAGGAGACTCGTCAGAAATGTCACCGTGTTGCCCGCTGTGGTTCGGTTGCACGGCTGTTCACAGGCAAAAAACTGCGGGGAGAAAAGTTGGCAAGGACAGAGGGACTCAAACAGTGTGGACCCCGGCAGCCCCAGGAACCACCTGCCCAGAGGAGAGGGGGAAGGAGGTGGGGGATGGGCAGGGCGGGGCTCAAGACATAGAGCAGAGGCAGGCACATCCGGGTTCTCTCACACTGTGCGCCTAAGGACAGTGTGAGTGGTGGTTGGCATCATGGGGGGTTCAGGGGTCTGTTCACGCACACACAAACACTTAGACACCTGTCAAGTGACCCTAAATTTCCAGTAAGAGACAGCCTTTCCCGGGGACTCTTTGAGGCATAAAATGGTATCATTATCCTTCCAAGTTGTCCTTCCAAGGTCATTTTATGGCACAATGGCTAAGAGTGGGACATTGGAGTCGCATAGACCTAAGTTCAAATCTCAACTCTGCCACTTATGAAATATGTAGCCTTAGGCAAATAAGTTAACTTCACCGAGCATCAGTTTTCTCCTCTTTAAAGTAATGAATCTAATAATTGTCCCTAAGGTTCAATGAAAAGCTCTGTATGAAGGGCTGAGAACTGAATGCCGTTGACGGTGGAAACATAGCAGCTAAATAGCTGAGGTCCGGGCTTTCACCCCTCCAAGATCTCGGTGGAGACGCTAATTCCCAAGGCTGGCAGGGAGGGCACCCCACCCCCTCTCATCACGCCCTCCGCCCCTTACCTCCAGGGGACAGGGTGCTTGCGGAAGAAGATTATGTGCCGAGGGGCGCTGAAGGCCTGTGGCAAGCTTGCACCTTGCCTGGCACATTGCCTTTCAGCACCTCCTTAACCAACTAAAGAAAGTCTCCTTTAACTAAAAGGCCACAGATCCACTGGGTTAGCAAATTGAATCTCTAGGATAATTTAGCGTTACGGTGAGCTACAGCCCTGATTCTCAAGATTGTAGCTCCTAATTACAATCAGAATGGATTCTTTCGTTACTCAGAAAGATGTAAATGGCCCTATCTGTGTATCTCACTTAAATTCTATTGTTTCTGATTGAGTTTCTTTGATGCCCCTTATCGACCTTGAACTATCAAGTCCAACTTTATCATCCTTTCTTACTCAAGCAGGGTTAGCATCAGCATCCCCGTAGACATCACAGAACATGTCACACAGAAAAACCAACTCACTGGGCACTTGTTGTTCTTTAGGACTTCAACTGTTTTTCTCACCCGACTGAAAACCAGTGGGTGTCTTGTTTGCACCGTGGTGTTGGTCAGCTGTGACAGCCCCTCTCGGAAGCATGGTCCGATGCAGTCATCCTGGTAAATCATAAGGATTTATTGAAAGAAACACTCCAAGGACAGTTTTGAGAATAGATCACTAAGAGCGTTCTATAGAGACTATTTTAATTTAACCAATGTATCCCGAACTTGCGTTATGTTCAGATACATTCCTTGCCAGTCTAGAAAATAATCAGTTTTTCAAGGTGAAGCCCACTTTCTCACAGGGACAGTCCCTGGAGGAGATTTCCAGTGTGTTCCATCCAGGAAGCACGAGGCCTGTGGGCCCTGGAGAACGGCCAGCTCTAAGTCTCCTGTGCAAACAACACTCCCTGGCTCCAGGTCTTGTAAGAGCGAGTGCGGAAATACAGAGAAAGAAAAGCCTTTCTGGTGGGCTGTGCCGGTTACAGCGGCTAGAATAGGGACTGCAAACCGGGCGGGGGCGGGCAGATGCTGGGCTGGCGTGCACGGTGCGTGTGCTTCCTCTCCAGAAGGCTCCCTCGCCTCTTCTCACCCAGTGCCGCACTGCCACGAGTGTAATATCTCACCTTCACTGGAGTGAGAGGCTCAGATTCTCCCAGGCATGGCTTGAGAGCAAAACATTGCACACTGTGTGTGCCTTGAATAAGCACTTCCTCCTCGCCATAACCAGGAGTTTGCATTAGGAATCAGAGCATTACCGCCACCCTTCTTTCCTGCCAGAGTGGGCAGCAGCCCCCTTGGAGCTCTCTCTGCACCCACAACTTTAGGCAATCTATCTGCCCAGAGTGCAGCATTCAAACCATGCAGCAGCCGCCCTAGTCAGCTAGGCAGACGCCAGGGAGGGAGGGACAGAGGGAGGGAGGGAAGGAAGGAGGAGGTAGAGCACACGGATAGTTTATGCAAGATGAAAGATAAAGCGTCACTTTATTTACATTGCTTCACAACCCTAGAGTCATTGGCAAATGAGTTAGAAAGCACTATGACAGGAGCTACTTCAGTGACTATACTCTTAGTTCTGGTTTGATTTAATTGTGCACACGGCCACTCACCTAAAAAGATACTCGAGATTCTTTTTTAAATATTGAAAGGTGTTCAAACTTCCCAAGGGACATAAAGCTAACTAAATACGAAGAAATTTATATAGTACAGAATTGCAAGAGCCTGGTTTTAAAAGCAAATTCCAATCTGTAATAATTGCAATTAAGTAATGATTTCTAATTTTAAATATCAAATAAATCAGTTTATTATTACTTAAAAACGAAAAAAAGGATCAAGATTACATCTGTCACTATACTTACAGAAGGGATGGGCAGACACAAACAACTGGTCACCTGCAAAAGAGAAATTTTAGAGTGAGATTCCAGACGTGAAAATTAAAATTAGTTCAGAAAGTTCTTAAAAGAGCATTCACTCACGTTGGCGCTGCAGTTGCATTTTGAAGGTGGGTCTTTCTAAAGCAGGTAGAGAGGCAAGAACCCATAATGAGTGGTGTGTTTTTCATCCTCCTATATATAGCTCACTTAAGTTGTCAGTGGCTCTCTTTCCCACCGGCACCGCAGCACCCCGTGCAGCCTACCTGCAGCTTGCCGATGAGGAAGTTGACGTCCAGAATCCCCGTCAGGGTTGAGCACCTCTGGCCATCCACGGAGCAGAGGAGCAGGGCAGAGGCGAGGACTGCAGCCAGGAGCATCTTGACGGGGGACGAGTGGAGCTCGGCCTGCAGATGCCTTCAAATCTGGTCATATTTAAAGCTCCCTTTCAAACATGGAAAAACCCTGACATCAAACTGATACCAAGGGCCCACTTTTTCTCTGTAAGTTGGGGCCACTTGATATTGAAAAACAAAAAATCAAACTGAGTCACTTGACGAAGACTATGTTGTGCCAGGAAATATCATTCCCCAGAAGAGATGCTCTTCAACAAGTCGGGTACCGAAATGCTGAAGGAAAAGTTAAAGATCTAAAAACCATAATTTTTTTTTTAAGGCAGGGATTCCAGTTGCGAGGGTTAGAATACTTTCCATGAAAGCCCAGGTCTGTATTTTCCCTTTTTACATTATTGGAAATGCTGATATAATAGCCAGTCTCGGGCGTTCTGATGCAGGGGAGCCCTGGGGGAGGGAGGAGGGAGGGAGGAAGCGAGATGAGTGATATCGCAGGACACCTCTCTGTCTGCTGGGGTTTTTCTGTAGCAATTGCAACCTCAGTCTTACTGTGCTTTATTCCCAGATCATAATGTCTGTCACGCCTAGGACCAGATTCCCCGCCTCGTGCAAATGCACCTGAGACATATTCCTTTGTGCAAGTGTCTGGAAGAGCGAATCTTCAACTAGAAGCACAAGAATGCAGCAACACGCTTGTTAGAATTGGCCTTGAGGATTCCTTAGTATCTTAAGAGACTTTATATAGCACTGTAAAATCAGGTAAAAACCTGGTACTTGAGATAGGATAATAGCTAACATTTATTGAGCACTTACTACATACTTCTAAGCACTTTATGTGGATTAAGCCTTACGATACAGTCAGCCACCAGTTGAGGTGGTACTAATTTGTCATCCGCATTTTTACCTTTTAAAGCACCGTCTGCTACATCTTAGCTTCCTGGCCCTTTACTGTGGCCACGTTCGTCATGGAGAGCCAGAAAGCAGTCTCGCTGTAGCCCTCTGAGGTGAATACTATAATTATCCTTATTATTTTATAGCTGGAGAAACTGAGGCACAGGGGTAAGTAATTTGCCAGGAAGCTGCAGAATCTATACTGCAGCCAAAAAGTCTGGCTCCCCAGTTCCGCTCTTACCCCTCCTGTGCGCCTGCGTCTCTGAGTTCTTATCTGCCGTTCCCACCAGAATGTGTGCTCCAGGGCCGTGTGAGTCTAGTCCCCCCTATATTCTCAGCATGTAGAAAATTCGAGAATTGTGGCTATCACTAAATGCTTGTTGAAGTAAAACATTAATTTGAAAAGCAGTTCTTGAAATAGAAACTTCCTATTTCTGGGATCTTATAAGATTCCAAGTCCAGTTTCTTGGGTACATATTTAGAGGCGTGTGCAGGTAAGAAAAGATATCTTCCAGGCAGTAGACTGAAAAGGGGGCAGTTCTTTAGCTTAGCACTTTGAGGCATAGTAGCCAATGGGGGCAAACTCATAAGATTTCCTTGACACTACGTAAGAGTGTGCGGGCGACGTTTCTCCCATCGCACGTGGTTCCTTATGAGTGAAGATGTTTTGTCTGTGTTCTGCTGCACCGTGGGGAAGGGGCATGTCTTAGTAGCCAACAAGGGAAAGAGAAATAGCCTTTTTACTGAATTCCCCCAATCATTCCACAGCTCTGACTTCCATGCCTGCCCTTTGCAGACGCTAAGGAGAAAGCTCAAAGGCCTTCTGGCCTTGGCAAACACTATTGTTACGGAGCTCAGCATCTATGCCTTTTTCTTGATTATAGAACACTGATTAATTTGGGCTGTCAATGTACCCAGCCAAACACCCACTTTTTCAGCCTCGGTTGCTGCTACAGGTAGCCAGTTTTGATCAATGCAAATTATGTGTAGAATTCTTTTGCTTTCCTGGTAATAGGAGACAAAAGTGGCTGAAACCTACCTTTCTCCCTTATTCTAATTTGGGTGTGAGGGCAGGAGCTCCAGCAGCAATCTTATAACTATGAAGAAATGGACAAAAGAATTACAGCAATGGCAACACTAACATTTTGCATAAATAGAAAATAAGCATAAAAAAATAAAGCCATGAAAGTAACAATAGAAGTAACAATAAGAATACAACAGTGATACTACAATGCAAGATATCATTGCCTACTGAAGACACTGAGTTATGAAACCTGTTCTTGTTTAACAAAAAATGGAAATTAGCATGCTTTGGAGAGACGTTAAAGATATATTAGCATCAGACTAAACCTTTTCCCCTGACATTATTGGAAGACTAGAAACAGACTTGAAAAGGCAATCAACTTCCCATTCTGTACATCAATATTAATTAATGCTCAGCGTGTGAACCGTGGAAATTATTTCACTTACCATCAAGTACGTCTCTCACATTGAAGAAAACATCACACTACCCCCTTATTGTACAGATGAGGGCTGTACCCAAAAAGAGAAATGGAATTGTCCAAAGCCACGGTCCTAGTTACTAGTAGGGGACAGTATAGTGTAGTGGTTAAGACCAGTGACTCTGGAATCAGACTGTCTGGGCTCAAACCCTGGGCCTGCCACTTGTTGGCCACATGGCCTTTGGGGAGATTAGTTGGCCTCCCCAGACTTACCTTTCCTGAATGGAAGAAGGAAATAGAGGGAAGTTTGCCAGAGCAAAATCTAGATTATGGCTCAACAAACTATAACCCACTTCCCAGATTCAGATAAGGTCTGCAAGCTAAGAATAGCTTTTGACTTTTTAAAAGATTGTTAAAAATTAAATAAAAACAAAGAAGAATGTGTTAGAGACTGTCTGTGGCCCATAAAGCCTAAAATGTTTACTATCTGTAAGGAAAATTTGCCGCCCCTGGTCTAGTTCACACCCCGCGCTTTTCATTTTCTGAAGACGTCGTCTGCCGTCTCTCGGCCGTGGGCCGGTAGAGCGAGGAGTTGACGGCTCAGGGTGTCTTCTCACGCTGCCCGCACGGTTATCCAGCGCGGCCTCTGTGCGGAGGGAGGGAGTTGAGGCCCTGGGATTGCAGACTGCCAGGTTATCCAGCGCAGTGGGGACCCGTCATTTCCCGGGGCTTTTTGGTGGCGTGAGCTTGCTGGTCCCATAAACCCAAAGTCTTCTCCTGGTGAAGCCGGGTACCTGCGGTCAAAGACGTCTCAGGCAGGTCGGGGTTGACCAGGAAGAGTCTCACACGTTGAAGTTAGGAGAAAAGTGAGTAAAGCAAGATCTCTTTCTCCCAGGCCGAGTCCTGGCCTGACCAGCAGGCCTTGGGTCTCCCTCCCTGCTACCCCAAGAGCTGGGGTGGGAAAAGGGCACCCGTGGACACTGGTGCTCCTTGGGCAGGTTACTTACTTACTTAACCTTTCCACGCACCAATGTGCCAGCAGCACCCACCCACACAGAGGAAGGGATCTGGGGGCCTCACTCAGCCCTTCTCACGGAAGGGTAGAAGTGTGATTTGGGGTACTTTTCTTAGGAACAAACCACGTTTCCTTTTGGAAATTTGGTCTGATCTGGTCCCGACCCCACATCTTTGCTCTCTTACCCGCCACCCTGCAGTCACTTCGGTCCCCTGCCCTTCCCCCGCAGGCCTGTGCCCTTGCTGAGCTCTGCCTGGCACTTCCTCCCCAGCTCCTCCACACGCCTGTTCTCACCCTTCAGGACTCAGCTCGACCGCCACCCCCTCCACGAGCCTTCCCCGGGCACAGGCGTCATTGCAATCTGCCACGTGTCCCTTCCAGTGTTCAGTGCTGCAAGCAGCGTGCGAGCTCCGTAAGCGCCGATACTGTGACTCAAAAAAAAAAAAAGCCTTGAAAGTAACAATAGAAGTAACAATAAGAATACAACAGCGATACAACAACGCAAGATACCATTGCCTACTGAAGACACTGAGTTATGAAGCGTGTTCTTGTTTAACAAAAAATGGAAATTAGCATGCTTTGGAGAGACGTTAAAGATACATTAGCATCAGACCAAACCTTTTCCCCTGACATTATTGGAAGACTAGAAAGAGACTCGAAAAGGCAAGCCTCTTGCTCACCGTCATATTCCCAGGCCATAGTCTACACTGAGTGCTCAGGAATTACTGGTTAAATGAATAAATGACCGATAAATTTAATTCTGTAAACACTTATTGCATTTGTGTTATTTATGAAATGACCAATACATGGTTCCCAGGAGAGGAGTAACAAACAAAACGCAGACGCAGCATTTGAAGACCCGGACGAGGAAAGCGTTGGAGAGCGCGTGGGCAGCCACTGGAGAAACCCTCCCGCTGCTCTGTGCTCCCTCACATCCCGCAGGGTTTCGAGTTTCTCAAATGCTGCTCAATCTCTTCTCTTTTGGGTTCTCATGGTACCTGCCCCAGGGAGGCTTGCGTGGCATGGGAATTCCAGCTCTGCAGGATGAGCGGGGGTCAGATGACTGCTTCTTCGCAGTGCTTTCCCATTTCCCCACCCACTCAGTTATAAGAAAGAAAAGAATAAAGACTATTTATATGGTAGCTCTGCCCTTCAAAACACCATTAAACAGCAGATGTTTATCTAGGCAAAGTCTACAACTTGTGAGGTTCAGTTTCTAGGATTTCTTTCAGTATTAAAATGTAAGAATGCAAATGATCTACGGAGGGAATACACCAAGCTTGGAAATCAATTACTCACCTGTTCTAAACATCAAGAAGACTGGGAGTGGGATGCACACCAAGATTTTACACAGATGACAGATTTTACAATAAATGACAAAAGGCAAGAATCAACTATTTATTTTGTTCCAAAGATAAAGTTTGACATTTTTACTTTGTGATAAAAGCTCATGTGTCATGGATTATTTCTCCAGGAATAAAACAAAATGGTTATTTGTTCTAGGAAACCACAACATGAAATGAAAAAATAAAGTGCACTAAATTTCTAAGTAAAACCCATTCTGCCTTTTACTCTAACATCTAAGAGATAACCAGTTATGAGAATCCTTGAGCACTAATTTCTTAATCAAATAGTTATTTCTAGATGACTATTTCCCAGCCCAGGGTGACGAGGTAAGACCCACCACATGCACTGTCCTCCCGATGGGGGCTTCTCCCCAGAGCAGGGTGATTTTTAGCTGGGCGGCTTGGACCTCCCCCCTGGCGTCCTTCCCAGGCAATCTCTGGGTCTGCCGTCCCTGCAGGGCTGCTGCAGCGGGTCTGGCTCCCACGCAGTCTTCCCAGCCTCCAAGACCTGGGATCCATTCCTCTGCTCCCACCTCACGGCTTCGCACTCCTCACTGTCGTTGGTTAATCACAATCCAGGCTCTCCTTGTAAATGGAATTTTCACCTCCTCCATCGGCATAGTCCGTCGTTACCTGAAACCCGCCCCTATATTTCTCAGGGACTGTGGGACCCCCCATGCTGTGGCCAATCCACTGGTGTCCAGCTAATTAAGAAAGGATGAGAACTTCTGTTCTGGATTATTAATACATTGGGGCCTTAAGGTGTTAGAATTTATTAAATCATACTGTACACAAGGTAACACATTAAGCATTTTTTTTTTTTTTTTTGAGACAGAGTCTCACTCTGTTGCCTGGGCTAGAGTGAGTGCCGTGGCGTCAGCCTAGCTCACAGCAACCTCAAACTCCTGAGCTCAAGCGATCCTCCTGCCTCAGCCTCCCGAGTAGCTGGGACTACAGGCATGAGCCACCATGCCTGGCTAATTTTTTCTATATAGATTTTTAGTTGTCCAGATCATTTCTTTCTATTTTTTAGTAGAGATGGGGTCTCGCTCTTGCTCAGGCTGGTCTCGAACTCCTGAGCTCAAACAATCCGCCGGCCTCGGCCTCCCAGAGAGCTAGGATTACAGGCGTGAGCCACCGCGCCCGGCCACACATTAAGCATTTTTATATACGTTGTCTCACTTAGCTCCCTCAGCAATCTTGGTTAACCCCATTTTATATATATGGAAATTGAAGCTCTAAGAGGCTAATAGAGTTGCCATGGTCACACAGCAGCAATCTGAACGGGATTTTCCTGATGCCAGAGCCTGTGCTCTCGTCTGCAATGCCACAAATCAATCTCCGTCTGTCGACCCATACTACACAGGCTGTTTTCCAAGGCCACTTGATACAAGCAGAAAATCAGCGTGTGCCTTTGGGCGGACAGAGGTAGATTCGAGGCATTAGCTGTATTAGTGTCCTAGGGCTGCCGTAACAAAGTACCACAATCAGGGTGACTGACAGCAACAGAAATTTATTCCCTCGCAATTCTGGAGACCGGAAGTCCAAGACCAAGGTGTTGGCAGGGTAGCGAGCAGCCTGATCACCGCAGAGGTGGTTGTTGAGAAGAGGCGGAAAATGAGCTGGAAGGTTTGAAGGGGAGGGTAGAGCCCTATCTCCTCCCGGATGCTTTGGCCTCAAATCATAGAAACCCCAGTTGACGCTGACTGCAACAGCGAGGAAATTTACCCTCTCACAACTATGGATAGAGTGGGTCCCGGTGTGGTTGGATCGACAGCTCCAGGGTCTCGTGGAAGACAGTCTCCTTCCATCTCCGTGGCTGGCTTTCCTCTCCGTGGAGGCACAGATGCTGCCTCAGCTCCAGGGCTCACGCCAGGCATCACACTGTGAATTCTAGATTTGGAATTAGTGGCTGAGAATTTGTAACACTTTTGCTTTCAATACATATTGCCAACTGCCCTCCAGAAAGATGTTCTAACACATAACAATAGAATTTATAATTTATAATAATCCCGTCGGTCAGGTTTAAGAATGTCCTGCCAACACTGCATATTGATTTTTT
Source organism: Propithecus coquereli (assembly GCF_000956105.1). Classification (NCBI taxonomy): domain Eukaryota; kingdom Metazoa; phylum Chordata; class Mammalia; order Primates; family Indriidae; genus Propithecus; species Propithecus coquereli. Next base: position 67,095 of record NW_012147975.1, read on the forward strand.
TGATTAACCTTGGCCAGTGTGTCTGGCACATACATGATGCAAATACATATTTATTGAATTCATTAATGAATTATTGCTCATTTATATTTCTTCACCTGATCATGTCCAGTTTTCTAGTAGTGTGTTGATCTTTTACTTAAAGTTTCTAAAAGTTCCTTGTATATCTTTGTTTTTCAAATATATTACATTTATTTTCCTCTACTTATTGTTGTTCTTCTTATACTGTTTCCCAACTGTGTTTTCATGTGGTCAAATATATAACATATTCACCTCTACTTTTTTAGTCTGCTAATGATTTCTTTTAGCAATTAAATCTTTAATCTTTTTGGAGTTTGAGGATATAGAAGGAATCTAATTTATTTTTCCTCTATGTTTCATCAATACTATTATTGGCTAAATATCTCTTTTCCCCATTGATTTGAAATACCACTTTATTGAGTATAAATTTTTATTTTATTTGGATGTCTTTCTGGGCTCTCTCATTTGTTCCAATGAGCTTACAGCTCTAGGTTGGCTTTAGAATGCTATTGTGGTCATAAAAAAAGTTGTTGACATTTCCTTCACTTTATTGAGAATGCTTTCAATGTTTTTCATTTAAATATCATGTTTGCTATTGATTTCATAATAGGGAATCGTTCTGAATTTCCAGTTCTCTGAGTTTTTGTTAGATATGATAGCTGAGTTTTATCAAATGTCTTTTAAGTTCTTATCAGGATCATGAGTTTTATCTTTCAACTAATTCATGTGATAAATTGTTCGAATGGATTACTAAATGCCGAGCCCCCTTACAATTCTGGAATAAGTTCTGTTTGGTCATACTGTGTTACTATTTTAATACACTGCTCGATTCAATCTGCTCTTTCTTTATTTTGAATTTTTTTTATCTGTAATGCCCGCCAGGAGGTCTTCTCAGGCTCAAACATTCAACTAAACATAGGCTCAACTAAATACTCAGACTCGCAAGACTATTATGCGTTGTACTTAGTACCTCTCTTCTCTGAAGAGTGGAGGACGGAACACAGCTTGGGGGCTGGGGGAAGTGGGAAGCTTTAGGTGCTCCTCTTCGGTGGGAATGGTCTTTGCCATCACCCAGGAACTACTCTCTTCAGTGCTCCAGGTGACGGCTCAGGTGTGAAGAAGCAAGACTCCCACTGGGAGGGCCTGGGTGTGTCCTGGCTTAAAGGCCTCATGACCCACGGGAGTCAGTATCGCTCAAAAGAGCTCCACAGGTATAGCTCCCAAAGCCACTGCGCTCAGGGGAGCCCAAGGCTATGACATCCCCACCAAAATGTATAGTTCATTTGTAGTCCTCCAGCCCAGACACACTTTGCCAGCCATGCCTAGTTGATACTCACCTTCATCTGCCGTGCAGGGGAACAGAGCTAAGTACTTAATGGAAAAGGCCAAATTCTCTTTCAGAAGGGAGAAGAGTTGCGCTAACAACTCAGATCGTCTACCCACAAGTGAAGTCATTCTTAATTTCCCTTTTCTGTGCCTCCTTTTTCAGGGTTTGATCAGGGATATGCTATCTACATAAAATAAATTAGGAAGCTTTCCACCTTTTTGTATCCTTTGGAAAAGTTTAAATAGTATGAGAATTTTCAGTGTTCCCTCACTCCTCCATGGGAAACAAGGGATTTTTCTTATTCAAAACAGTGACAAAATAGTGCCCGGGATGTAGAAATTAGAATATTTCCAGAAAGAATTAAGTTCTAACATAACTCGTCCAAAAAATCTGGGTGTAATGACTTTGGGAGGTTAATTCTTTGGCATTTTCTATTTCTTCTGTTTTTATTGCTATATTAGATTTTCTACTTAATTTTTCACGTGCATTTTCCCAGGAAATAATCCTGGATTTGCACTGACAAAGTATTAATATTGTACATTTTACCCACCTTTTCTCTTTAATAAACCTTGTAAGAAATTTGTATATTTGACTCTTTTCAGAGATTCAAGTTTTGCTTTTATCAATTCCGTGTATGATTTTTCTTACCTTCCTAATTTAGCATTGTATGTTTTTCTTTTGTTAACTTCTTCATTCTTGATCTGGATTTATTTTATTTTTCCTTTTCTAGGTCCTGAGTTGCACATTTGCTGTGCTCTTTTAAACAGACAGCAGCTGCAATGATTGAGCACGCTGTATCTATCGTAGGCACTATGCTATACATTTTAAATGCATCATCTCACCGAATCTTTGTAGTACCCCACAAGGCCACACAAGAAGTCTTTACAGCTCAGTACTTACGAGTGCAGACTCGAGCCAGACAATCTATAAGTCTACCGCTTATAACTCTGTGACCTTGTGCAAGTGACTCCTCTGTGTCTGGGTTTCCTTGTCTGCAGAATGGGATAATCTATATACAACCTACATCATAGGGCTGTGGTGGGGGATAAATGCATCAGGACTATAAAGCCTCTAGAACAGTGTCTGACCCGAACATGGCTTGATGGAAGTAGTTGGTATCATTATTTAAAAATGAGGAAACTGAAGCTTTAAAAAGTGCAGTGACTTGCCCAGGATCACATAGCTATTGCTAGATAAGGGGCTGTCTTTTGTACTCAGCATGGGCAGCATCTCATAGATTTTGGTCTGTAGTTTGCTCATTCTCATTAATTTCTCAAGTCTATAATTTCCATTTTGGTTTCTCCTTGGATGAAGTTACTATTGTTTTTCTTTTTGTAGGAAACATTTTTGTTTCTTCCTATGTGTATGATCTTCATCCTTGAAACTCAGAAATTTTACTAGAACAGTCTTTGATTATTCCTGACAGTAAGGCCCATTGGATCTCTCTTTTTTTTTTTTTTTTTTGAGACAGGGTCTTGCTATGTCACCCAGGCTAGAGTGCAGTGCTGTCATCATAGCTCACAGCAACCTCAAACTCCTGGACCCAAGCGATCCTCCTGCCTCAGCCTCCCAAGTAGCTGGACTACAGGCATGCACCACCACACCTGGCTAATTTTTCTATTTTTTCTAGAGATGGGGTCTTGCTCTTGCTCAGGCTGGTCTTGAATTATTGGCCTCAGGTGTTTCTCCTGCCTCTGCCTCCCAAAGCAGGCATGAGCCACCACACTCAGCCTCTTTGGATCTTAAGATCACATTCTCAAACTCAGTAAACCTTTTTCTGTTAGTTTTTTGCTCTCCAACTTATTTTCTCTTCTATAATTCCTATTGTAATATGTCAAAATCAAAACCTATTTTTCATGTCTTTGGTTTTTTTCCTCTTACATTTCTGATAATTTTTTTTTTTTTAATTTCTGATTTCTGGGGGAACTTCTGTTAGGTCTTTTAATTCCCAGTTCAATTATCTACAGAATCCAATCTGCTGTTTAATTACTTCTATTGGTTTTTTTAACCAATGAATATTTTAATTTTTAACATTTTAACATGCAAATATGCTTTCCAAAAAGTACACAACAAGCACATGAAAGTCCCCCTTGCACCATTTTTACAAAAATGGGAAAGATGACATACAAATGACAAAGCCTCATTGGGGCTTAAATTTTCCACTAAAATTAAGTTAATTAAAAATTCCATTTGAACTTTAGTCTCCATGAACATTCTTCTACCCTGGGTATGGCCATCCTCCTGCTCTTCATCCAAGATCTGGCGCCTACCACTTGGCCCTAAAACCAGTCCTCTGCGTCCAGCCTGCTCTTCTCCATGCTCTTCCCCCTTCCGCAGAGTCGCCACCATCTTCTTTTTGCTTCTTTAATAAACTTCATTTTGGAACAATTTCAAACTTATACCAAAAAGAAAATTGTGAAGATACTACAGAAAGTTCTCATGTATGTCCGGTTTCTCCCAGTATTAATATCTCACATTAGCATGTATATTTGTTATAATTAATGAACCAGTATTGATAGATGACTAGTAACTCCATATCTTACTCTCATCTCCTAAGTTACCTAATGTCCTTTTTCTGTTCCAGACCCCACCCAAGATACCACACTGTGTTTAGTCATCACGTCTCTTTAAGCTGTGCTTGGCTGTGATAATTTCTCAGACTTTCCCTGTTTTCAATGGTGTCGACAGTTGTGGGGACCACTGCTCAGGCATCTTGTAGAGTGTCTCTCCATTGGGATTTGCCTGATGGTTTTCTCATAACCACACCGGGGTTATGTGTTTTGGGAGGAAGACCACAGAACTAAATGCTATTTTTGTCACATCGTATCAAAGGTACAGCCTAGCTACATGATTTATCACTGCTGCTGTGACCTTGATCCTCCGGCTGAGGTCGCGTTTGTCAGGTTCCTCCACCGTAAAGTTGATCTTTCCCCCGTCCTTCCACACTGTGCTCCTCTGCAGGAAGTCACCATGCAGCCCTCACCTAGCATCGGAGGGGTATGCTTCTCTTCCGCAAGGGCCGAGTCTCTACATAAATCATTTGGAATTCTTCTGCATGGGATATTTGTCTCCCTCATTTATTTATTTATTCATATCATTATGGATTCATGGGTATTTACTATAATACAATACTACTTTATTTTCTTGCTCAAATTGTTACAGCTTTGGCCATTGGGAGCTTCTTCAAGTTGGCTCCTATGTCCCCTTTAACCCTTTCAGTGTGTCTTTTTTTGTTGGAATTTTTTTTTTTTGAGAACTTATTATTTTCTGGCACTACAAGATACTGCAGGCTTATCTTGTCTATTTCCTGCACCAGTCCCAGAAGCAGCAATTTCTCCAAAGAGTCCTGGTTCCTTTTATTAGAACCAAGGATTAGAAACCAAATGGCAGCTAGGTGTGCTCAATGCTACTGCATTACACTGAGATATTTTTAGTCATGCAATTGTATTTTTTATCTTTAGGAATTGTTAAAATATTGTGTCCTTTCCATAACAAACTGCCCTTGATTTGTTGATGTAATATAAGAAATAGTTACCCCTGGTGACCTGCCTTTCATAGTGTGGTGGCCAACCAGCCTACCCGCCAACTTTCCTCCTGCCTATGCCATTCCACACTGAAACCTCATATAATGACAAGATTGATGTATTAGTTAGTTATTGCTGTGTAACAAATTACTCCACAGCCTAGCAGCTTAATATGGTACATATCTATTACTGCATAGTTCGTGTCTCTCAGGACTTGAGCATGGCTCACCTGGTCCTCTGCTTCCCGGCCTTTCATAAGGATGCAGTCAAGGTGTTGACAAAGGGGGTGTGCTCTCATCTGAAGGCTCCTTTGGGGGAAGAATCTGCTTCCAAGCCCACATGGTTTTGACAGGATTCGGTCTCTTATGGGCTGTTGGACTTAGGACACTGTTTCCTCCCTCACTGTTGGCTGAAGGTCCTTGTCACATGACCTCCCTCACATGGCAGCTGGCTTCAACAAAGTGTGCAAGTGGAAGGCAATAGAGAGCATCTGCTGACAAGACAGAAGTTGTAATCTTTTATAACCTAGTCTCAGATATGGCATGCGCTCAGTAGGTCTACCTTGCACTTAAAGGGAAAGGATTCAAGGGCAAGAATATGAATACCAGGAGATGGGGCCCCCAGGGGCCATCTCAGAAGTCTGCCCCGCACTCCAGTCTCTACAGGGCATACATGATTTTTATCTGGCATGGGTTAGGTTGTTTCTGTGGGATATTGGAAAAGAATCTGTAGAACAAGTGGGCTTAGAACTCTATCTTAGTCCTGATACCATGAACTTGATATTTAATATGCTGAGTTTGAAATTATGGAAAGAGCTTCAGGTGAAAATGTTCAGTCAGTTGTTGCTCAATAATAGTTCTTTTACCCTTTTTTATGGGCCAGCCCTAGACTTAGTTAGTTTATATGATTATCTCATTTTAAATCTTACTAAGGAAGGCATCATTACCTGAAATTTTTGGATGAAGAAACAGAGGTCTAGAGAAGTTAAGTAACTTTTCAATGTTGAGCATCCCAGCACCCCACATCTCTCCCCCACATCCCTAGCATGGCCTGACTCATCCAATTGCAGTCTTCATCTCAAAGGGGGCAGGCTCTGTGCATCAGCGCTTTAGGGACAGGCAGTAGGATCCACTTCCTGTGCACCCCTCAGGTCTGCTAACTCTTTCTGGAGTTGGTCCCAAATGCAAACTATTGGCCTCTGTCTCCGTTTCCACCTCTCTCTCTGCTCCCTTAGATGGAATGCATCATGGTGACTCTCCTTGGTTCCTGGCTCAGTCTTTCCCCCCACAGTCATGGATGGCAAGCCCTGTTTCTCCTCCATGACTAGTAGTGGGTTCTGGAAGCCCATTCCAAGCGAGAGTGCAGGTTTATCACTGCCCATCCCCCAACCCACTGGATTACTAGGACCTCCAACCTCATTCAGCTAATAAGAGATAGAGCCAGGATTCAACCCATGTTCTTTGTACTATCTCCTTCTGCCTCCCGGTTGCCCATTAAAGCAAACAGATAATTCAAACTCTGGACTCGAACACTATTTTCTGATTGCTCTCTCCATGATCTATAATCTCAGTTTGATTGAATACATGAAATGGAATGGAAGAAATGAATAACATCCCTACAATGCCACGGTCACAGTTGGGAATGGAGGTCAGTGTAGGAGTGGAAGGCACCAGGAACTCAGAGCAGCGTCAGGACAGGCAGCAGGGCTTGAGCACCACGCACACCCCAAGGGTTTATTTCCCTGCCCCTTTTGCTGGAAAAAGAGGCTCTGCTTCTGGTTATATTCCGACCAGCTCCAGAATGGCTGGGACACCAAGCACAGGACCCCGCAGAGGCCTCACCCAGAAAACCATGTGCTTTAGTGTCTGCCTGAAAGAATGAAAGATGAATGTGTTTTCCAAGTTGATTTCAGAAAATGATAAGCAAAACAAAGAAAGAAAGAGTCACCCTGCTCCTCATGCTGCTTCATAGCAGGCAGACCGGGGATGCGTGGAGAGCCTCTGACAGATCTCAGTAACGGCGGGGATCTCCAAAGGTCCTGCCCATGGCTTCAGCCATCCCGACGGGTTTCAGTTTGGCTCAAAGAGCACAGCATTTGCTGAATAGAGCATCGTCTTAATTAAAAATGGTAACATGATTTTATGAAGTTTTGTGACCAGTGGTCCTCTTAGATAAAGTATTAGCTACTTTTTTCATTTCAACTCATCCTCAATGACCTTCTAAGGAAGAACTTAGGGTCTGGGTCAGGGCCAAGGTTAGGATCCTTCTACAGGCTTGACCTCCTGGCTGGTTTGATTCAGTGAGCGCTCCCTCCCTCTGGAAACCTGCTCTCTCTCGGCCTTGGTGACACCTTCGCTAGGAACTCTCTTCCTAGCTCATGCACTACTCCCTCTCAGACTTTTTTGGGGCTCCTTCACTTTTTTCGGCCTCTACATGCTAGAGTGTCCCAGGACTCAGTCCTGAGCTTCCTGCTCTTCTCTGTCATGGTTTAGATGTTCTCATTCAGTCCATGGCTTTACTCATCCACGTGCTGACGACTCGAATTATACCTCCAGCACCGACAGCTTCACTGAGCTACAAACTCATGTTGCAAGTGTAACCTGTTTAAATATGAAAACATTTTCTTCCTTTCCCTTATCAGTAGTCAGATCCCCTTTCTCCAAGCCCATCAAAGTGTAGTAGTGAGACTGGAAAGAATTTTTGCGTTCCTTCAATGTATTTAGGATTTGACATATGAAGAGAAGACCGCCCTCCCAACACCGGTGGCTGGGCTGTGATACTCGCTGCCCCGGGAAGCAGAAAAACAGAGCAGGAGGAATGCAAGCTGGAAGGCCGCCTCATCTGGCACCAAGGGAGCAGAGGGAGACAGGTGAGTGGTGATCTCCCATCTCTGAGCTTCTGCCCAGGCAGGGGGAGATGGGTTACAGCTCTGAATGCCGAGAGGACAGTTTTTGCCTGATTTACTTTGGGGGCTCAGGGAGGAGAAGATCACCTGGTCAGCCTTTATGCTACCAGCCTGGGCAGTGGGGAGGAGGTGGTGGACAGACATGTCAGAGAACAGTCCGTGGTACGGTGTGGCCAGGCAGGGACAGGGCTGGACTGTAGCTCTACGAAGCCACCTTAAGTTCCCCTGGGGTGAGGAAGGGACTCTGCCAAAGTGTCCGCAGACCACAGCTGGGTGGAGAGCTAGAGAGCTGAGGGTCTGCGGCCATGAGGGGCAGGGCAGGCCACTGGCGGGAGCTGGGTGGAGAATGTGGCAGACGCCCAGAGGGCTGCACAGGACCAGCTGGCCTGAGGCTGGGTCAGCCAGGGAGCCCCAGAGCCTCCCCCAAGCCCTGATCGCGCCACCCTGGCTGCCAGCTTCAGCAGGGAATGCCATGGGGGCAAGCAGTGCCCAGGACCTTGTGGCTAAGGTGTGTGGCTGCAGAGTCCAGAGGAGGCAGGGCACCAAGATGCACAGACTCCTCCCAGGCCCCGCGGGAGGACACCGCAGGGTCCCCGTCTGACGGGCTGGACAGCTGAGAGACTGCACTGTGCAGATCTCCGCTCAAGAGGAGAATCCCAGCCTGGACTGACTTTCGCTCCCTCCCCGGCCTGCTCCCCTCCCTCGCGGTCAGGAATCAGGAGGCAGATCTGAGAAGAGGACCTGATTTTGTTGTGCTTCCATGTGACACTGGACGGAATCACAAGTTTCTTCAACTTATCAATCTGGTTGTTCGATGTCCAACACGTATCTTAGACCAAACCTGGCCCAGACCAAATTCTCCACTCCCCACTCCCCACCAAAACCCAAAACCCAAAAACCCAAGTCCACTCCCAATTTTCCCTTCCTCCGTCGGGACAGTGCCATGCCTGTTGAGTTTAAGGCTCACCGCTGATGGCTCCTTTCCCTCACCGCTCACATCTCCTCCATCAGTGAGTCCCACCAGCTCCGCCTCCAGACGCGCCCTAAATCCGCCCACCTCTCTCTTCCTCCACTGTTATCCCTGCCATGGTGTTGCTGCTCCCCTCCCTGTTCTCACTCCCCAGTGGTGCTTCGTGTGCAGCGAGGAAAGGTGCCCCTCTCTACAGGTGAACAAGCCCCGTGCCGGCCACCTGCCCCTGCCCACCTGCTCTGGCCCGCGCTCGCGTGCAGGAGCCAGGCGCAAAGCTCGGCCGGCAGCCCTCCTGCTCAGTGCTCGCGCCCTGTGGTCTGGCACCCACCAGCAGAGGGACAAGTCGATGCCACCATCCCGTTAAAACGTTCAGTGTCTTCTCAGCGCTCTTAGAAGCAAGTTCAACTGCCCATGGCCATGGGTGCGGGGACCCCGCCGCCTCCTCCAGCCTCAACCTCCCCCCACTCAGCGGCTCTCTCTTCCTTCCACACCAGGCCGGCCCATGCCCTCTGCTCCGCTGCCCCCTCGAACTGGAATACACAGGCTGGCTCCTCCTCGTCATCTGGGTTTGGCCCAAATGCCGTGTCCTCAGTAAGGATTTTTCCAAACGACCCTATTCCTATTACCCTCCTCCCCTCCCCTCTATCACATCACCTGCTTTGTTTTCAAATGTTTGTCAGCCTCTAAAATCATTTCTTGAATTTATTCATTTGCTTATTTCCTGTTTCTCTTTTTCTCCCACAAGAATAAAAATTTCAGAACCAGGGACTGTTTCTGTCTGGTCCACCTCTATTTTCAGAGCTGTAAACAGGGAGTGGCGCATATTCACTGAACGAACACTCGAATGGGAGCATCGGCGGCGAAACTGCGTGTGGTGCTATTGCTATTGTGGGCGTCTCACGAAAAGGCGCTGGTAAGCTGCTCTTCAGCAAAGCCAAATCTTTAGAACCTCTCCGAGAGGCAGCGACGTGGACCTGGAGACCCACGGGTGGAAGAACAGACACAAGAAACCAACAAGCAATTTGCTGGACGGTGAACCAGGAACTCGCACCGTTTGGCTTTCAGCAGTAAGTGGCCCAGCAATTTGATGTCAGTGCTGTGAGTACAATTAACAAATTTCATACTTGAGTTTTCTGAATATTTCAGAAGTTTCAAAATAGTTACTGTAGCATGCTATGCTTGAAATATAAAAATATAAAACTATTGATGAAAACATCAATAAAACCCATTTATAACTGAAACTAGATCTTCTAGATTACCACATGTTAAGCTAAAGGTTTCTTACCCGAGAAAACCTGATTTTAATATCCTAATTCACTAGCATATTCGATTTGGCTAATTCAATGAGGGTGATAGTGAAACATTCCCCCCACCACTTCCTTTTTCATAATGTCTGAATTTTAACACAGCCTGGTAAAAAGATGCCCTTCCTCTGTGTGATTATGAGACTAAGGAATCATTGGGAGGTGTTGCCTTTCATCACTAAACTTTAAACTAGAAAACAGCAAGTTTTGAAGTGGTTGAAGAGTTTTACAAAGCTGTGCAAAACAAATTCTTTTGATGACCATCTTTTTCTGACTCTCAAACTTTTTTGTCATCATTTCTGCATCCTGTTTGTGGTTTGAAAATCTGATCACAAAGAATGATATAACACATCCTAAACAATAGTTAGAATAATCTTAAAATCTATTCATCATCAAGGGTTCGAGTTTACTAAAATGTTATTCATCGTGCTACTAAATCCAGGAACTACCCACTTTCACACGACTTGCTCTAATATACAGCCCTTGTAAATGAGCATCACCGATGATGCCTGAGCCCTGTCGTACCCAGTTCACAGAACCAAGCAGTGAGGGCTTGCATAAGTGTCACCATCTCCTGTTACCTCAGCTGCTCCTAATCTTCAGCCCTGCTGAGACAGCCTTGTGGTCTGAGGCTCCGACTTGAGGTTTCCCTTCTCACAGTTTCTTCTGTTCAATTAGGAAAAACAGTAGTTGTATAATGGGACATATTCAGAGACATATTTTGAGATCACTGCAAGATACTAGTTATTAAATGTAAGCTCTGTTGAACATAGGAAAAATAATTAATTTTTACTTGAAACCCACTTGACTTTTCTTTCTTCCTTTTTTCTTTCCTTCTTTTCATCCTTGCTTCCTTTCTTCAAGTATCTATTGAATTTCAATGATGCATGAAGCCTAGTGTGAGAAAAATATTTATGTACACATTTATTAATATGAAAAACCCTGTTTTTGTGCCTAGAACATAGTAGACAGTCCATTGGGGGAAAGAAGAATCAAACCGGTGGTTTCTGCCTTTGATGCTGCCATGATTGAATCTTTTACTTGAACTTATCCTGATACAAATCAACTAGTCTCTCTCATCTCATATCTTAGAATCCTTAATAAATGGTCCTTTATCTTTTCCTTATATAAATGGATTTTGCCATGATGCATATGGTCTGGGAAAAGACCTATACTATCATTTAGAAAATGTGGAATAATTCACGAGATAGAGTATATAAAGCACAGTGTAGTAGAAAATGCACTGGGGTGGGAATCAATAGACCTGATTTCGGATCCAGATTTTGTTGCCAACATTCTGTGTAACCGTGAGTCAGCCACTGTCTCCACTTTCTGCATTTGAAGAATGAAAGGGTGTACTATGCAGGATTCTTTTAATCAAAAGTGACAGAAACCCAGCTAAAACTAGTTCAGGCAAGAAAGAGACTTTTTCAAATCAGACATCTTCAAGCATGGCTGGATCCAGGAGCACAAACAACATCACTAGAATACCACTTTTCTCTCAGCTTTGCTTGTCTCCGTGTTGGCCATTTCTCCCCTCCTGTACGTGGGCTTCCACTATGGGCCCCAGGGAAGTAGCCACTGGCAACTTCAAACTTGCATCATCCCAGCTTATTAACTCTAGAGAAAAGAACTTTAATTCCCAAGACCTGTACATCAGTCTGAATGTAAAACTCAGATTGGCTCTGCTCTGCTCACGTGCCTACCCTCTGGGCCTATCTGTGTTGCTAGAACAGGGCACCATGATTGGCCAAGCGTGGGTCATATGTCCACTGTTGAAATTGGCTAGGGGAGGGATCTTCTTGGTTCCTGCTCTGTTGTTCATTTTCTGGACACAGAAGAAACTGGGAAGAGTTGGGATCGCACAGGTGTGCCCTCAGCCTTTCCAGACGATCTGTTTCTCCACGCCGCTGATAGATTAAGAGACAGAACCAGAGAGGCAATTTCATCTTTAAAGCAAAATTATTGCCATGTGCTTTGCTCCTCTATCTGCTGTGTCCTAGGGGATGATAGGAAGTTTCATTATTTACTAGGAAGGTTTCTATTTCCCAAAGCCAAAGTGACTTGGCTGGATTGTGACAAAGTCCAGGCTAAAACTTACACCGACTTTTCCCACCTGGGGTCCTCTCCACACCCCCAGGCCTTCTTTCTTCTGTCTGGCAGAGAAGACTAATTTGTCATTGTGGTGCCCGTGCTCATGGGGCTACTCCAGCTTAGAGTCAGGTGACAGGTTAGCTCTGCCTGGGCCCGACTTAAAAACCTTCTTATTAATCTATACAATTTGTATTCCTAGAACATGGACATTTTTAAAGCATCCTGGCCAATAAGCTCAGTCAAATATCACTGCTTCAGGCTATGATCATGCTGAATTCACCTTTTGCAGGTATAACCTGGTCATTTTCAATCACACACAAAGGTTAAGACGTGGAATCTGTACTGAGCTGCTCACGGTTACTGCAAAGAGATCAGCAGTTAACTTTCTGGAATCTCGATTTCCTCCCCTATATAAGGGAAAGTTAGACTAAATGGCTTCTAAGGTCCTCCAGGGCTCTGCGAACATGATCAAGGCCTGTTGGAGTTCCGAGTTTATTTTAATAAGTAGAGAAGCTAGTTACTATGTGTGGAGATGCTTGGGGTGCCGGGGTTGTGAATGTCTCTCCTACTTCATCTCCAAGGCATTGGCAGTCAAAGTTCTGCCCCCCAAAACACAGACACTAGGCCTGGCGTGGTGATTCCTGAAATTTCACTGCAGACTCTTCATTAGTTTTGCTTCTGGTTTTCATCTCTCCAAAAAGGCATGTAACAGCCTTGGAAGCAGCAGCTTGTTTAGGCTGTGATCAGAGGCTTTGCCATGTGCTAGTTTGGAACGGAGGAAGAGTAACGGTTCTGGGCATCTGGAGAGGGGGTTTAAGGTGGTAAGGGGCATGTCGTTGGGAGACCGGGGCACCGAGCCACACTCCGATCTGAATCTGGCAAGTTCGCGAGGGCTCAGGCTCACGACGAGCACTTGTCTCGACAGGGTGAGTGTGGTCGACACAGAGCACCGTGCCATCGCACTATGACCTCAGGAAAACACTTTTGGTTAACCCCACTTCCTCTCAGCTCTCTCCCCGGGTAATCTGTTCAACCGTGACATGCCCACGGAGACAGGAAGCAGCAAGTGAAGTTAACTGAGGTGACTGACTGGCCCAAGGTCACCCCGGGACTCTGCAGACAGTCTACAAGTCATTCCCCCTTTTTCCTTATGCTAACAAGCCAGGCAACAATAGACTTAAATGACATCCTGTGAATGTCAAACTGCTACTTGGGCTTACCTTACATTCTGGGTTCCAATACAAGCATGTCAGAAGCCCGTGGGGTCTTGAATCCATTAAGCCTTCTATTGCTACCTGATATATAATAGCGATGTATAACTACATGTAATTACAGTGCTCTTTTTTGGTAATACATTTTAAGATGTTCGAATGAAAGGTATTATTTAATACCTAATTTCTGAGAAATATAAAATGCATAATGATTATATGCTGTCTTGTAGCCTAAAGTGGGAGAGTTCTATCTGTCATTCCATATTAGTACTTGTGCTGCTTTTCCTAGAGGGGAGTGGCGGGGGCAGTGACAGATTATACCGACCCACCTACCCACAGACTCTAACTATCATCTGTCTGTCTATTTATCTCTCTCTCTCTCTCTCTTTCTTCAGCAGTGAACAAAACAGACAAAAATCCCCGCCTGCCTGGAGCTTACCTTCTAGTGGGGGAACAGATAAGCAAAACCTGTGACTGAATCGTGCAGGGGTCTCCAACCCGTGGTGAGTTGTATAATTATTTTGTTATAGATTACAATGTAATACCAATAGAAATAAAGTGCACCGTAAGTGTAATGCACTGGAATCATCCCGAAACCATCCCCCACCCCACCCAGTCCGTGGAAATAGTATCTTCCATGAAAACGGTCCCTGGTGCCAAAAAGGTTAGGGACCGCTAATATAGTGGCTAGTGCCGAGGAGAAAATAAAACCGGTGTCATTTGAGTAAGGCGCTGAAGGAGGAGAGGGAGCGAGCCTTATAGACATCTGTGGAAAGAGTACTCCCGGTCGAGGGATAAGTGAGTCCAAAGGCCCCGAGGCAGGACCTCGCCTGGAGGGTTGAAGGACAGCAGGGAGCAGGCCCTGCCACTGGCACAGAAGGAGAGAGGGAGGGAGCAGGGAGCAGAAGATGAAGTCAAAGGAGCAGGGGTGGAGGTGAGATTGGGGGAGGCTTAGCGTCCTTCTGAGGACTCGGCTTTTACTCCCAGCGAAGGAAGCTGTTGGAGGGTGTCGAGCAGAGGCGTGACACGAGCTGACGATTTATCATGACTCCTGTGGCTAAATTAAGAAGACACTGAAAGGGGCAAGAGTGGAGGCAGAGGCCAGCTGGGAGGCTGCTGCACTCTGCAAGTGAGAGAGGAGGAAGACTTGGCCCGGGACAGTGGCGGTGAGGGCGGGAAGAAGTCTTCGGAGTCGGGACATGTTTCGAAGGCGGTGCTCAGAGGCTCTGCTGACAGATGGGACCCAGAACGTGAAAGAGAATAGAGGAGTCAAAGACGATTCCAAAGTTTTGGACCCAAGCAACTGAGAGCGTGGAAATGCTACTTACTGAGATGGGAAGACAGCGAGAGAAACAAGTTTTAGAGACGATCTGGAATTCTGTGGACACGAGGATGAGAGGACTCTCAGAAATCTGAGAGAAGTGGAATAGAGAGTTGGATGTAAACCTCTGCAGGTCAAGAGAGAGGTCAGGGCGATGTGGGGTTGCGAGTCAACCACACAGAGATGGAGCTGAAGGCCACGAGATGGGATGGCGCCCCAAGAGAACGCGTGCAGAGAGAGAGAGAGAGAGAGAGAGAGAGAGAGAGAGAGAGAGAGACAGAGAGAGAAGTGCTCCTCAGACGGAGCCGTGGGGCGCTGCAGAATTTGGAGGTTGCAGAGGGGAAACCATCAGTCAAGGAGAAGACTGGCTAGAGCACAAAATTAAATACTGTGCCCCAAAGCCATTTTAGATTAATTGTACTCTGCTTAGAAGAATGGCTATGATTTGGCCTGAGAGTCAGGCAAACCCGTGCTAAAGAGGATTACATTACGTCATTCAGTCGCAGAAATCTATCTGGGTATACCTCCCGTTATTTTTCTCCTTTAAAAGAGGCTGCACACCAAAGGTTAAAATCAAAGCATTTGATTTACAAACCATTTGGAGATTTTTTCTGCATAATTCAGGAATATAATAATTATAATTCTCAATATGTTTTTATGGAATAATACTGAAAAGAGTTCTGCATTAAATTTAGGTTATGGGAAAATAGGTTTTGTATGACTTTCACAATGTAAAGGATTCTGAATTTGTGAAAAGGATCTTTTGCTCAAATTTATTACATTTTGTGATTGAGTATGTTCCAACTCAATCAATTAAAGAAATTGAGAACAATTAGGAAAAATGCTAGACATGCTACGGATGTTGTATAAGCAATGCTGTGTTGTATTAATTAAGTTTCTAGCGCAATTTTCTGGTGAGGCAATTCAAAGCAATGCAACTGGACTATTAAAGTCAGGGGTCAATGAAGTATTTGCACATCATCACCGTGGCTTATCAAAGACAACATATGTATCTATCGTTCTACAAGTTTAATGTTAGTGAATTTCCCTGCACTGAAAATGAGAGCTCTGTTCCAAAGGAAAATGCATCAGGATAATAAGAGTTTGGGTTCTCTTCTGAAACACCTGTGCAATTACCCTACTAAAAGTAACAACACGCTTTTAGGATATGAGTCAATAGCAGTTTGCTCTTAATGAAACACATTTCATTCAACAAGGGACAGAATCATGATTTGCTTTGAAAAATTTGAACAGTTCCCTACAGGTAAGAACAAGTACTAAGAGTTGATAAAGGGAAGTGAATAACAAAGTTTTTTTCTGAAGAGAAAAGCTTCTTTATTAAATATAAGGCCAAAAATGCTCAACAAGGATTTAGGGATCTAAAATATACTTTTTGACTGTGATTCAACCCAAACTGAAGATATATGCTGAGAATCATCATCGTGGGAAGAAAGTATTTCCAGCTCTCACACGTGAGATCGGCTCCCTCCTTCTGGGAAAATCACTGCCCTAAACACGGAGCATTGTGCTTCCTCAGAAGACTGGACTTTTCCCCAAAGCCCAGCTTAGCGCCCACATCTCTCCAAGTGCCAGATATTCAAGTCAGGCAGGTGGTTTCACTTAAATTTTTATCTGTGCATGTTCTTTACAAATTTTTATTTGTACATACCTCATCCCATTTTTCTAATGTTCAAATAAGAATACTCACGAAAGATTTGAAGATGTAAAATTCTACCTGTAAGTGCTGTTATCATTTTACTTGACACAGGGAGTCTGTATGCGAATTGTAACAGTCAGACATTCTGTCCTCTATTTTAATCTATTTTTGTATTAACTTTAACTAACACTGCCATCTGGAAGACTTAGTGGTAGGTGTTTGTGTGTTCAGAGACTACACGACCAGCAATAAATATTGTTGCAAGCACCTAGCTTAATGGTACAGACAAGTGTGTGGTTCATGGTCTGCTCTTCTGCACTGGTCTCTGTCCTGGACTGGCTCGATTAGTAAACCTTATTGATGTCTGTGAGTCTGTTTTCTTAAAATCTTCTTAAGAACTTCTTTACAAGTGTTTCCCTGTTTCTGTTGATTCTTTCTTTTTTTTTTTTTTATTTCAGCATGTTATGGGGGTACAGAAGATTAGGTTACGTATGATGCCCTTACCCTCCCTCCCCCTCTGTTGATTCTTGATCAGTATGTTTGCTGGCAGTCTACGATCGTGCTTGGCATTTTAAATATTACTTCCATCAAATATTAGAGTATTTTTTCTATTTCCTCTGACAATTATTCTACTTCATGATTTCACTGTAATTGACTAGTAATACAATATATTCCTTCTATTAATAAAAATCTTTTTTTAAAAAAACCACTTTAGAATTTTTTCTTTCTAAACCCAGTAAATCAAATTAAACTACTATGAACTTAATTTTCAATCTTAAGATACGGCAGTTCTCAAAGATTGTGAATTAACATAGAAGAACTTGCCATAAACCAAGAAATTAGAATTTACTAACTTGAAACAGTTCCCTATTGTTTGTAAGGAAAATATTTCAGTGTTAAAATTTTCCTTTTGTTCAAAAAACTAAGACATTTTAATTTTTGGTAATGATTACTTTCTGAAATGCCCTTTTAAATGGTTGATCACCAGGACAACTATAAAACATGACCCACTAACCTACTTTTATTAGGGGATCTTGATCCTGTTTCTCTCAATGATCCTGTTTCTCTCAATGATCCCAGATTTATGCTGACCATCAAAGTAATAATACAGGGTTTTGTCTTTCATAAATAAAATGCAGAAAATTATCTCTAGACTAACAAAGTGTTCCTATGAAAATTTTAAACATGGCGATAAAATCATTTGCTTCTTTTTAAACAAAATGTATTTGCAGAATTACTTTCCTTGAGTTGCAGCTTTTAAAACCAAGTACTCTATAAAGATGGAAAACATGGTTCAATGTTACATTTTAAAGACTGCAGTGTAAAACGTTTACTAGAAAAGCAATAATGAAAAAGCAACAGATTAAAAATCATTTTTCCTCTTCGTTTTAAGAAGTGTTGAGTTCAGATCCACGAGGCTGTGCCAGACTTAGCTACCATACATCCGAAGAGCGTGGCGTTGATGAAATCTGGAGGTCCACGTCATGGCTTTGATTTTATTCAGGCTTCAAAACAGGGTAGTGGCCTTGAATCAGTGTTGTTAGTGATGACTCAGCCTGACCCATTTAGAGATGTTTATTTCATAATTCCCTGTTGACGGGGCTTCATGTTGTGAATACAGTGCAAACGGAAGCAAGTTCTTCCACATTTAGAGACACACGAGCTTGGATTTGTGATTTTAAAATGAATAGCCTTGATCTTTGAGTAAAAGTAAATAGCTCCTTACTAATTTCCTTTAGGGAAAACTTAATCTAAAGGGATACAAAGTGAAAACTGTATCTCAAAAATCCTGAGGTATTTTTTCGTAGGCAAAAAAAATCTTGACCTATTTAAGTAAGAGCCTATATATCTTTTAAAACAGTAAAAACCAAATTCTTAAAAGGAAAATACAATAAATCTTCAGAGCATAAATAAGTTCATTGCAGGCTTAAATGGGACAAATTAGAACAAAGAGAAATCTTAGAGTGTCTTTTTATGCCAGCAATGTGTTTATTATAGCAATGGCCAAGGGGAAAACGGTGGAAAATATACCTGCAGTTTTCTCTGGGAAGTAGACAATTTATATATTAAGCCAAATACAGGCGTACCTCAGACATATTGTGGGTTTGGCTCCAGACCACTGCAATAAAAACAAATACCCTATGAAAGTGAGTCACACACATTTTTTGGTTTCCCAGTGCATATAAAAGTTATGTTTACGCTATACTGTAGTCTATTAAGTGTGCAATAGCATTATGCTTAAAAAAGCAATGTACATACCTTAATTTCAGAAGACTCAAAGCTAGGCACAGTGGCTCAAGCCTGTAATCCCAGCACTTTGGGAGGCCAAGGCAGGAGAATCACTTGAAGCCAGAAGTTCGAGAACAGCCTGGGCAACATAGCGAGACCCCTGTCTTTACAAAAAATAAAAATAAAAAAATTAGCCAAGTGTGGTGGCACACACCTATAGTCCCAGCTACTCAAAAGGCTGAGGCAGGAGGATCACTTGAGCCCAGGAGTGCAAGGTTACAACGAGCTGTGATTGCACCACTGCACTCCAGCCTGGGTGACAGAGTGAGACCCTGTTTCTAAAAAATAAAAAGATTTTATTGCTAAAAAATGCTAACAATTGTCTGAACCTTTAGCCAGTCATAATCTTTCTGCTGGTAGAGGGTCTTGCCTCAATGTTGATGGCTGTTGACGGATCAGAGTGGAGGTTGCTGAAGGCTGGGGACTGTGGCAATTTCGTAAAATAAGACAACAGTGAAGTTTGCCACATTGATCGACCTTTCCTTTCATGAAAGATTCTCTGTTGTGTGTCATGCTGTTTGATAGCATTTTACCTGCAGTAGAATGTCTTTCAAAATTGGAGTCAATCCTCCCAAACCCTGACGCTGCTTTATCAGCTAAGTTTAGGGAATATTCTGAATCCTTTGCTGTGATTTCAGCTATGTTCACTGTGTCTTCACCAGGAGTGGGTTCCGTCTCAAGAAACCACTTTCTTTGCTCTTCATAAGAAGCAACGTGGCATTCAAGGTTTACCATGAGATCGCAGCAATTCAGGCACATGTTCAGGCTCCACTTCTAATTCCAGTTCTCTTGCTATTTCCACCACATCTGCAGTAATTTCCTCCACTGAAGCCTTGAACCCCTCAAAGTCATCCTTGAGGGTTGGAATCAGCTTCTTCCAAACTCCTCTTAATGTTGGTATTTTGACCTCCTCCCATGCTTCACAAATATTCTTAATGGAAGAAGACAGAATACATATTTTAAAAAGCCAGAAAACACATAAAAAAGCGCTCAGCCTCTCTACTCATTAGGGAAATGCAAATCAAAACCACAAGGAGAGACCACCTAACTCCAGTGAGAATGGCCTTTATCAAAAAGTCCCAACACAACAAATGCTGGTGTGGATGTGGGGAGATAGGAACACTCTTACACTGCTGGTGGGACTGCAAACTAGTACAACCCCTGTGGAAAGTAATTTGGAGATACCTCAAAGAACTAAAAATAGAAATACCATCTGATCCAGCAATCCCACTGCTAGGCATCTACCCAAAGGAAAAAAAGACATTCTGTAATAAAGACATCTGCACTCGAATGTTTATGGCAGCACAATTCACAGTTGCAAGATGTGGAAGACTTGTAACCAGAATATACAGAATTCTCTAAAGGCAGTAATGAAAAAACAAACAACCCAATTAAAATCGGGCAAAATATTTGAATGGACACTTCACCAAAGAAGACATACACATGGAAAATAAGCACATGAAAAATTCTTCAACATTATTATTCATTAGGGGAATGCAAATTAAAATGGCAATGTGATAGCAAGAGACACCTATTAGATTAAAAAGACGGATCATACCAAGTGTGAATGAGGATGCAGAGGATTAGAACTCTAATATACTGCTGGTGGGAATGTAAAATAGCCCAACCTCTTTGGAAAACATGTTGACAGTCTTTTTTTAAAAAAAAGTTAAACACACACCTATCATACAATGCAGCCATTCCATTCTTATTTACCCAAAAGTGTTGAGAGCCTATGTCCATACAAAGGTGTGAACAGTAATATTCATAGCAGCTTTACTTATAATAGCCCAAAACAAGAAATAACTCAAATTTCCATCATCAGGTGAATGCATAAACAATCTGTGGTATATCCAGACAATGGAATACTACTTAGTAATAAAAAGAAATGAGCATGATACATACAACATAGATGAATCTCGAAACAATTATGCTTAGTGAAAAAAGCCAGACCAAAGAAAGAGTACACACTGTATGACTCAATTTATATAACAGGAGATGCAAATTAATCCATAGGATCAGAAAGCAGAAGGGAGAGGAGCTGGAAGGAGGGACTACAGAGGGGCTTGGGAAAACTTGGGGAGCTACGTATGTGTTCATTATCTTGATTGCAGTGATGGGTTCAAGGATGTCAAAACTTACCAAATTACGTGCTTTAAGTATGTGCGGTTTGTCAATAATACCTCAAAAAATCTGTTTGTAAAAAAAAAAGCATGAAGGGGTCTATGTGTATCTACACGGAACTATGTCCATGACATTGTGGGCAAAAGGGGAGGTTCCAGAATGTTATGTATAGTTTGATCTCAGATTTTTAAAATAAAGCAACTAAGAAAAAGGTAATCCCCAACTCTGGTTAGAACTGTGAGGGTCCACTTACAGGGGGATTCTTTTTGTGCCTTTGCCACCCCTGAAACAGCAAGACCAACCCGTCCTCTTCCTCAGTCTACTCAACTGTTAAGACAACCAAAGACCTTTATGAGGCTCCCCTTTCACTTAATGAATGGTAAACATATTGCCGCGTCCTTATCACTTTGTTCCTAACATTTCTTTTCTCTAGCTTCCTTTCCTGTAAGAATACAGAGCATAATACATATGGTCAGGTCCGGAGCCGAGAGAGAGACACGAAGCCTCACGTGTAGCAAAATGCTGTTTATTTTGAGCATGGGGTGCAGATGGGTGGAGGCCGAAAAAGGCGTAAACCCTGAGGGCAGGGAAGGCCTTGGGTTTCATAGAGGGCTTCTATGAAAGGGTGGGGTGAGTACCTGGGCCAGAGCAGCCGCTGCAATAGAAATTTTTTTCAACCACCAATTTCTGGGGCCCCTGCCTCAGTCTCATCCTGTGGAGATAAGGGAGGGGGGTAGCTTCGTCCTTATCAGGGGACAGGAATGCTGGCTGCAGCTGGCTGCTAGATTTACAACATCTGGGGACTCTCAGAACTCCTGCGGCTATTGTTTTACAAACCTTAGTTTTCTATTAACCGCATTCTGTCCTATACATACTTTCCGGGTTCCCACCTGGAACAAACCGAACCCGTACAACATACAAAATACGCATGAGCCGACTCCTCGTTATTGGTAAGGCTTCTGGTCAACAGCAGTCACAGGACGCTGGGATTTTCTACCGCAGGGGTCATCGCCCCTAACCCCGCATTGCTCCAGGGTCAACCCTGTTAGTACATTGCTGAAGGGGCGCGCCCCAGGGCGCTTAGATTCTAGAGACTGGACCTGTCAGTTCGCCCCTGTTTGGCGAGGGCAGCCACCTGTTTTAGGGGCAGGCAGTCTCAGGGATTGAGTCGAAGACGAGCAGGCGGGAAACCTTCCACCTGCCACCCAACAGCAGCTCCCGGGAAGCCCGGCCCCCAGCCGCTAGGGGGCTCTGGGGGCTCCAGGTGCGCGACGCGACCCGACACCTCGTGAGGCGGGAGCCGGGCGCATGCGCGGGGGCTGGGGGCGGGGCGGCCAGCGGGGGGCGCGGCGGGGAGGACGCGCGGGCTAGAGGCGTGGGGGCCGGGCCGGGCCAGGGTCGCCCGGGGCGGTGTCGCTCGGCGGCGCCCGCGCGCACAGCTGGCGTCGCCGCGTCCCCGGGCGCTTCTCGCTCGGTGCCGGCCCGACAGGACGGCCGGACTGCAGCCGCGCGCTTTACCTTCCCAGGTGCGTTTGCTTCTGGGGCGGCGCCGCGGCGGGGCAGCGCTTCCCGGGACAGGCAGGGTGAGCCCCACCCCGGCCGCGTCGGGCCCGCACCCCCCGGAGCCACCGCGCCCGGCCCGGGGCGCCCCCAGGGTCTGCAGAGCCTGGAGCGTGGCGGTCCGCGTCCCGGGCAGCCCCCGGGGGTCGGTTCTTAACGTGTTGGGTTTTCTGCAGTGCGGAGCCCGGCCCAGGTTAGCTGGATCCAGTCACGGGGTCATCTGTGGGGGGTGAGGGCAGGGAGGAAGGCTGGGGCGCGTCTTCACCCCCTCTCCCAGGCCCGCGTTTGTCGATGGACATGAACGCGGAGGATAGCTCGGGCCGTGCGGAGAGCGCAACTGCCGGCCCAGGTGTCCTCGCGCGGGGACTTTAACAGGTGGCCCGATTCAGGTGCGCGCCTTGCTCTCGGAGGCATTTTCCATTCTCCACGCGCTTTCAAAACTTCAGTTGTCATAGGACTTATTTAAAAAACATAACTATCCTAAAATTAAAAGTTTTCTTTTTATGTAGACGTATCTTAATACCACAGAGAGACTGGAGAGAGTTTAGAAAATTGCTGAACCAGTGATAAGATGTGAGAATACCAGAAAGATGGCAACCACGGCTTTAGAAGAGATTCGTTTGACGTACATGCTTATCTTTTGTCTCGTTGGAAACTGTATATTTTTATTTGATTTTGATATTTGTAAAGAACTCTAGCTTTTAAACTTAGAGTCACGTGGGCTGCAGAGCACATGAATCTTTTTGACAATATCCCCAACAAATTATGTTTTGTCTTCTGCTTGGATTATATTTAGTGGAAAGCACAGCCGATTCTTTTGTGTGTTTTAAAGCCGTGTTTTGGAGCAAACCTTCAGCCCACCTGTCCGGTCTGTGTGTGCTTCCTCTGCCATCGCACCCAGGACTAGGACTCCAGACCCCGGGCAGGG
This sequence comes from Propithecus coquereli, assembly GCF_000956105.1. Taxonomy (NCBI): domain Eukaryota; kingdom Metazoa; phylum Chordata; class Mammalia; order Primates; family Indriidae; genus Propithecus; species Propithecus coquereli. The sequence continues at coordinate 90,327 of NW_012147975.1, forward strand.
CCATCTGCCTGGAGCAGCAACCCGATTTCTCAGTGCAGCTTTAGAAAGCAGATAAAGTAAAGGGCATTTGATCATCATTTCTGTTCGTTCATCTTGCTGCTTCTAACAAATTTGCCCTTTTCAGAGTTTTGAATCTTTATTCTGTTATCTGTGTATTTACGTGTTATTTCTATTGTTGTGACAGTTGAAAACTTGAAACTTTTTAAAGTAAATTCTGTGTATTCATTTAACCAACGTGGAAGCACACGGTGATGATGTGGAAGATAGTTGCTTCCGTTTCTGTTACTGGGTTGGCTTTGGATGTTCGATCAGTCGTTCATCTAATGTCTTTGATAATCTTTGCCCTCGAGAATTCTGTGGGCGATTTCTTAGATACTTTTAGAGAATCCTATTCACGTGATCTACCAAACTAGTAAACATATCACAAAAGGAATTTGGATTAAGGTGGTTTTAGTGAAACTTAGTGAAACTAAGTGACCTTTGAGTTATCATCAATTATTTGCTAAATGCAAATAAACCTGTTTCATACTCGAATTGTGCTGAAGATCAGTGGCCACCTTGCTCATTTCTCCCCTTTTGGAAGTATGGCTTATCACTTGATGGTGTCCTGTGTTCTGGTTTTGTCCTCAACTGGTCCTCAAAATTCCATGTAATGACTCTGAGACGACAATCAGGTTCCTTCGGCAACCAGGGAAGTAATTCATCTGATTCTGAAGACTTCGACGGGCTGATTGAGACAGGTTACTTGTGGACCATCTTCTTATCAGTCTTAGGTAGCAAGTCCCACTTACATACCCTTACCAGACTATGTCAGTATCCGCTAGCATAAAGAATGCCCTACAGACACAGAAATTAGCCATAGGTATAACTCAGTAGAAAAGTTTCTGCAGTAAATAGAATTGTGCGTCATCTGACTGAGGGAATACAAGCCACTTGGTTTGTCTTTCTCTTGTTTGGTGTTGCTCTGAGAGTGTGCCCAGAGATCCTTTCACCCTATTCCTGGAGTGTAAAGCGGGGAGAGCCAACCTTGGCATTATCTGGAGAACTGTGGTTCGGCTATCAGTGGAACAACAGGTGGCAGTGGGGAGACCAAATGGTGGATATTGAGCCCAAATACCTTACCCCTGCATGTCCTCCCCAGTTTTACTTTAGGGGTGGGATTCAAAGAGAAATTGAGAACTGGCAGGTGCTAGACAGTACAGATTTCAGAGAAGTTTTTAGCGTATTAGTAGGTTGCTTCATTTACCTCCTCTTTGCAGTTGAGTTTGGCTTACAAAAGTAGTAGAAGGTATTTACTTATTTATTTTTATTTTACAACATGTATTCATGATGCCGAGGTCATGAGTTTTATGCTGGTATAGACCTGTTATTATTTTCTGCTGTGTCCATAGACTTTGCTCCTAACTTTGCCTGAAATTTGTCAAACCTCAGAGAGAGTATGAATGAATCAATGCCAATTCTATCAATATAAATGAAATCTTTTAAAATTCAGAGGCATATATTCTGTTCACAGCAGACTAGTCAAACTATATTCATATAGGAATGATAAAATAATAAAAGTTATAGATCTGCCTACTTAATTATTATTAATGTAACTGTAATGGTGTTATGTCCTGCTAAAAACTGAAACTCAATGGTTTACACAGCCTAAAAACAAATAAACGTAGTCATGAACTGCCTTAAATTTTTTGTAATGTCTCTCTATACTCATTAATTAAAATGCATTTTCAGAGCCCTTTGACTGTTTGATCCACAGCCTTGGTAGAGCTTCAAGTGTAATTTCTGGCAAATGTTGAACTATTTCTACTAACCAGGCTAGTTTTTTTATGGACAAAAAATAGTTTTGAAATCAATAATTTCCTAACAAAATCCTTCAGTGTGTATAGTGATATATAAATATCCTAAGCCTAAAAATTATTGGATGTTTGTTTATATATTCTGATGACTGTGTTTTTGTGGTATTTTGCGAAGATAGGAAATGAAACCAAAAGGATGCCGGTGAGTATCCCATGGCAGCAGTGACTTCATTTCGTTGGTTCAGAGTGACCTATAACTTGGAAGCCTTCCTTAGGTAAGACGAGGCTTGAAAAAGAAATGATCGGTTTTTAAACGGTCACATATATTTAGGCTAGAATGTATATCAACATTTTTCAGCTAATGAAGATAAATTTGTCTTACATTCTAAAATATATATTATGCACATAGCCATAAAATTATTTTATATGAAGCTTATAATTTTCAGATGAGTTTTATGCTCTAAAAATTAATGTACACGAGGAAATAGAAAATGAAAATGTTATTTTTAGTAAATTATTTGTATTGATATAATATCCTTTATTTATGGTGATGCTGCTATCAGTGAATTGGCAATTCAATGATTTTACTAAATAATTTAAATCAATCCATGTGATTTACAATGAAATTTAGTATACAGCACAATTCCTTAGTTAGAACTGCCTTGCAGTTCTCTAACTCGGGATTTGGGTGAAGTCTTTGTTTTATGTTTGGCTTTGCTGCTTTTACAGTGAAGGATTCTATTAGGGTTAATTTGTTTTGTAGTAACTCAGTGCAATTTTAACTATCATTTTGTAGGTTACCAAATGAAACAATTAGAAGCAAAATGCCAATGAATGTGCTCCCCATCTGAGTTTAGAATCCAGCATCTATCTGTTCCTTACCATTTTAGGGAATTGGCATTATAGAGTAGATCAGCCCTTTTACAATAGCATCTCTTTGAATTATTGGTAATCAGTAGTTTCATGTGTTCTATATTTTATTGATAGACAAGTTCTAAGGTACACATGTAAGTGGTTTAGTTGAACTAAAATACTCTTTAGTAGCTCTTTTGCCTGATGCTTGAGATACAACTTTGCAACTGTTTTTCCTTTCCATTCTGGTTTCCAAACGCTAAAGATGACTTATCATTTTGTTCAGTTACTTTTTAGATCAGTCCTGCTTCTGGGATCCAACTCTATGTTGTGGTTAAGAAATGTTTCCCATCAGAGTGAATCACAAAACAGAGATATTTACATATTAAATAACTATTATATTTGAAGGTATGTTTCAATTATGACACTGAATCTTCCCTATGTATATTGCTAGTATTGAAAGGTGAAAGGAGGGGTTAAATAGTTAACCAAAGACAAATAAAGTTTAAAACCACTGTTCCCATTATTTTGCCTTTCAAATAATTGTATACTTAAAATACTTCAGATTCTTACGTAAAATATGTATACAAGATGACCATATATACTTGGATATATCTGGACTTCAAATTTGTTGGAACTTAGTTATGTCCAAAGCTGGCTAATACCTGGAGATACATTACTTCTTTTTGGAGGGGAAAAATGCTCATTCCTTTGCTGTTTTACTTTAACTGGAGAGGATCAGGTGTGTTATTTGCACAAAGACTTTGTCCCTGCCATATCCAGCCTCTCTAGAGCTCCTGTGTCCAGACTGTCATCTGAAAATGGTTGCAGATCATTTGAGTTTTCGTTAGAATTGTGCTTTGACTTAAGTAATGAAAATAGTTCAAAAAACTGCATTGGACAATTTAATACAGCAACAAAGACTGGAACATTTATTAAGTACTTTGAAAATAGTTCAAAAAACTGCATTGGACAATTTAATACAGCAACAAAGACTGGAACATTTATTAAGTACTTACTATCTGTTGGCCCTTAAAATACTTTAATCCTCACAACAACCTTATGAGATAGGTACTTTCATCCCTGCTTTACAGATGAGGAAACTTCATTTGCTCCGACAAGATTATATAGGTAGTAAGTGACGGAGCTGAGGTTTATCCATACCTGTGTTTTTAATTGTGTTTTACTGTCTCCTAGGCCTCCCAGGAGTTCTAAGCACAATTAAAAAGTGATGCTTTCTCCTGTGTAGGAAGTAGTAATATACATTAATTGACCATGAAAAAACCTGGGACATACACTGCTTCCTTGGACGTTTCCTCTTGGAAGCCTCCGCACCTGCCTCTTCCACAAGCAAAGTCAATCAAATGCCATCGTCTTTTTCCTCCACTAAGACTTGTCCCAACTGAGGTCACAGTATTTATCACCATATTTCACCATTTGGCCATAGCTCTTTGAGAACCAGTTTGCACTGACTTATCTCTGTATGCCCAGCACAGAGCAGCACCTGTCGAAGCACGGGAGTGGAAGATTACTACTAAAATTGTATCAATTAAACTGCTTTTCACGTTCAAATGTTATTTTATACAATTAGAGTCTGAAAAAATTATCACTTAACATTTTTTAATGTTTACAGAATGAAGAGGAAGAATTTATCTGTTGTGAATAAAATTGTCCAGTCTTCACCAACAGCAAAACAGCCAAAACTGGGGTTCTACTCTTCTCTCAACCAGACTCATATGTGCACTGTTCTAGACTGGGGGAGTTTGCCTCACCACGTACTATTACGGATTTTTCAGTATCTTCCTTTAATAGATCGAGCCCATGCATCTTCTGTGTGTAGGAGATGGAATGAAGTCTTTCATATCCCTGACCTTTGGAGAAAGTTTGAATTTGAGCTGAACCAGTCAGCTACTTCATATTTTAAGTCCACTCATCCTGATCTCATTCAGCAGATTATTCAAAAGCATGCTGCCCATCTCCAATATGTCAGTTTTAAGGTAAGAAAAATAAGCATTAACTAGGAACAATGACTTATATTTTGTTAACAACATATTTGGATATCCAGATCCTTATTTTGAGGCAGTCAATGAGTTTTGCAGAACTTTTATCCCAAATGGTTTCCTGTTTTTCTGTAGTTATTTGTGTAGATTTTGGGTGTAGAATTTGAGCTGTAATTGAATAACTTTAGATTCTGGTTCCCTCCTTTGTGTGCCATTATGAAAATTCAGGTAACTGTGGAAGACTTGAAAGTATGAAGTGCTTGGAAAGTTATTTTGTCATCTGTTTTTCAGTTTAGAGTGAGACATTTTGTATAAAGAAAAAGTGTTCATTTATATTACAGCTTGAAGATATAAATAAGACTTTGCAATTTAATTCTATTAAATAATTATATTGCCATTAACTTTAGATAAATTATTTTTAGGAAGTTATTTAAGATTAAAAATTATCTTTACAGGTTGATAGCAGCACAGAGTCAGCAGAAGCTGCCTGTGATATACTTTCTCAGCTGGTAAATTGTTCTATCCAGACCCTGGGCTTGATTTCAACAGCCAAGCCAAGTTTTATGAACGTGTCAAAGGTAAGGATACCATGCTTTATTGGGAGCTACACTAAAATCCTAAATATTGCCAAACTAAGCAAAAACTATTCTTTTCCTAAAGAGAGATTATGTCCTACTTGTAGTCAAAGTATTATTTAAAGCAGTTTTCTGTTAACTAGCACTTAACTTTTACAAAAATAGTTTATGCATGTTTTCATTCTTTAGATCTATGTTGTAATTTTAATAATTGTTTCCACAGTAGGTGTCATTAATATAAAACTTAGATTTTTTTGCTTACTATTTTCAAGTGTTAGTTTATGTATTAATAGTTAGTTTGAATATAGAGCCTGTAGAGGCAATACTGGACGTTTTCCCTATAATTCTGTAGCCTCTCCATTGGAGGTAGAACAATATAACATTCAATTGAATGAACTATACTAGTTAGAATGGTGTTGGGTTTATATAGTAGAAACTCCGAAACAACAGAGGCTTAAAAAACATGATTGAAGTTTATTCCTTTTCGTTAAAGAAATCCATAGGTGAGACAGTCCATAGCTAGTATGAAGTTGTTAGGAACCTAGACTCCTTCCAGCCACTCCACTCTTTACAAGATGTTTTCTTCATTTTCATTGTCTAAGGTGGCTGTCAGAGCTCCAGCCATCACGTCCTTGTTCTAGACACTTGGATGGGAGAAATGGAGCAAGAAGGGTGTGCATTCTCCTTTTCAAGGACACTGCCCGTAAATACCACATAATGTTTCCCTTTGCATCTCAGGCTGCGGCCATACCAGATTTGAGGGAGGCTGGGAAATCTTTTAGCTGGGTGGCATTGTCCCCAGCTAAAAATCGGAACTGGATTACCAAAGAAGAAAGGATGAATGGTTGTTAGAAAGCAAATGGCAGTTTCTGCCACAGAAACTAATAACTGTTTCTCTTCATTTAGGCCTCGAATGAAGCCATCTCCTCGGAGAGGCCTTCCTTAACCACTTTTGCTAAAACAACACTTCTTCCTGCAGTTACTCTACTATGTTGCCTTATTTTATCTTCTTTATATCATTCATTGGTACTTGAAACCACCTTATTTATTTAACATGTTTATTCTCTTCCCCCACCCCCCATCAAAACATAAACTCATTGAGGGTATAGATTCTGCCCATTTTATTACCATTATAAACTCAGAATTAGAATAGTGCCAGATATATATGATAAGCACTAAATTATGGTTGTCGGTAAAACTGGCTAATAATGGAAACTTTCCTATAGAAGAGGAGAAAGGAATAGCAGCAGCATCTCTCGTAAACTGGGTCATGGCTCTCTTTTATCCAGCGTTTCTGCTAGCCTGTCTATCTTTTAAAGCGATACGCTGAAAAAAAAAAAATGGGTCATTTGAGGATTAGAGTAACATAAGTAATCAGATGAAAACTTACTGCTTCTAAAGAGTTATTTCCTTGTCTATGAGCTATAGAAGTAGATTAGCCTGCAATTCTTAGATTCTAAAAGTTGTCTCTGATGCTGCATGTCAGCTTCCAGGCCCAGCTTCTAGGCCAGCCGATGTAGTCACCAGAGCTAGGGCCCAGGAATTAGCAAGCTTCATTTCAGACTCTGCCTCCAGAGTTTAAAATGAGCTCTGTGTCTTCTGGCAAGGTTTGTGGATCTCTCTGAGACTCAGTTTTTTCATTTGTAAACTAAGGAAAAATAGGATAAAAGTACAATATTCTGCTAAATACTGTAAAAAGTGCTAAAAATATATTGCTATTATAATGAAATATGTTTAAATTTGTCCTTCAGGACTAGCACAGTCTATTGAGAATTGATTATAGGGAAAACAAACCTTGTATTTATATTTCTCTAATAAATTTGGCTCCAGAAAATGTGGTAAAGAGGTGTAGCCCTCTACCATTTGAAAATTTGTAAAAAACCAGTTTATAATTAGTATATATCAATGAATTTTCTTATAAGTTAATTAACATTTATAATCCATTGGGTCATTGTGATAGGGACAATAGAACCTTTGGTAGAATCCAAATTGATTTTGAAAAAGGAAAGTGATCGTGCGTGGGTTTGGTTTCTAGACTTTCTATCCTTGCCAAAAAATACTGGATCTGAAAACTTGTGAAATCCTACTCATTTCGTCAGTCTTTAAGGAGTATAAAGATTAGCATCTACTTTGGATAATTTGCTAGGAAAAGCATGCCACTGAAGATTGTGACATCTTTTTATTCATTTATTCATTCAACAAATATTTATCCACTATCTACCGTGTGCCATATACTATTTTAGGTACTGAAAATACAAGAGCGAACAAACAAATTAAAAATTTTATTCTACGGCAGAGGTCAGAATGTCCAGACAGTAACTATTTCAGGCTTTGAGGGCCGTATAGCCCTACTGCAGCCCCTCAACTCTGGCATTGTGGTGCGAAAGCAGATGTAGGCAATACACAAAGGGGCATGACTGTGTTCCAATCAAACCTTATTTATGGACACTGAAATTTGAGTTTCATATAATTTTCACATGTCACAAAATATTCTTTAAAATTTTTTTTCCAACCATTTAAAAATGTACAACCATTCTTAGCTTGTGAGATATACAGAAATACACTGTGGGTCAGATTCAGCCAATGATCCGTAATTTGCCACCTCTGATCTAGGAGATACATATACAGTAGTTTTATCCTTTTAATATTAAAAATCAATTCCTTAACATTGAAATAATTAGAAGACATGTTTATGTAAAATCTTTGGAATTTTTTCCTTTATTATTGTTTAATTTATCAATTATAGAAGTATAAAACTATTCTTTGTTATAAAAATGTCTTCTACTGGCTACTGGTTGTGTGAAAACAGTAGTATGTTAATTGCTCTTAGTATGTTTTCATTAGCATGTGTTGATACAAATTGCTTTAATGAATTATTTGGTTAAAGCTGTAAATTTTTAAATAATGTTTTCATAATTTTTTTCTTACTGCCACGCAAGTGTCATTTTGTGTCAGCACTTACTGTTGTTTTTGTCAACTCAAAATCGTTATCATCGATCAAAATTGAAGACACACCAGTGGATGATCCTTCATTGAAGATTCTTGTGGCCAATAATAGTGACACTCTAAGGCTCCTAAAAATGAGTAGCTGTCCTCATGTTTCATCTGATGGTAGGTTATATTTTTTTAGGCTTGAACGATTTTTTTTACACCACAGTAATAGTACTAATGCAATTTCTTTTTTAAGATTGCATACTTATGAAAAATAAATCATGATAGTAATTTTTTTCAAAAGAAGTCTTAATATACAAGCTAGATATAGTTTAAATGGTTTCTCATGAGAGTATTTTACACATTTTATTTTATATAGTTATATATGTCTTGGCAACCATTTTCTCAGAAATAATTAGATATTTATTTTAGTAAATAATAACTAACATCAAATTTAAATTTACAAAATGTTGTATTGGTATCAGTATGATTATTCTTAAGACATTTGCTCACTTTTCCGCAGGAATACTTTGCGTAGCTGATCATTGTCAAGGCCTCAGAGAACTGGCGTTGAATTATTACATTCTGAGCGACGAACTTCTCCTCGCACTTTCAAGCGAGACTCACGTTCACCTTGAACACCTTCGGATTGATGTCGTGAGTGAAAATCCTGGACAGATTGAATTTCATTCTATCCAAAAACGTAGTTGGGACGCCCTTATTAAACACTCCCCTAGAGTTAACGTTGTCATGTACTTCTTTGTATATGAAGAGGAATTCGAAACGTTCTTCAAAGAAGAAACCCCTGTTACTCATCTTTATTTTGGTCGTTCAGTAAGCAAAGCAGTTCTAGGACGGATAGGTCTTAACTGTCCACGACTAATCGAGTTAGTGGTTTGTGCTAATGGTCTGCAGCGTCTTGATGATGAACTTATTCGTATTGCTGAACGCTGTACGAACTTAACAGCCTTGGGCCTCAGCGAATGTGAGGTTAGCTGCAGCGCGTTCGTTGAGTTTGTAAGATTGCGTGGGACAAAGCTAACCCAGCTCTCCATAATGGAGGAAGTTTTGATCCCTGACGAAGATTATAACCTAGATGAGATTCATGCTGAAGTCTCCAAATACCTGGGAAGAGTGTGGTTTCCCGATGTGATGCCTATCTGGTAATTGGCTACCAAGGAGTCTGAACTTTTTTTTATAATATTAGTAAAGTTAGCTGCTTTCTGTCAATGCAAATTCAAATTTTTAAGATGCATTGCTGAAATATTTTAGGTCAAATATTTTATCATCTGCAAACTGTCTTAATGGACTGCTGTAGAAACATTTGAAAAAATATGGGAAATGTGAAAAGCCAGGTTATCTCTAAAAACAGGGCACAGGCACTGTGTGTGGATGAGATGGTTGAGATGCCGAAAACTGCAGATGGTTTCTAAGTAGATTCCTCAGCCTCCCTTGGAGGCACACTTTAGCTTGCTAAATAAATGTGTAGGACTGAACTGGGATCCCTTAAGTCCTATCATTTACCATGTTCGATTGTTTTAATTGCTTCTGTTTTATCTTGATATCAATATACTTTATAAAATACATAGTATTAAAAACTAAGTGTAAAATCAAGGTACAGAGACAGATTTACTTACTTGCAAAATTTTTAACACTATATAAGATCATCTTGTGATTTAATAAATCCTAATTTCCAGTGTACTTTGAATTCTACTCTATTAGATTAACCTGGGAGGTGATGGGCACTAGATTAAAATTTTAAAATACTGATTCATTTTATAAAGATACTCATACGAAAAGAGGAAAGATACCCATCGTGATGGTTAATTGATTAAATACACTAGGTCAATTTTGCAGGACATGTTTGGGAGGGAGTCAGCATTCATTGGCCTTCTGCTGTGGATCTGGGACTATGCTGAGTCCTTTGCCTGAGTGATCTTATAATTTAACTAGTGACACAGGCAGAGCCCTTCAGTGGCTGCCTATTGTCTTTAGGATGAAGATATATCCTTAAAATGACGTACAAGGTCTGGCTTCTCCTTGCTTCCTCGGCCTCATTTCCACCAAGACTCCCATAGCCCTCTGTGCCCACTCTCTCACCCTGCACCCCCTAGTCACAAGGCTTCACATACTCTTCTCTCCACCTGACTTCCTCTCTCTGCTCTCAGGTCTTTCCTCTCGATGTCACGTCCTCACGGGAGCCTTCCTTGATGCCTGGCCCATTCCCCGTTCACAGATCAGGTTGCACGTCTGTGGCACCTACCGCTGTTGTGATTTATCATTGCTGGTCTATTACCTGTTTCTCCACTGCACTGTGAACTCCATCCGTGCCAGATCACCGTTGGTCTTTGCTCACTGTTACGTATCCCCAGCATCCGGCATGCTGGTTAGTTAGTATACAACAGGCACTCAATACATTTTACTGAAGTACTCTGTTTTTCAAACTTGTTTCCCTACATCCTCCCTGCAATGTCTTACATTTCTTTCTAAGAAACCAATTAAACTAAAAAAAAAAAAAATAGAAAATGAAATATGTTCATTAGTTTCCAGTTTTTTTATTTCACCTATTAAGCAATTAGAATACATTGTGATTTGTAAATGGTTTTGTAAAAGTAGCACTTTCAGTCCCTTTAGTTAGACTGAGTTGTGCCTACATTCTCGCCACTGTGCCGTGTTTGTCACTGTGAGCTCCATGAGGCGTCTCGTATTCACCTTTGTGTCCTCACTCGCAGAACGATATGAGCTACATTAGTCAGTACTCAGTAAATGCTAGCGGAGCTGACACTACTGGTTAAAAATAAAGCAATTTCTTGAAGACCGAGTGATTACTCTTACAGATCATATAATTCATACTTTAAGATTTCAGGAGGGTACGGAAGCAGCGTGGACTAGGGAACTCAAAATGTGATTAGGATAACAGAACAAGCATGAAAGCACTGGCTTGACGGAGGTGGAGCTGGGGGTCAGAGTGACGGTGGGAATTCTGAAGGGCTGAGCCTCTGGCGTTACCCTACCATGATGCACGGGAGCAGGCGGGTGGGGTGTGCTTACCTGAACGGCAAGGCGATAGGATGCCAGTGGCGTTTGCACTGAGGATAATGGAGCAAAACAGAGAGGGACTGGAGAGGAGAGGTCGGGGGAGTTTCTCCCCATGGCCTACTAGCACGGAGAGATGATGCGTGCCGGTGGCCTCTTCTGTATGAAATGAGAAGTTGCTGCTCTAAACTGCTTTTTGGTGGCCCAGTAGTTGAACCTTGTGAACTAAGCACTATAATGAATCTTAGAGCAAAACTTAGAGTAATCTGGGTTCGTTCACTCATGTAAATTGACCTGGTTGGTCTGACTTCCTGGGGTCATAAATGGAAGAGCAAAACATTTTTAAGACAGCCAAAAACAAGGAAACGTAGAGTCTTTTTAATGCTTCGTCTAATGAAAATGTCTCTATTTACTTTGGAAGTCTGTGAAAAGTACTGTTTAAGATTAGAGGATTCTTGATAAACTAGTTTGATACTAGATTTCAAACTTTCGTCTTTGAAAAATATTTAGTTCTGTAAGCAAATCCGTTCGTGTTAAAAATATTTATTTGCATTTGTTAGTCGATTCTGGAAAAGTTTGGATAATTTTATGGGCAAAAAGTAAATGGAGAGAATGGGGAAAGGTCCCTTTGTAGGTTGTACTGAGGAAACACAAAAATAGGAGTCTCAGATTTTTTTGAGTTTTCTTCCTTATGAGCTTTGCTGGCTTCGTTTGTATTGTACACAATATGTGAGAGAGAAGACAGGAGGCAAGCCAATTTTTCAGTGTGTGTGTATTGCTGTCAGTGTGCCGCTAAGTGTGATAAATGTTGTCCAATGGATATGAGAATTCTTCCCTCTGTAGGCCTGGCCTCTTAAATTGGCCACTTTTCTTCTTCTTCTATTAAATTAATTTACTGCAGATAAAACATTCTCAAAGTAAAAATTGATATTATTCACATTAATTTATAGCTATCAAACCTGACAGATTATCTGATACCACAATTTTTGAAGTATGTATTATAATAACTTTTACTAAGGAAAAGTAAGTTACTCAGTCCTATTACTCTTGTGTCATTCGAATCTTTATATTAATAATATTTTGACTTAAGTTTAATGTCTTGACATCCAAACTTAAAAGATAAGGAGGAAAAAACCCACTCTTTTATAATGCACCAGAGGGCGCTGTATTCCAGTTCTTCCTCAGAAAGAAATCCTTTGGTCCAAAGTTTGCACGTCCATTAAGCAGATAGGAGAATGCTGAGCAGGAGACGACCTTCTTGTTGTGCCTTGGGGAAGCTCTCCATTCCGGGTAATGAGTCTGGCTTTTAAAACAATATGCATATCCAACTCTGCTTTGCCTCCTAAATAATCACTTCAGAAGGTTATTTGGAATGCTAAGCATGGATTTCATTGTGCAAATATTTGAGAGCTCCTTTGGAAATTGCCTTTAAAGCTGGTATGCCATTTCCTTTTTTTTTGTGGCCTCAGCGGGAACACAGCCTTTATCTTTTGAAAGCAAATTTAATTTTTGGAAACAACCTGAGGTTGTGTGGTTACCAAGGAGATGCATGATGGAGATAATCAAATCAGACAGTGCTGGATATAATTTTTTTTAACTAGAAGAAAAATTCTTAACTTGCTAGTTGTGTGTAAGATGTCTCGACACAGTAGAGAATGGTATCTAACTGGGTATGAGAAAGTGCTAATCGTGTGACACAGACTCTCAGCTGTCTGAAAATCATCATTAACTTTCTTCCTTGCCACCCACGTACAAGTCCTGTCGCCTCTATAACATATTATTTGTAATAATAAATACCCATGAAATCACCTCCAAACTATAAAACTACAGCATTGATAGTAACGTAAACCTTTCTATGTGGTCCTTCCCTATCCAATCATGAAGTAACTAGTATTCCTTATTTTCTTGCTTTCCTTTTTATGTAATTTATTATATATGTATGTATTCTTTAAAATTTTGTTTTGATTTTCATTGTTTTGACTTTATAAAAAGAATATCATGCTTTATGTGATCTTTCGGACTTTGTTAAAACTATGTTGCTATGATTCATCCATTTGATTATGTTTAACTGAGGTTCATTTATCATGACTGCTGTATAATAGTCCATTCTATAACTTTAACACAATTTATTTCTCCATTTCACTGTCAAAGGGCATTTGGGTTGTACTAGGTTTTGCTATGACAAGTAGTGACATCCTGAACATTCTTATATATATGTCATGGTATATAAGTATAGCCATTTCTCTAATAATAAAGTTCAATTAATGATGTTTTTCTCTAGCATACCTACACATAAGAATGGAGTCATTCTACTAAAGTTTTCTACATTTCAAAAGAATTTGAGCAAAAATTTATGAAGAAAGTTTCCAGGGTGATTAACTCAACTTATTCATTCCTTACTCTTAGTCTGACTGACTAAAATCTAGGAAGCCAGAATTATTTCTGGTTCTTTGAACATTTGTATGGTCTTGTTTCCTCTTAGTACCTGTTGCCAACATAACTAAGATAGAATAAATACATAGATATACAATGATGTGTAGAAATAAGTAGCTGTAGTATGCATATGTTTAGATGAGACCAACTGACCCAGTTTCATGAAATACTTCTGATAAAGATAGACCTGCTTCTCATTCTGGTACTTCCTGTAATGTAGCCTCCCTGAAATCTAGAATATGTTTTCTTAGACTGCCATGATTCATTACCTAGGAAACCTGTTATTCTTACAGAGCGTGGGGAAGTATGGAAAGACCAGCAAATCCTTTCTTATCCTTGAAAGTGGCTCTCCCTCCAACCATTTTAACCAACCTAAGGAATTTGCTCAGAATCTTCACTACCTTAACTCAAAAGTAGCCTCCAATTTATTCAACAATTATTTATTAAGTGTATACTACATCTAGCGTTGTAAACCACTCTCCATTCTTGCACCATAGAAACATCTTCAGGCTTTTTATTTCCAAGAATAAAGGTAGGCTAGTTTTAGAGTTGTCAAAAATGCAGCCTGGTCCAGCTTGAATTCACTCGTTTATTTATCCTAGGTCTTCAAGACCGAAAAATCTAAAAAACAAAACCACCCAGATCCCATAGGTGACAGAAAAATCAGCCCCAAGAAATTAGTTCATACCCAAACATCAAAGAGACAATGAATTGAAATCAAAATACTGTTTTATGTCTTGCATTGATCATGTCTCTATTTGAACACAGGTTTCTTGAAAAGCAGGATATGCATCCAGGTTTTTAAGAAGACTTTCTGTTTAGAAGATCTGGTCATTTGTCTTCCATTTACAGGTATGCAGTAGGGTCACTTAAGTCACAGTTCTCAATGTGTATGTGTGGTTGTATGCCAGGATAAACTTTCTGCAAGGGCAATAGAGTTCCCAGTTTTTCTCCCTTCTTGATAGAACCTTTATACTTAATTGGCTTAATGTAGAAAATTTTGATACAGAAACCTAAAAGAAAATAAGTATAATTGTTTGTTATCTGGGCTTCAGTAGCTTTGCATCAGAAATTTTAAAAATAACAGAAATGAACCAAAAGCAAAAGAAAGGGTTGAATCCATTCATGGGAGGAATAGAATAAAATGATAGAATCATATTAAAAAGGAAGATTAAATTATAAGATGCCAAAGATAGAGTAGATTCAAATGAAAATTTAATAAAGGCATTGAGGAACAATAGCAGGAAAACACTAGTTGGTTGGGAAAATTGACCTAGAATGATGTCACCTTCAAGACATATTCTAATAAAACTATTAGACTTTAAAGATAAGGAAAAATGGAAATAACTGTAACAAAAATACAACCTTCCTAAATATCAAAATAACTAAAAAATAAATAAAGACCCACCAAGTAGAGAAATAGAGAATGTAATATAATAATTATGACAATGTTGGATCCAAATATATGAGTCATATCTATCAATGTGAATGGGCTTAACTTGTCTATCAAAAAATTTTCCTATTGAATTTAAAAGCAAAACCCAGTTTTACACTGGGTGGAATAAAACACAGTGAGTGAAAAGGCTAAAAATAAAAACCTGGACAAAGATTTGCCAAGCAAATGGAAGCAGTAAGAAAGCACGGGTTATGTTCCTGTTCCCAGAGAGTGAAACTCGGGCCCAAAGGCATGGAAACAAGACAAAGGAATTCAATGTATGATGGTAAATGCCACAATTCACAATGAAGATGTAACAGTTATAGCTATCCATGCACTAAATGACGCAGACACCATCTGTATAAAGCAGAGACAACAAGAAATGCAAGGAGAAATGGATAGAAACCCACTAATAATGGGAGACTTTAACACACTACTCTCAGTGCAAGTGGATCAAATGGGCAAAATAAATAAATAAATAAATAAGTAAGGCTATAGAATTGTGCTGTCCAGTATGGTTGTCACTAGCCACACGTGGCTATCCAGCACTGTAAATGTAGCTAGTCTGAATTGAAATGTGCTTTAATGGTAAAATGAACAATGGATTTTGAAGACTTAGTATTTAAAAAATGTAAAATATCTCAATTTTTTTATATTAATTATACTTTGAAAAAATACTTTGAAGATAATTATGTTAATATTAAAATTAATTCCACGTGTTTCTTCTTACTCCTTTAACATGGCTACTAGAAAATATAAAGTTACATATATGGCTTATGTTTCCATTGTATAATACTACTATAGAAGATCTAAACAACATTTATCAGGCAGGTTTTATGAATATGTATTAAAAGATGTGTAAGACCTCTACACTGAAAACTAACACAACAGCTGCTAATGTAACAGTGAAAGAAGATCTACGTAAACGGAGGATATAGTATGTTCATTGATAGGAGGACTCACTACTTTAAAGATATCAGTTCTTCTCAATTTGATCTATATATTCAACACAAACCCAATCAAAGCCCCAGCAGGATTTTTGGTGGAAATCGACAAACCGATTTTCTAATGTACTTGGAAATGCAAATGGCCGAGAACCGCCAAGATTGCAATCTGAAAGAAGAATAAAGTTGAAAAACTTATACTACCTACCAAACATCAAATTATATTTTAAAGGTGCTGTAAGTAAGACAGTGTGGCGTTTGTGCAAGAATGGCGAACTGATGGAACGCACTAAAGAGACCAGAAACAGACCCACGTGTATCCAGGTCCTGATTTACGAAAAAAGATGCTATAGTGCGGTAGAAAAAAAACGGCTCTTTAAAGTAATGGTGCTGGGACAGTTAGAAATCTGTGTAGAAAAAAGTCTTGATCAGTGTATCTCATTTCTTACACAAAAGCCAATTTTAGATGGATTATGGATCTAAATATGAAAGGTGAAACGATAAATCTTGAGGAAGAAAGCATAGGAGAATATCTTCATATCTTCGGGGTTGGCAAATGTGTCTTAACCAGTTCAAAAAAATGTGTTAACAGTAAAGGAAACTATTACTAAATTCAACTACATTAAAAATAATTTCTGTTTATTAAAAGACAACATTAAGTGCTTGCTTCAGCAGCACATATGCTAAGATTGGAATGTTACAAAGAAGATTAGTGTGGCCTTAGCGCAAGGGTAACATGCAAATTTGTGAAGTGTTCTGTACTTTTTTTAAAAAAAGACATTAAGAAAGTGAAAAGGCAACTCACAGAGTGAGAGAAGGTATTTTGTATAGAGACATATCTGACAAAGGACGCATCTGGAATATACAAAGAGCTCCTACATATCAATAAGAAAAAGACAATCCAATAGAAAAATGGGCAAAATATTTGAATAGGCATTTCACAAGAGACAATATCCATGTTATCAATAAATATGGAAAGTGCTAATTTCATTAACTACCAGGGAAATGCAAATTGAAACCTCTGCATGTTTATCAGAATGGCCGAAATGAAAAAGTAAATAGATAACACTGAATATTGTGTGTGGAGCAACCATAACTTTCACGTGCTGCTGACAGGAGTGTAAACTGGTACAACTGTTAGACTTTGGGAAACTGTGGTGTTATCTGCTAAAGCTGAAGGTGCACATACACCACGTGACCCAGGAATTCCACTCCTGCAGCGTTCTGCCGGTTGCTGAGCATACTGATTCCAATCATGCATTCTGGAACTAGGGAATGGCCACAGGGTAGATTTGGGGGTGCACTGGGCCCGCTGTAAGATGGACTCTAGTGAAAAACTATTAATACTTTGACACACACCCACTCCCCCGACCGACCCTATAATCTCCTAGTCTGACCGATGAACCACAGTGGCCTTTCATTAACAGATCTCTGGGAATTAGCGTCAGTTTGGGGCAAATGTCCAGTGATCTCTGGAAAGCCCGATGATTTCTTCTTTCCCAGTGTATGGTCATCCTGCTAAACGGCTGCAGAGTCCTCTGGGGACGGCCAGAGGTCAGGTTTACAGTATAAGTTTTTGGCTGTGTGGCAGAGCCCGTCCTCCAAGGGACTGAGCCTCCCTTTTATTCAAGGGCTTGGACTGTGAACCGGTTGAAGTTTGGGAGTTTACTGGGGACAGTGACCCATTCTTGTGATGACCGAAGTCGGAATTTTGTTCACCAGACCTAGAGCATTTCCATTTGCACAAATCAAACAAGGCTGCTCATCTATTCAGTTGTGGGGTCACCATGACTGACTGGCCAATGTCACAGATCTCTGAGGTTCAGGTCAATCTGATTCCGGCTCCAGCTCTGCCACTTCTTAGGTGTCTGCACTGACCTTGGCCTTGGCTATTAAGTGCCACCACTTCGGAGGACCCAGTTCAGTGGCAGCAGTTTCTCTTGTCACTTTGGGCTACAGAGAACAGCCACCACAGAGCTCTGCAAAGACGTAGCTTCCCTCACAAAGTGGCTCTTGCAGCCTGGGTGACGGGGGTGTCCTCTAGACTCCCAATAAGAATGCATGTGTGTGTGTGTATGTGTGTGTGTATAGTATAAAAAAGTTCTAGCAGCATTTTCATAATCACCTAAAACTTTAAACTGCCCAGCTGTTCCTCTAAAGAAGAATGGAGAAATAGATGAAAGTATCTGCATGTAATGAAACACCATAGATCAAAAAGAACGAACGCGTAAGCAAAACATGGATAAATATCACACCCATGACGTGGAATGACAGAAGCCTCACACAAAGTGTGCATGCTCTTTAATTCTGTTTATATCATTTTTAAAAACTTTCAAAACTAGCATATGATGTCAGAAGTTGGGCTAGCAATTACCCTTGCTGGGAATAATGACCGAAGGGTCGCACAAGGGCTCTCTGGGATGCAGGTGATATTCTTCTTGATGTGAGTGCTGGTTACACGGGTGTATTCACTTTGTGAAAATTCATGGAGCTGCACATGTACTGCTGGGCGCTTTTCTGTGTCTATGCTAGACCTCAGTAGAATTAAAACAACGAACAACGAACCCAATACCTGCAGTACCAGGAGACTTAGCTTTACCTAGAACATAGAGGCTTTGGAAATACTTCACATTCAGCTCTTGCAGAAATGCCAAATTTATGATTTGTGGGATTTTGGTAAATGAAAGAATCTATCCATTATGGTTATTGCTGAAAGTGGTTTTGTTTATAGGTTGTTAAGCAAAACCACATGGGCCACAGGAAGGGACACCTTCAGTCAGCCATAGAGTGTAGTGGAATGTGTGTGCACAGAGCAGAATGTATCAGGGAATGTGGTGGAACATCTTTGAACACTCATCGGCTAGTTTGGTATACTCTATATCCTTTATGTTCTAGGTTTTACCATTTTGAAGGAAGTACAAAACTTCTATGTATGGAAACTGCATTAAATAAGCACCAGCATCTCTAGTAGCTGTCCCAGCATAGACTTCACCTCTCTTACCTCTTCCAGATATGCGAACACCATTATTGATAGCATTTTTGTTTTTATAAGGTTTCTCCTGGCCCATGATCATTCCAGTAAATGGTGCGTACACAGTAGATCCAGCAGGGCACAAGACATCCACACCCTGGTGAGTCCTCTGATTTCTAGAATGTAAATAAGAATGAACAGATTGGAGGAGCTGCCCTGGAAACTCTGCTGCCCAGGAACTTGGCGTTAGCCCGCTGTTCCCAGGCTAGGGCACCAAAACTTGAAGCTGTGAGAACATACTGGGATATCCTAGGATTCCTCACTCTGTTTAGCCCAATTTTAACCTCCCTGCGGGTAGAAATAACCATGTTGTAAAGACTAAAGTGTTTAAAATAGTACTTGGTACAGCAAGCCTTAAGCAAAATTAGCTAATATTATTATATGGCATAGTGAGGAAATGAGGCAGTCCATGTAAGTAAATCTTACCTGAATCTTGACTTCTTTAAGACCACTTTGGAAAGAGTTGTCTTTTTATGGGAACCTATCATAAAAGTATAGTTACCCTAGTCTTATTTTTCTCTCAGTGATCTGGAAAAGTGATTGTGAACATCATTTACTGTATGTGGTATTTTAATACTGCAGATCCCAACCCCCGGGCCATAGACCGCTGCCAGTCCACAGAGTGAGCAAAGCTCCATCTGTATTCACAGCCGCTCCCCATTGCTTGCATCACCGCATAAGCTCCGCCTCCTATCAGATCAGCGGCAGCATTAGATTCTCATAGGAGCTGAACCCTACTGTAAGCTGCACATGTGAGGGATCTAGGTTGTGAGCTCCTTACAAGAATCTGATGCCTGATGATCTGAGGTGGAGCTGAGGCAGTGATGCTAGCGCTGGGGAGCGGCTGCAAATACAGATTATCATTAGCAGAGAGGTCTGACTGCACAAGAAATGTAATACGCTTGAGTCATCCCAAATCCATTCCGCCCTTCCCCAGTCCATGGCAAAATTGTCTTCCATGTTTGATTCGCCTTTGGAGCCACCAGGTGAGATAAGTCAATGTGTGACAACACTGAGAGGGACAATGTTGTGTTTGTTCCCTTCTCTTTTCCTTATTCCATGCTCTGATCCCAATTTGGAGGCCAAACTGGAGGCAGAGTTCTTAGAAACTGCTCCAAAGACAGCGATGGAGCCAGTTACCTCTCTGGGTTTTCATGCCGTCAGAGGGGAGATAATCGTGAGCCCTTGGAACATCGGGCAAGGACGCGAAGCAAAGGGGTTGGGAGGGAAAGTGCCTGACGGTTATTTGCGAGCCCCGTACCTTTGAGCAGAGTACTGTCCGCAGCCGTGGCTGTCACATGTCCGGATCTCGTTGGAAGACTTGCCAGCACACATACTAGCCCACGGCCCAGCCAGCGCTAAAAAGCAGAAACATGAGAGCAGAGCTCCTGGCCTCTGGTATTTCCAATCTCCATTTGCCTTGTAAGTCTCCAGTGGACCCTGAAAATTCTGTTTTCTCTGAAGTTTTTCCCTAACTTTCTATAATTTATGGGAAGGTCTTTCTTACAGAATTTTACATCCTGATCAGATATAAAATTAGCTTTTCCCCAGCCAAAAAAATCCAGTTTAAGAAAAAAAAAATAATTGGAAAAGGGGTTGGTTAAAAACAATGAATTCCAACCTTGCCTCAAAAAAACCAACAAAAAAACGCGTAAATTGTACTTTTCAAAGTTTCTTTGCTCATTACCTGGCACAGGGACCACTATGTTTAGGATAAGCAAAAAATAATCAAACGCATGGCTCAAAGAAATAATTTTACAAATTCTAAAGTAACTCTGAAATGGTGACTTAGGGTTAGTTCTACTAATCAAATCCAAGCAAATGTTTGAATTAAAGGAGAAACAAACTCTGAATGAGCCAAGTTTATTTAACATTAAATAAATCTCTTTCATATTTGCAGACATGGAAGAGGAAGATTCTAAGAAATCATCTAAAATGTCAAACAAATTTAGCTTAGAGTGAGGTGAGGAGAGAAGGTGGGAAAGAGAGTAGAGACAATTCCATGAAAAATTATGAAACACGGCGCAGGGACTGGCTCTCAGTGTATTTAATGCAAACTTTGCGCTGGGCAGGACTTGTCTATTTGATACAGTAAGCACGTGATAAATGTTCAGTTGAATTAAATTTCCTGGATGTCCAGTGTTAACATTTACAGAGAGAGATAGTTAGCAAACTCAACCTTTCACTTTGAAACAAACAAAAACAGAAGCAAAGATCAGAGCCTGCTAATTTGATTATTGATTTCATTTAAAGACATTTTACTCTTCACTAATACATGTGCTGTTATTAAGAGATGCTACCAAATATGGCCATTGAGTATGTTCCTTAATATACTTTTAAAAGGTGGGTTTCAAAAGTCTTATACTTTGGAGCCAAGCTTCAAGTCAACACTTTGATCGAGATACAATACTATCACTTTGGCAACTAACATTTATCCTTGGGAATCGAGACGTGTGTCAGACAACTTAATTTATTCCCTTTTCTACTGTATTAAGGGAGCACTCCCTTTGTCCAATCCACACCAGTCTTTGTATCGGGAATCTTCTAAGTCAAATTTCTATACAAACTTTTTGTTTTCCAGTTTTGTTCCAGTTAAATCCCAGACCAAGATCGAAAGGCTTTTCTTAAAGTCTTCCCATTCAACTTTGGTGTTTCCCTCGTTAAAGAACCAGAACATTCGGGTAGAAAAGATTTAGGATCCCCCCACCCCCGACCACCACCATCCATCGTCCCTCTCCCATTTTTAATAACTGAATACACAAGTCTTTGTTGATCCTGCTATTAATGACTTTAAAATCTACCCCTAAAATCGTTTTTAAAAGTTAGCTAAGACTCTAAAGTTGTGCTTTTGACTTACCAGTGGAAGCCACAACAGCCAAAAGGAGGACTCTTGTGGAAAACATCTGGGTTTTGCTTCCCGTCTGTTTCTTCCTCTAATTAGAATTGCCGCACGCTCTTTCTGAAGAATGTTCGAGTTTGAATGAATATTTTCTAGCTATTTAGCCTTAGAATCAATTGTTCATCTCTCATTTCTTTAGTGTGAGACACAAAAAATATGAGAGAATGGAGCAAGTCAAAGTCTAATATTCCGTGGATAGCTATTTGCTTTGCATGTAGGACCTGTGTAAAAGCCTTTGATCCGAAGAAGAAGGCAGATTTATTGGAAACACTGACTAAATATTAACAGAAAATGACAAAGTTAAGTGCAGGTGGACAGTCTGGGCTGTAGCTGGGAGGAAAATGTTCACATGAATAATGGAATAATTACTACCATCTTTCAGTAGCTCTTTCATTTTCTGGACTGGGATGCAGAAATCCACGTAACTTTGTAAGGATGCAATATAAAACTTCAAGGATATTTAACTCTTCTAGTATGTACACCTCCACTCTGTGCTCAGTCTTACACGAAGTGCGTGACTATATCTGACCCGCAGATCCGTCAGATCCACAACCCTATGGGAAGTATGTATGCAGAATGTACATACGAGGTCTGGAAAGTGTCAAGCCATGTGATAGGAAAAATATAGACATTTATTGAAGAAGATACAAGAAGCACTGTACATAGGACAGTGACGCCTCAGTCCCCTTCGAAGTAGGCACCTTGGGACCTCACACAGTTCTCCCAGCATCTCGCAACCTGACCCGTGCACGCTCAGCACTCTCAGGTGTTCTGCTTGGTGCAGGCCTTCCAGAACCTCGATCACTTTCAACAGATGCTCAACCGTCGTTGAAGCGTTTGTGCCACACTTTTGTTTCTGCTGCACTCATCGCCTCGTCCCCAAAAGCCTGAATCATCCGAATAGGATCCGTGGAGAAATGTTCATGCTTAACGCAAAATTTGAGGCAGATTCGTTGCTCTGCTCGCTCAGTCATTCCGAATGCGACGGCCGCGCAGTGCGCAGGCTCGCTCCGCAGCGCCCAGTGCCCCACCGACCAGCACGGGGAGGGCGTCGTTGTTCATGCACGCGCATTGCGGTCCGCTCGCCTTGGCTGCCAGGTTCTCATTATATTAACGATGGCTGGATGCTTTGCAGACAGACCTCATATGTGCATGTGTAGAACGTAAATGTCCTCCCTCTTTCTACCTATTGTGCACGAAACTTAGGGGCCAAAAGGAGGAGATGACCTCTCGCAACTTGTCAAATTACAGCGTCTGCCTTTACAGCTCGTAACTGCTAGTATTTACCTAAGTTGCTCTCGGGAACTCTTGTGAACTGACTGACTCTCATCTCTGGCATCCCTTTTGGCCGAAAGACACTGGTGATGACCATTTACACAAAATAAAATAATGTTACTGCAGCCAATAAGTTTTAGGTTAGACATGAACTTTTCCCAATAAAGGCTTCCTGTATCCCACTGGGTACAAATACGCAATCAAGGAAGACTCCAACTACTTGTTATTTAAATCCATTCTTTTCAAGTGAGATTCTCTTGGTTTTAAAATCTCATCTGAGAATTTTGTATGGGAACTGACCATCCGATCGTAAGATTCCAGCATGTACCTAGCCCCAGTCAACAGACGACCTTCATTCTATCAAACACTTACAGAATCACAGTGGGCGTGTTTCCTCACCCAGTTTGACCGTGTGCGAGTACTTTGAGCAACAGAGAGCGAACGACCCAGGGCCACCTAGGGAAACACAGACTTCGATTACCCCAAACCATGGTAAACAGATGTATTGGCCCACTGAGCTTTGAACCCTGAAATTACGCCACACACAGACATGGTCAGACTGTTGCCAGAGGTTACAACACACGCATTCTTGGCACCATTCTCCGACTGACTCAGTCCAGCTGAGCTTGTAAACGGAGTAGTCACCCAACCACAACAATGGAAGAAACGATGCTAGCCAGTTCCAGGAGAGGGTTAAAATGCCTCTCCTGCTGCCGATACCTCCTGAAAGAAGAAACAATCAGCAAGAATGACTGTCAAAGTCAGTCACAACACTGCTTCCCTGTTCAGCGGCTCAGTCCATCCCACACTCAGTGAGCAGCGTGTGTGCACCCTGAACTCAGCATGACAGGAACAGAAGATGCGTAGGGAGGCAAACAAGTCAGAAAGACGGAGAACACGGTAGGGGGCAACCCTGGAGGTGAGAACCAGGGGGAGCTTTGTGTGGGTTGTCCTGCAGCCTGGGAAACACTGCAGAAGGCACTGGAATCACGCCTCCTCCCCCCGTTGCCTGTTTCCAACAATGAAGATGGAGTTTTTGATTTCATTCGACTCTAGGCAGATCTGGAATTGCTCCAGGAATATTTCTGTTGGATGCTGTGAGAGAGGATAGGGAAGTCATTATTGAACATTTAGAAACATTCGTGCAATAACCAGATACATTCGTGTTTTTATCTGTTTCCGAAGTTTACTTTGAAATTTTTTATGAGAAGTTATATCAGAGATATAAAGCAATCCTTTCCGTTATTGCTAAATAAGAACTATCAAGAAAAGAAATTTGGTTGGATCTGTTGGACATAGAGAGAATGTGACCTTCAGAGGGGATCACTCTACCTAAATTGAACCTTGGCCAGACACCAGGGTAAACAGAAGTTTTCAGGGAAAATGTAACAATCCTTGCCTGGAAGCATCTCTGTGATTCCAAATTCAGCCAATTTTTTCTGTTGGAGATGTTGTTTTCTCTCTACAATTAACAAAAACATACCCGTCTTATTAGCCAGGGCTCTCCAGAGAAACAGAACCAATAGTTGGTACACATATATGTAGATAGGTAGATGGATGAGAGGTATTTTAGGGAATTGGCTCATACAGTTGTGGCGGCTGGCAAATACCAAATCTGCAGGGCAGGCAGCAGGCTGGAGACCCAGGGAGGAGTTGATGCTGCATCTTGGAGTCCAAGGCGGTCTGGAGGCAGAATCCCCTCTTTCTCAGGGGCCCGCCATCTTTTCTCTCTTACAGCCTTCAACTAATTAGATGAGACCCACTCACATTATGAAGTGCAATATACTTTACTCAAAAAGTCTCCTGATTTAAATGTTAATCTCATCTAAAAAAAAATACATTCACGGTGACGTTTAGACTGGTGTTTGACCAAATACCTGTGCACCATGGCCTCGCCAAGTTGACACATAAAATTGCCCACCCCACCACCCTAGTTCCTTTGCTTTGGGAGCTATATCCTTTGACTTCAGGCTTGAAATGCAGCAGAAGCAGAGCGTGGCATGCTGTGGTTGCCTGCAGTTGCAGGCACCTTTGTGCGACTTCAAGAAATTTCATTTTTTTGTTGTTTAATTTATGGAAGCTTTATATACCTAATTATAAGCTCATTGAAAACTTTTTCCTTCTGGACTATCTGTTCAATTTAAAATTTTTGATGAAGAGTTAGAGGAGAAATAAGACACACTGAAAAGGATTAAGCCAGAAAAACATCCTTCACTCCCACATTCGTTAGCATGTTTTACACTTGTGAGCATTCTGCACACGTCCTTGTATCTTCCCAGAGCCAAGCCGTACAGAAACAGAAGGGCTACCAGGAAAGAGCGGAGAGTGGGTGGCGTGCTAGAGCAAGCAGAGAGTCCCGCAGGGAAGACAAGTTCAGGGTAGCCCACGGCCCCCACATTTTCAAAAACAAAGAGCAGAGGCTGTTCCAACGCATCATTTGAGAGCAATGGAAGAGGATTTCTCATCTGAGATTTTTGAAACAAAAATCACCTATTAAATGACGTAGTGCTTTTGTTGATCAATATCAAATATTTTGGAACATTTTTTCGTGACCAAAAGTTCCAGTTTGTCCCTCTATTCCCCCAAACTTGAAAACTTCGCTTTGCCAAAGGTAGAAAGATTACACATAAATCCTTTAACAATTCAGGGGACTTCGTTCCTTGGCGTGTTTCTTTTAGAGAGAACAAAGCACCTTTTGTGTCTGCCTTGACTGCCTCATTTGTTCCTGCTCCTTGCTCGTGCCAAAACTGAAGCTCACACATGTTAAACGGCGACCGTTTGACCTTTATCCTGGGAAACCCTCCTCTGCATTCATTGTCCCGTCTCCAGGGATGGTCCTCCTGGGATCACTTCTCATTCCCACTCCCTGAGCGTCACGGGAGCTCAAGGTCTAAGTATGCGTGGTGGAGGCGCCTCACGTTCCCCGAAAGCGCAGAATGCACAAAAGCAAAACCCTGCTCTGCTTGGCGAGAGGCTGCGGGTGGGAGAGTCGAGGACCTAAGCATGGAGCCTCGCCGGAGAAAGTGACATGTGAAGGTGAGGGGCGGTTTGGGGCACAGGTGGGCAGTAAGTGGCAATCAAGGAACATTTTAGAGCAGGGACAGGATATGTTGGGAGCTTACATAGAACAGCTCCCATCTTTCTGCTGAGATGAGAAGAGCAGATGTGAAGGTTGTAAGGAAATCACCGTGAGCTGAGGGTAAACGTGGTTCGGATGGGCCGCTCCAGCTGATGGATGGGAAATGGATAAAAGAATCGCCAAGCTGGGCCCCGGGAAGCCAGGCCCTGCGACCCTCTCCAATAGCGTCTGGTGGCCCAGGAGTGGGAGCGCAGGGCGGTAGGAAGGCAGCTAACTTGACCATGAGTTCTAGGCTAGATAAAGAGGCAAGAAAGAAGCCACTGGGAACATGGGAGATGTTTGAGAAGCGAAAGTCGTGAATGAGATGAGCTTTGGCAGGACTGCTTTGAACACACTCCGCCTTTCCATGAAACTCGTCCCTGCAGCAGCCACCACCATGCAGCCTTCTGGGATTTGGCTACCCTGCACACCCTCATTTTTTCCTTTCCTTATATTTTAACGCCCTTCCCATCCTTTAAGGTTCAGCTCAAGTCCTCCCTGCTCCATGAAGTCCTCCAAGCTGTTTCGAGATCCGTCTGCGCCCCTTCTCTAAATTCCCTCAGAAAATTTGGGGGGGGCAATTAAATTATTTCAGAATTATAGTCTTATATTGCATCCTTCGTGTAGATCTGATTTCTGCATGAGCATGTGCAGCCTCTCAGAGGATAAGAATTACAAAACATACGTTGTTTTTACTTCCCTACCATGGGCAAACACTATTTGAACACAAAGATGCTTAATTTTTAAAAAAGTATTGGTTTGGTTTTTTTCTTGCTGATTTTCCTGAGTTCTGTACAAAACGTATTGGTTGATTATCCAGTGAACAAATGACATTACTACCATACACCATGTTTTGAGACTATTTGGTAAATTTTGTCAGAGTTTTGATATTTGGAAATTTGCAATATGTGTCCCAGTCATTCATGAAACGTTCAAAATATCTTTCAAATAATTCTTATTTCCAATATTTTTTTATCTCTATAAACCATGTGATTCCAATAAGATATTCATGGGAGAGGAGATCCCAAGCATTTATTTGCATAGTTATTAAATTATGACAGAATCAAAAGAACTAAGACTTTCTCCAGACGTTTTATATTTCCTTGGATTAAGGATCGAGTAAGTTTGCACTTTCTTTGAAGCTGGTGGCAAGCATCTTGCAACAAATAAATATTAAGTGGTAGGTGATGATGAAGAATTATTAGCGTATTTTACAGAAGAGAACTTCTTTTCATGGACCAAAATGGCTGCCAAGAGGTCAACTATGCCCCCACTTAGATGATGGCCGTGGGCAAAGCACTTCCTCTCTCTCTCTCTCAGTTTCTCCAAGGCGAGATGCACGCGTGGGCTCGCAGCTCCAACAGCGTAGAGCCGCTTGTTGGGAGCCCCCTGCACCTGCCGGTCTGCGCCGCCGCACCGCGGCCTTCCACTAGTGGGCGCCGTCGAGCAGACTGCCGCGCCGCTGCCTCCTGGCTGCAGAGCAGCCCGCGTGCATTTCCAACCCCAGCTGACGCATTCGGGTCTGAAACGGCCACGATTGTGAAAGTCTTTGGAATAATCCGATTCTATCAGCTATTCTAAAGGTCTGCCCTGGCCGCCTGGTTTTGAGTCACGCCCACGCTAGAAATCTGCGGTGTTGCCACCACGTCCGTCCCGTTGCCATCGAAACAGAGTTCATCTTTTGTGGAAAATGCTGATTCTGATGGAGCATGGCTCTCTTCTCTTTTCTAGCAGGGCAGTTAATCTCTTTCTACACACTGAAGGCACGTATTGGCCTCCCTGGGCTCCTGGACGAATTTTCACAGGCAAAAGCTTAGAGATGACAAGTGGTAGAAGTTCGAAGCAGAGGGAAGGCTTGGGAATCGGTGTAGCCAAATCCTCTCCTTTTACAAAGAAAGTCCAGTCCAGAAGGAAGGGTGGGTTTACAGCCATCCCCTCCGTGCCTGAGGCGGGGCTGGGACTCAGCGACAAGTGGGAGGCAGAGGTAGACGCAAAAAGGGACCCTCAGCCAGGTGGTTCCCAGTACCTCCCCTCACTCACTAACCGTCCTCTGCGAGCCTTCAGCAATGCGAAAGGTATGCAGATTGCATCTCGGTCAGTCCGCTTCTGTGCACATGCCCTTCCTTTTGCCTTTACTGGCAGCTCATCTTGTACCAAGCACTGGGCTAAGCTCTCCTAACACGCTGCGTCTCATTCGATCCCAGGCGGTGCCAAGCCGTGCTGCAGCCAGGGGCTCTGGAGCCAGCAGCCCGGGACCCAAGTCCCAGCTCTACTTCTCAAGAGCCACATGGGTTTGAGCAAGTGACGTCCCTCCTTGCACCTCCATTTCCTCTGCTGACACTGGGGAAGGTAATGGAGCCTCCTTGTCTGCGGTGAGATAAAGCCGCTTGCACAGGCCCCGGAAAATGCTAGCTATCGTTCTTATCAGTCTTAGGCGTTAGTTTCCTTCACGTTGATATTCAGAGAATCTTCCAAATGTTCTATTTCACACGTATAATGTGAATGAACTATTAAACGTGTATGTAAGCTATAAATGTCTTAATAACTATTGTTTTCACCTCTTCATACAAATAATGCTTTTTGTGAGACGAATGCATAAAACGAAAATGGTGTAATTGTTCATAAGAAACAATCTATGATATTCTTCAAAAATAGTTTATTTTCTCATGGTGACTCTCTTGGCCCCCAAATTTTAAGAGATAAAAACAGAAACGAAAATAACCACAGATAAAAGGTGTCATCGCATTTTTTGATAGTCTTTATTTTCCTTTTATTTTTTGTTTTTCGTTTTAGGTATTGGCACTCTTTACAGCTATGACAGATATGCCTTAGGAATTACACACTTTTTAATCTGTGGGAGATAATTAATTGCAGTTAATTTTTTTCTTCACTGAAGGGGACCATGAAGTCTTTGATCGCCAGCATTGGTTAGTTTCTCAGAACCATGTGTTAGAACTTCCCGACAATACGCGACATGTTGACAAGTTACATCAGTCCCTGCCTTCTTGACAGCCATCAAAGTTCACACATCACACCTCAGGGATTCTACCTGAATCCCCAACGACAGGCTCAGCGTTCAAAGCAGTGACTATTTGCAGTTTTGTGCTTTTTAAACCTGAAAGCTGGGATTCTAGATATAAATAGCATACTCAGTTGGACAACGACATTACCATCGGGGTGAGATCACTTCCAGGAAAACACTGAAACATAGCAATGAGAATAACATCTGGGGTTCTCAACAGTTGTGTTTGATTTAGACTTGGACCTCTGACATGAAATAGAGGCTGTATTTATTAATGACTTCAGTTTCCATGCAATTCTCTCATTTTAACTTGAGAGGCAAGACCTCTGCAGCCTATTCATTAAACATAGTATGTTTAGGGTGTGACGCAAAGCTCACTTGACCTAGTAATTGCTCACTTGCCTGTTCCTGCCTGGCCCGTCCAATCCCACCTTACACGACACCAAAGGAACGTAGGCAAAGAGGAGTCCTAGGGAGGAGAGCTTGTCTTTTTATTTGTTGGTGATAGGCCAAGGCTGAAAAAAAAAAAATCCATTAAATAAGATAAAATCAAAATCTCTTTATTTTGGTATCTGGATAACATTTTTATCTCCACCGTGTAACAATAGAATCTCTCCACCCACCCTGCTTTTTTTTGCTGGGTATAGGGCCAACTAAAACAAAGACTGCATTCCCAGCTTTCTGTGGAGCTGGATGTGAAAATAACTAACTTTTAGCCAATGAGCTGTAAGCAGAAATAGCACTTGCAAATACTAGAAAATGTTTTTAAAGGCAGGCTGCGAATGCTCTTCTTTCCTTCTCCTTCCGGTGTCTGGGATGTGTTTCAATGGCTGGTCAGCAGCCATCTGGACCAGGGGCAGCCTTAAAAATTAAAGATTTTATATATATAAAATCTATAGATAATCTATATTATCTCTCTATTTATATTGTAGAACAATGAAGTAGAAAGAATCTATGTGTCTGACACCACGGAGGGTCTCACTAGCGCTAGACAGAGAACCCCCAGACTACTGTGGCAAATGGCACACAAACAGTAATGTGCATAAAATAAAAATGTACACTCTTATGATTTATCCAAAGAGAAAGCTCCATGGAACTTCCACTTGATCAATCTTTGTAAATAGTTCAGGTGCAGTTGAAAAAAATTTATCTTTTGCCGTTTTGGTATGCAATGTAGAAAATTTGTCCATTCTGTCGGTTGCTAATCATGTTGTTTATATTTTCTGCGTCTCTACTGGATGTTTATTTGTTCTGTCAGTTATTGAAATTGTTATGTAGCAATTTTCCACTCAGTGCACACGTCTGTTTCTCTGAGTGTTGGCAGCTTGCTTCATGCATTAATATTTTGAGACTCTTTTATTAGATGCATACAATTTTAGAATAGTTATAGCATCCTTTGAATCTAACTATTTACTTTTTGGAAGTGTCCCTGTTTATCTCTGATAATGCACTCTACCTTAAAGTCTAATTTATCTTTGGATTTTAAATAACAAAACCAAGTATATTTAGTGGTTTCTGTGTTATCTTTTTCAACTCTTTACTTCCAACCTTTCTGTATTTCTATGTTTTGGATACATCTCTTATAAATAGTATATACTTGGATTTTGTATGTTTTAATCAAGTCTCATAATTTTGGTCTTTTAAATAGAACATTGCGATGGTCTGACTGTGTCCCCCAAAATTCACGTTTTGGAAACTTAATCTCAATACAACAGTGCTGGGAGGTGGCCTAATGGGTTAATGCCACCGCAACAAAGGCCTGCAGAGGGGGTTTGTGCTCCTCTGCCACGTGAAGACACGTAACGTTCAAGGTACCATCTTAGAAACAGAGACTGGACCGTCATCAGACCACTGAACCTGCTGCAACCTTAATTTTGGACTTCCCAGCCTCCAGAACTGGGAGGAATACATTTTTGTTCTTTATAAATTACCTAGTCTGTGGTATTCTGTTATAGCAGCACAAGACTGACTAAGACAAATGTAGACTATTTTAGCCACCCTGAAGAAGCAGAATGGATCCCTATCCAAAGTTTGGTTCCAATGTTGAGATGGATGACACCACACATATGCACCAAGAAGGTGTTTAATAGTAAAAGGTTCATTACTTACATGGTTGAGAATGTCTGGGAGAAGAGGTCAGGCTTGGAAGACTGGTTAGAATCTCAGACTACAAACTGTGATCTGTGAACCAGCACCGTTGGCATAACCTCCAAACATTTTTAAAGTAAGATATTAATTTTAGAATAGCTCTAGATTTATAGGAAAGTTGCAAAGATAGTTCAGATACATTTTTATTAACTAAAGCTCATACTCGACTCATACGTCCTTAGTTTTTACCTAGTGTCTTCTTTCTGCAGGGGAGCTTTCTAGAAAAGAAGAATCTTAGGCTCCACCACAGACTTAGTGAATCAGAATTGTTTTCTAGTGCTGGACATTGTATTTACAAAACTTTTTGTAGAAACAGAGGACTAATGTGAGGTTATAATTCCAGAGAGGAATTATGTTTGCTTTTGCCAGACTCCTAAGCGTTCCAGAAAGTCAGGATGAGCTCAGAAGAACTTCAGAGGTTGAGATGACTCCACACTGAGCCACAGTCCCTCCATTCCCTCCAAAGGCCTGTCTAATTCTGCTTCCTTACTCTTGGGGAGCAGGCCTTCACTGCCTCAATCCGACGCGAGGCGATTCGCCTCTTTCCTCCTCCAACTGGCAGGCCCTGCGTTCTACCGCACGGTCCCCTAGGCTGTAAGAAGCGTGTTCAGCTTTACGCAGTGGGTTGGATCAGTTCCGCCAGAACCCACTGAGAAGGTTGCTCTTCCCTCATCCAAAGGGATTCCTGTCATTTTAGCAACATACTCCTTCTCTTCCCAAGTTCTTACATTGTACATCCCTTTACTCAGCCCCAGTACCAGTGACTTCAACTAAGATCATGGGCTTCATTCTACATATGTGAGCTTTCAAGGCAGAAATGTTAAGTCCAGCTATGTGACTCTCACGTGTTAGTGGACACCACAATCCTTGGTAAGGTTGTTGAACATGCACATGTCTGGCTCCCATCCCCAGAAGTTTTTGAGTCAGGGTGTTTTCCACAAAGTCCCTGGAGTGGTCCTGAGGCAGGTGGTCCCTGGACCACACCTTATCAAGCCCTTTTACAATGTGGACTGAGGAAAAGAACCCTGAATGGG
Organism: Propithecus coquereli; assembly: GCF_000956105.1. NCBI lineage: Eukaryota > Metazoa > Chordata > Mammalia > Primates > Indriidae > Propithecus > Propithecus coquereli. Next base: position 122,856 of record NW_012147975.1, read on the forward strand.
CTGTAATTAGAGCAAGTTCTTCAGCTCGGTTCTTCCATGACTTCCTCTGAGAACCTGGGCAATTCACTGTCTCTGAGTTTCCAAATTAATTCATAAAGACATGGATTTCTGACTCACCTCCACTTCCCCAGATGTTCTTTGAATGAATATATGAAGTCAACAACACTTAACTATAACCAATCCTGGTATGGACATATTTGCTCTTTCGGGGTGCTTACATTCTAGGCACGTTCTAAGCTGAGACCCTCTGGGATGTCTGCTTGTGCACTATTATCAATTAAGGTTGTTCACAATCATGTTCTTTGTGGCCAAGTGTGGTTTCAAGCCTTAAGGTCTTTCCCCATTCTTCATAGGACCTGCACTGTCTGTCTGTCCTGAGAACATGGGTCGCTAAGGAGCAGCACCTCGGGACCCGCTTGCTTACACCGGTTTGTGGCTGCGAATGCCTCTGGCTGTCCAGGCACAGAGGCTAGTCGGCTCTGGGTGGCTTTAATTTATATAAGATGGAGCTTAGTTGACTAGTTCTGGGCTCTGACTGGGGCCCATTCTGAGTTCTCTGCCATCCAGCCTAGCCAAGTAGTCTTAGCCTCCAACAGAGCAGTTGAAACTTGGCCAGAAATTGTTGTCGGTTCAAGATGGCAATAGAGATAAAGAAGTAAAACCACAAGATCTCTTTCTATTCCTGTTCTAAGCATGATTTATCATTAGGGAAAGGCATTTCTAAAAGAAAGCATTTACTTAGTCTGTGCTGAAGTCAGCTCTTTGGAAGTGAACTACAAAAGGAGAAAGAAAATGACAAAGGGGAGGTCAATCGCTCATCATGGCTGGTTGTGGGTTGAGAGGCTGGTGTGTGACTAGGTTAGAGGGCGGAGATGAGGTACTAGGAATATTTATAAAGTACCTATTGTGTGCCAGGCCCTGTGCTAGGAGCGAAGGATAAAACGGTGACTCAAAAGCAGTCCCTGCTCTTACGGAGCTTGAGTTCCAGGGGAAGAGCCAGGGGCTCAGCACTGCGAGGATTTGCTTAACATCTCGTTAGAAGCTTGGGGAAAAACCTTGAAGAAAAAGAACATGGTTCTGTTTCAGCAAGTCCAAGGGAGCGTGGACTAGAGCAAGGGTCGGGGAAGGCTTCTGTGCGGAAGCGAAGCCTGAGCCGAGATCTGGTCCCCGGGCAGCGCCAGGGAGAGAGGGGCAGGCAGCCCAGGCACAGGGCGCAGTGGGGGTCCCGACGGAGACAGCCACTGTGTCCTGAGGAGGAACAGAGAGGAGAGGACACGTGGCCTGAGCGGATGGGGGCAGGGCTGGGAGGAACAGAGGAGCCCATCACGCAGGACTCACAGGCCCCAGGAGGGACGCTGGATTTTGTCTTAGAATAAAATGGGAAGCCATTGAAGGTGTGCAGCAGAACCAGGCACGGCCACGTCTGCGGCTGCAGTGACGGGCAGGGGTTGGGGGGTGAGTGGCGAAGGAAGGATGAGGATGGGCAGAGAGGGAGCGTCGCGTGTGGGCAGCCTGCGCTCAGCATGGCAGCAGACCACAGTGACACCGCCGGTCACAGCAAGCTCTGTCGCAGCCCAGCAGGGAGTCTCCGGATGGATAGGTAGGGTCCCGACAGCCAAATGCACGTTTCAGAATGGTCGGTTCCCAGGGAGGCCTCCCAGCGTGAGTGCAGGGAAACACTGTCACCGATGATGACACAGGCGCGTGAGGATGCTGAGGGCTGAGCAGCGGCCCCGGGGGTGACGGACAGCTGGCTCTAGCGCCCTTGTTGGGTGTGCAGAGAGAGCGGTGCTGCACCGCCTCTGTGTGCCACGGTCTCCTCTCCCTCTACCCCGTGCTCAGCTGGCTCAATTAAATGTACCCCTCACCTGTCCCATCTCTTCCCCAGAAGCCCGTTCTGATCAGCCTAAGCGCGAGGCGGCACGAGCTGGGGAAGGGTTAAGTCGCTCACTCTCCCCCATTCTATGTGTCCTCTCTCTTCCTCCCATTTTTACGCAGCCTTTTCTCTGGATTTCCCATCCGTGCTGAGAACAAATAACACGCTAATGTGTTCAATCGGTATCATATGTGGTAGCTCTGAAAGAAAGTGCCAGAACGTGTAGGGAAGTGACAGGGCAGTGGAAAGTATCCATGGCAATGTTACCGTGTTTAGCAAACATGTGAAGAAAATTTATGCTGAAATAATCAAAACATAATTTAGAGGTACACTTTGGCAGGTCCAAGTTCAAAACCGGGATTTTCCACCGGTTGACAGCAAGGCAAAAACAATATTCATACACTCTGTGCCTTGAACTTTATAGCAATAGAGAGGCAGGCTTTCTGAGACGATGGGTGATTATCACACTGACACATGACTTTGAGGTGTAGCTGTAACTCACAACGTCAAATTTCATTTAGAACAAGTCTACACACCCTTTCCCTGCAGTAAGCTGCCTTTGGTCATCCCTAACTGATCGAATATTTCATCTTTATTGTTGCTTTTCTTGCACATTCTGCAAGTATTTTAAGATAGAAACATTTATGTGAAATCTAAAAATGCAATCTGTATTTATAGAGAGGTAAGTCCTTGGTGCTCCTTCACCAATGACGTGGTCTTCATGCTATTCATTGAAGCCCCAGTGTTTCCAGCAGCAGGTGTCTCTATATGCCTTGGTGCATTAGGAATTACCTAGAGTTTATGTCTCTTGTCCACACTTGGCCCCAAAATTAAAAGTTATAGCATGATGCAGTTTTCTGGTGGAAAACGGAAGCACTCGTATCTTAGTCTCTTTGGGCTGCTATAACAAAATGCCATAAACTGGTGGCTTATAAACAACAGAAATTTTTTTCTCACAGTTTTGGAGGCTGGGAAGTCCAAGATCAAGGTTTGGTGAGGGCCCACCTCCTGATTCATAGAACAGAGCCCTCTCCCTGTGTCCTCACATGGTGGAAGGGGCAAACAAGTTCCCTGAGGCCTCTTTTCTCATTCATGATGGCTCCGCTTTCATGACCTAATCACCTTCCAAAAGCCCCACTCCTTAATACCATCACATCGGAAATTAGGTTTCAACATAGGAATTTGGGGGGACACAAACATTCAGACCACAGCAACTGGTTTTCATGCTGGTTTTGAAATGGATGTAAATTCCATTTTCACACACATAAAATATGTCTGAACAAATTAGGCATCGACGTATGGGTTCTTTGGTACTTGAACCTTGGTTGCTCCAAAACCTGTCCACCTAGGGACTGTATACTGCAAACTATGAAGACATCTAAGACGATCCAAGTGGGGGCTTCCTAAGAAGTAGAAATCTGTAGATCAACCAGCTTCCAATGGTAAATGCAATCTGTAAAGATGTGTGTCGTTATGGCAACAAATAACATGCTGTCCTTGCTAATTGTAGATGATTCATTGTTTGTAGGACTTTTTCCTCGTAGCCTGAAGAAATAGCCCAGGTAGTTTAAAGATATTGTCAAAACGTAAAAATTGCCCATTATTCAATTGCCCAAAGAGCCATAGCTAACATTGTGTTGTATGTTCTACGTGTCTTTTTTTTGTGATTCAAATTGTTTTTTTCACCCAGAAATATATTATAAATAATACATTGTGCTGATGAAAACAACGTGGAAGTCATGTGATCATTGAGCTGTTTAATACATAGAAAGTGGCCAAAAAATATTTGAAAGAACAAAGGACAAGGGCAACATGGTGTAGCTTTGGCACTGACTCTTAATGGCCACGCACAAGTCTCTTCGTATAAAACAGGCTGATAATATCGACCCTGTTTTCAGTGATCCTTGTAGTTACCTCAACCAGAAAAGTGATTTTCAGATTTAAGGCATTCTTGTCATTCTTCTTTGTCTGTCATTCACTCTGCCAGACTGAACCCAGGCTACTCGGAGACGGTGCACTCCAGGGGCTGGGTCTGTGGCTGCCTTTCCCCTGGGTGGGCTCTTCGTTCCCGGTGCTCGGTGCAGGAAGAGAAGCAAGTTCTGCGTCTCCTCAAACCCCGACACGCACTCCTGGGGTCCTTGGTACAGTCCCTCTTCTTCCATCTGCTCTCCCCAAGCCTCCCCCGAAGTAGGTAGCTGCCCAGCTGAGAGGGGTGTTTTCAGTTATTCAGACACCTAACCTAATGTGAGATCAGCAGGGATAAGCAACCTGTTCTATGTCAGAAAATCTCATTGAGTCATTGTTCGGGTTAAGTCATTTTCTAATCCATTTATCCACTAGACCTCCCACGTCGAATGTTGTAGCTTTATTACTGCATTTTTCATGTTTCAAAAGGAGACGAAGAAGAAAACCTGGACTGTGGCTCTCGATGCCCCTCTCGGCAACATGAAAGGGAGGCATAAAGGCCGCGGAGACGGAGGCCATGGGAAGCAGAACATCACCTACTTTATCTCAGAAGCACAGGCATTTGTCTTCCAAAGGACATTCTTCCTCCCCAGAAAATCAAGTCTGGAAAATTTTTCCAAACACGATTCAAAACAATGACTTCAGATGAAGCAGGCTCAAAGGATTTCAAAAATCTTTGACTGCACGTACGCTGCCAAGGAGTTGTTTTCTATAATCGGTGAGATTTCAGGTTTAGCTCACATTTACCGCTTCCCTCTCAAAGAAAAGTCTCTGAGGCCGCAAGCCCACGGGAGGCTACTGTGAAAGCCTGGGGGAGATCTCTATCACCCGCAAGAGGAGAAGGAGCTCAAGACCACACTGAAGGACGCACACGGTACCGTGGAGCTTTCTCCCCGCGCCCACTCCCCCCTGCCCGGAAACGCCTGCGCACGCTGCCGTCTGACTCATCCGAAACCAGACAATAATAAAGCAATCATATTTGTTGATTATAAATCAGCCTATCTCGAATATAAATATTCCTTTCAAGTAGCTCTATTACTCTATCTGCGAAGCACGTAGGAAGTCTGCTCTGTGTCATTTTTTCTTTAAAATGCAGTCCTAACGGGGGAATTCCAGCTGCCCGCCAACATCTGCTCCGCATTTCCCCATGATTTATGTGACCATGTGGCCGACTCCATGTATAAATATAGATAGATTCTGAGTGGGATCTTGTCCTGTATACTAGTCCACGTGGAAAGATAGGTATTTAATTACATCATCAAATTTGTTTTAGATCTTAGAACATCACATTGTTAACCAGACGTCCATAGATCCAAATTTATTATTTCATGTCAGTGAAACATAAGAGTGCTTTAGATGTGTATGTTCCTTGTAACTAATTCTGAACTTTTACATCAGTTATTTCCATAACAACTGTGGGCGAGAGAGAAGAAACAGATTCTATTAACTCTGCCCTACAGCTGGGGAATCTCAGCGATCACAGCCAATCAAGCAACCAGCACCCAAATCTTTTGATTCTTAGCTTACTTTTTGGTGGATCATCTCACCTCAAGGTCATACAATTTTTTGAAATAAAATAGTAAAAAGGAAATACTGGCCATATTTGATTGGTGGGGGGCGGGGGTGGATAGTTAAGTGCTGAAGCCACTTACATGTCAGGAGGTTCCACATCCGAGTGGCCCCCTTCCACGGCTGGGAGTTTTGTGCCAGTTCACTCTGATGGCCACGTGGGGATGGACGGCCAGGGCACGAGGGCAGACGTGGGGAGGCCGTGCCCACAGTCCAGGTAAGAGGCCGTAAGGGCTGGATCTTGGGTGCTTGGATAGAGAAAATGCAAGTGAGGAGCAAAAGGCTCCTTCAGAGAAAGGCCGAGGGCCAAACCAAACAGACTTGCTCATGTGTCACTTGTGGAAGATGAGGGAGAAGATGGGGAGGGGGTGGCTCTCAGGCTCCTGAATGGCCCAACCGTCCATTAAGATAGAAAATTCAGAAGGAGGCTGGGAGTCCGATCAAGAGTTCGGTCCTAAACAAGCTGACGTGGTGTTGAGACTTCCAGTGAAGATGCCAGCTGGGAAAAGAGGCGGACAGGGTGCTGGCCTCACCCCACTCACACTGAGACCTTGCTACCGTTTCCTATCCTGTAAAGATTTGCTATGGTGTGAATGTTTTCTTCCCCTCCAAACCCACGTTGAAACTTAATCCCAGTGCAACAGCATTGGGAGGTAATTAAGTCCTGAGGGCTCTGCCCACGTGAGTGAGATTAGGTGCCCTTATAAGAGGGCTCGCCGGAGGGAGTTTGCCCCTTTTGCCCTGCTGCTTTCTGCCGTGTGTGGACCCAGCGTCCCTCCCCTCTGGAGGGTGCAGCGGGCAAGGCGCCATCTCAGGAGCAGAGAGCAGAGCTCACCAGACAACGGACCTGCTGACGCCCTGGTCTTGGACTTCCAGCCTCCAGAACTGTGAGAAATGAATTCCTGTTGTTTATAGACTAACCAGTCTGTGGTATTTTGTTATAGCAGCACAAATGGACTAAGACAAAATACAACATTTTTGAAAGAAAATAGTTGTATGAGGACAAAAAATATGGAAAAAACACTTCTGTAAGCAATGGGGAGTCGCCCAAGGATTGTAACGAGGGAAGGGAGTTGCATGGATTTGCATTTAAGATCCACCTGAAAACACTAGATGGAGGGAGGTTTGAACTGGGGGAAGTTAGCTTAACCCTTGCGAGCCTCAGGCTCTTAGTAAAACGGGGACGGCACCGCCGCCCCAAAAGGGTGGGAAAAACAAAAGCAAAAACGCCAAGGGGAAAAAGGCCTAAAGGGAGGTGGCTCCTGCCCCCCGGCCGAACCCCCAGTGAAGCAAGTCAACAAGGGGAAGCCAAGTCAAAAGTCCAAGAAACCGCCCAAAAAAGGCCGGGCAAGCCCCAAGGAACGGGAAAAAGGTGCAACCGGAAGGCAACCGGGGGCCGGGCAAGGGGAAGGGCCCCCCGCAACCCCGGGGGGCCCAAGAAAACGCAACCCCCCCCCCCGGCCCTTGCCCAACAAAACCCCCCCCCCCCCGGGGGCCCCACCCCCGCCCCCCGAACCCCCCTGGCCGCCCCGCCCGAAAAATCTCAATTACCGCGCAGCCACCGCGTCCCCACTCTTTTCCTACACGTATAATTTGTTTGTCAGGCACCGCGTCCAAAAGGCTACTGAACCTTGCTCTTTCCTGAGCGTTTTGAAACTCTGTCCCTTCTTTGATGTCTTCTCAAATTGCAGCCTCCTTCCTGGTTGTCCGGCTGCTCCCCGTTTGCTCCCCGTCCTTCTTCGGGGTGCGCCCGGCAGGCCCCCGCTCTGCGCTGGCTCGCGTCTCCCTCCCGCCGTGTGGCGCTTCCCGCCGGGCCCTCTGCACGCCGCCCTCACACAGCGGTCCAGGCTCACCCCAAAGACAGCGCAAATCATTGTCCAGAGAGGTGGCGGCTCAGGTGGGACCCACGGGCGGGACCCGGGCAGAGACCACCCTCAAGCGGGTTCTGCAGCTGGTTGGGGCTGTCACAGAAACGATGCCCAAGAGCGTGCCAGGTTGTAGGTTGTGCCGTGGTGTGAAGAGGAAAGAAAGAAGATGGAGAGAATCCCACGCTATGATAAGGACGACAGCTGATAGTAAATGAGCACTTGATATGCACCAAGCGCTGTGCATTATCTCCCGCAATCTTCATGTCTCCCAGGAGGTAACGGCATCTCACGCCACATGCCTGATGAGGAAACAAGGGCTCAGAGAGTTTAAGTGCTTCACCTAAGGTAACACAGAGCAGTGGGATAGGGTACGACAGCCAGCTCCAAGGCCCACGCTCCTACCCAGGAAATGGCTTTGCCTCAGGGCAGGGGGAGGGCTACCTCGGCTGTCTGTCGTATCCCTACCGACTCCCCCGTGAGCAGCCTCCCTGCCCAGACCCTGCCGCCACCTGCTCGGGACTTGCTTCCTGCCACAATGGGCTGCAGGGACCCTCCATAGGATGCAAACTCAAAAAGCCTCATTTGAACTCTTCCCTGCTGGTCCTGAGAGCCTCAGGGGCCAGGCCCGCAGGTCCTGGCGTGGCTTGTTCAGCCAGAGGCAGCCGGAGGTGAGCTGGAGTTTGCAGCCCCGCTGCAGGCATCCTGCCGGGTCGAACGCCTTGACTCTCAGAGCGGGGGGAATCAAGTTACTGCATCAGCTCCTCCGCTGACACCCTGAAAACTATGACCTCCCTCACTCCTTCCTCTGTGGCTTTTCTCTGCCCATAAATGAAAAGCAGATTGCCTCGCTGGTGTGGGGGCTCGAAGCAGACCCGCATCGGAGGTGTGGAGGGACAGGAGCTTTCCTTGCCATCTGTTTCCCGTTGACTCTCCTGGGGCTGAGCTTAGACAATGGGGCAGTGTGCAGCCTGCGCGGGGCGTGGCCGGCACGGTGACCCTGTGGCCTGCTGGTTGGCAGGCTGGGGAGTAGCCCAGAGCTGGGGAACTTGTGTTTCCTAGAGTGTGGGGGTGTTTCCCCCATTAGGCCATTTCTTCTTCCTTTTCTTTCTAAAACGATGGATTTCAGCTGTTTTCCCAAGTCTCCTGGTAACCTCCTTGGAAAAATGATATTTATGCTGTGTGTGTGCATGTGTGTGTGTGTGTGTGTGTGTGTGTGTGTTCAACAGTGCAAATATGCTCTACATTTAATTCAGAAAACATAAAAGAGTAAAAAGAAACAAAACCCAGTAGCAGCCCCACTCCCAAGAATGTTGGCATGTGTTATGTAAAGACCTAAAGTGCACTTCTGAGTTGGACCATGTACCAAGCGCTTCGCAGCAGGTGATCTCGGGCTGTATGCAACACGACCCTCTGAGGTTGACTCTTTTGTTGACAGCATTTTTACAAATCAAGACACTGTGGTTTCGGAGGGCAGGACGGCTGCCCAAGATTACCTGGAGAGGTGCTGCGAGACCAGGATTCAGGCGCAGGCTGGGTAACTCCAGATTCCACAGCTTATAACCACCCCACCACACACACTATTCATGGAATGCAAGCTAGTTTGGGTGCTAGTCTTCACTGAGCAACAGATAGCGACACTTTCCCATTTAGTCACTAGTCCTGCACACATGATTTTAACAGCTGGGCATATCTCATTGCAGAGAACCTATTTTGCCAACCACCTGATTTTGGATTGTTCCAAATTTTGCCATTACTGTCCTGAGATCATCATTCAATACAGATATCCTCACACCCATATCCATTGATTTGCCGGTGGTGGAATTTCTGGGCCAATAAGCATACATACTTTAAAAAGTTTTGAAGGATGAGGCAAATTGCCTTTGAGAAAAGTTGTACTCCTTGCAACACTGGGTATCATAATCTTTCTTCTATCAAATGAGCAAGGATTTTAAAAAACTGACAACTCATTTTTTAGCGATCAAAATAGTAAACTTTTTCATTCATTAATTGTCAATTTCAACTTATTCCACTGTAAACTCGCTTTTCATGTTCTTTACCCAGTTGATTATTACGTAATTCGTCTTTAAATTGATTTGCAAACGCCTATTACATTGAGGATGTTGATCCTTTGTCACCTGTGTTGCAAATATGTCTACCGGTTTGCCGTTTGCCTTTTTACCTTGCATGTGGTGTTTTTGCATTCTTGTGAGATAGAGGTTTCAAAATGTTACACAGCTGATCTATCAGTCTTTTTATCTGTACTTTCTTGCTTCACTATTTTATTTTTTAAAGTTTCCTTTGATCTCTCCAACAATATTGTCAGCATTATTATTGAATATAGATACGATCCAATCATTTAAAATTGAAATTGCAGTTATTTTATTTTATAACACAAGCATAAGAGAAAGAAATGTATTTATGTTCATTTTGGGGTCTAATTTTTTTATTAATTTTTAAAACACAATCTCCTAAATATGTTAGAGCAGGGATAGCAAGTGAGTGGTGCACGTACTGCCACGCTCCATTTTTCCCCAGGTCAAGCGTCACTCATTGATCCCCACATTCTTTCCCAGAGAGATCAGATGGGGCTCAGAATCTTGCTTAACACAATAATCCTTAATACTTCGACCCTCAATACAGTAACTCGTACAAATTGAGACCCGTGTGTCGCATCATCCTTGATGCTTAGCAGTCACTGTGAGTAGGCCGACACTGCATGATACTTTAAGTGGACATCAGGCATGGCAGATGAGTCCTCCTAAACTGTGGGGTGAAAGATATGTACGGCACAAGGAATTAATTTCTTGGTCTCAGTAAAACTTCAGAAGCAAAAGACAGCTGAGGCAAATAACAAAGGGCTAGGTATAAAGTTGCAAAATTCTCCGATAAAAACATCCAACTGGACTTTCGACTTTGGGACCCCTGTTCCGTAAGAGAATCAACTGCGTATCCAGAATTCCCCATTCTCGCCTCCTTAAAGGTCACGACCCCAGTCACCAGCGTGAGTCCATCTCAAGTCCTCACGTAGCTAGGGATGTCTCTACTGCCCTCGCCATGCAGGCTACGCAGTTCCTGGACCCCAGCTTTCTCCCCTCAAAACTTTCTCCAGGCTGCTCCGTACATGGCGGCAAAGGAAAGGCCTGAGCCATTCTTTGCAGGACACTTTCTTCTTCCTTGACGCTTACGATACAAAAGTGAATTATTCTTACAATAAGAATATTTTGCTAGAATGTGTTTTAGCCTCCATGTCATAGGTCTATTGCTGTATTTGGAAATTCACTAAAATGACTTACAAAACTCAGCAGAAAGTGTACTTTTGGCCCAGACTGATCACAGCAAGGTAGGAAGGGTATACCACCTGCTCATAAGGGGAGGCGGCACTGCAGGGTCTGGGGATCCATGTACAGGGTCTGGGGCTCTGTGCGCAGGGTCTGGGGCTCCGTGCGCAGGGTCTGGGGCTCTGTGCGCAGGGTCTGGGGCTCTGTGTGCAGGCTCCTTGTGCTTCCTCCCGTGTGGGTCACACGAGCTCTCTCTTCCCCAGTGAGGCAAGTGAAACGGCGCTTGTGTAATGTATCTACCTGGGAAGCCCGTTAGAAACGGGTACTCACATTTTTTTATTGGGGTCTGACCATGTAGACACTCTACCTAGCATGCACTAAGTGGGTGTTCAGCATAAACCATATTGTTTGTAAAAAAAAAAAAAAAAAAAAAAAACAGTTTCTGCAGTTTCGGCACAGTGAGCCACCCTCACCATTTAGGGGAACTTTTACGTCCATGCGGAGAACTGCTTAAAAGCCAAGCGGGTCTCAGACGCCAGCAAGCAGGTCTTTCTCAGTGTCGCAGTCTCGGGCCTGCTCGGTGACCTCTTTTCTGGACAATCCCTTTTAAATTTATTTTTATGTAGAATGCTATGAGCCATTTCAATTTGATTTTGATTCAATGTGATTTTTGCATACTAAGTGAAGTTTTCTGTACTTACATCTTTGATTACTGCTTTTGTTCCAGTTGTATGAATTTCTTCCTTAAGCAGCTCTATAATCCTTGGGTTTGGCAGGACAGAGAATGAGGACCCAATCACCTGTCCTCCCTCATCATTTCCGTCGTGTTGCTCTCTGAGTCTCATTCTTGTCCTCCACCTTGCTGAGTCACTTTTCTATGGTGTCGGTTCTGCTCCTGGTTGACTTACTGGCATTTTTTCCCCTGATAATTGCATTAAAAACATATTTTTAACTGCAAACCTGAGTGTTGTTTCAGAACTTTCATAATTTTTTTCTTCCTGTCTGCCCTCCCCCCTCCACTCATGCTCAAATAGTGGAAGATTGATCTAGACCCATTAATTTCCAGTAGGAAGGTCGTGGGGTTTGTGCTTGTTACTGCCGCTGGCATCTTGGGTGTCCGTCAAAAGCCCTAGTACATAAATAGGTGAGTAGAAGGTTGTGGTGTGCAGTTTTTAGTCCTGTTCCTGGTGACCAGCAGGTTTCCATTTACTGAACATCTGTTAAACTGAGATCCACCTTCTCCTACCCCACCCTGTAGCTCCCGACAGCTGCAGGAATGGAGCGTGCAGAAAGCGCGGGGGCCCAGCCGCCTCCCCCGGGCTCTGCCACCCATAGGCTGTGCTGTAGCGCCACGTCTGTGGGACTCACCTCCACATACACACCTCCAGGCCGTGAGGAGAGGGGAGCAGTGGAGCCAGAGAGCACTTGGGACAGTGTCCCCGAGTTTGGGACGGCTCAGCCCCGTGTTCCTGGTTTTAGGGGCAGGTTCCCTGGAACACCATGTGGGTGGTCCTGAAATGGCATTTTTAACCCTGTTTTTTTGCCGGACATTAGGTTGAGTATTGACCGTAATTCACAGAATGAGATTTTTATTTTTTTCAATATCGTCTTAGCTATTTTCAGAAGTTGGGAGCAGCTTGGTAGGGGGCTATTAACCAAGCATTGTTTTGAAACTAAAGTCCTAAGGGAACGTCTAACTGAGGGGCAATGGAGGATCACAAAGAGTTTATAAAGTACTACAAGCCAGCATCAGAGATTAGAGTCTCACCAGGGCGGTGGGACAGACACACACGGCACATCACCAGGCACGGCACACAGCGCCTGAGGCCGGTGCCCTGGGAGCGCGGTGGGCCGGGAGTCGGAGCTCTGGCTTCGCGTTCCTGACTCCAGCTTGGACTTGCTGTGTGACCTTGGACAGGGCAGCCTCCCTTCTGGAACTCTCTTGCCTTGTTTACGAATGAGGGCATTGGTCTCGAGAGTTCCAAAATGCTTCCAGCTCCAGCATGCATCATCTCTCTCGGCTGCCGGGGTTCGGGGGCTACTGCAGGAGGAAGGAAGCAGCTGGCTTCGGGCCGAGCAGCTCTCGGGGCCAAAGGGACAGAAGCACGATACCTCCCAGCGTCCAGCCTCAGTGCCAGGGTGTGCCCGGCGTCCCACCCGATGGCTGCTGTCCCTCGTACCCAGTTCCAACTTGTACAGCTTGTCTCTGTTACATTTTCTTAGGTGAGATGACCTATACCTTGTAAGATGTTCCAGTTTACAGTTCACATTCTCATCTGTTCAAATCATCTTGCCTGTGTGTGTGCGCGTGTGTGTTTGTGTGTGTGCGCCTAATGTGGCAGAAAATGGATTTCAGGCTTCCTTTTGAAAGGAATCCATGCTTCCTTTTATGGCTGAGTCATAATTCAGCCACAGGAGTTGGACGTTGCTTCGTTTTGACGGTGAGCCACGATGCTTCCGTTAGGCCAAGTTTAGACAAGGGGTCTAAGGCACAAGTGACTAACTTCTGATGCATCGGGGTGCGCAGAGACGCCTCCAGCTCCAGAGACCTCAGGACCTGGCCTGGAGCCTCCTGCGCTGTCCAGGTGGGGCTCGTCTTGTGTTCAGAATTCCGGATTCTATGCTGTCTGACAGGCGGGGTGAGTCAGCACTCGTGGTGAAGAGCAGGGTGGCACCCTGCTGTCTGGCAGGGCTGGGCTCAGGTGTGGAGCCCGCTGGGGCAATGGAATGAAGACCTGGGGCTTCCGGCACTCCTGCGCCCAGGGGAGCGGCTGGCTGCCCTCCCAAGCACTCCACAGGCAGGAGACCCGCTGCCCTCCACTCTGTCTCACCCCAAACTAGGACATCTCTTTGCCCCAGTCCAGGATAGGAGGGGCAGTTAGCTAATTAGCAGATTATAAAACACTGCTAAAACCAGATACCTGAGTTAATGCAAAATCCACTTGAGAGGCGTAAAGAACTTAATTGGCCGTTGACACGCAGACAGAACAATCACAAGCTCTCCCACATGCTCTGCCTTCCGGCTCCCCGTCCTTTCCAGACAAATTGCTTATACTCGTCCCTCCACATATGCCCGTAATTTAGGGAGAGAAGAATGGGGAGAACTGCTCTTGTAATTCCCATCTGCGAGCTGTCGCAAGAGGGGACAGTGCAGACATTCCAAAGGATCTTTCTCTGTGGCTTCTCTGGACGTGACTGCCTGAACCTCTTGTGCCCGACAAAAAGGCCTCACTCCACCCTTTGCTTCCCCAGAGCCAGCGCTGGCGCACACCTTCGTCACTGCCTCTCCCTCATGGTCTTGTACTTGCCCGTGTGCCTGTCTGTCCCTCAGTCTGAACTCCTGCCGGTTAAGAACCATGCCCAGTTTCCTCCTCAGACAGAACCTAGGCAGAGTGGGTGCTCAGCAGTGATTTGCTAAGCCAAATAATAAGTTTGCTTTGCTAGAAAGCTGAGAGGATGATATTCCCAAGAAGTATCTGTATCTGTCAAAAAAAAAAAAAAAAAAAAAAAAAAAAAAAAAAAAAAAAAAAAAAAAAAAAAAAATCCAGCATGTGTGCATTCAGTTTATATAATTGATAAATATTTATTGAGCATCTACTGTATGCCAGGCATTCTTTTAGACACTGGGGATGTACTAGGGAACAAGACAGGTAAGATTCCTACCCACAAGGAGTTTAAATATAGTGGGAAAAGAGATAATAAATAACCAACAAAACAAATCAAATAGTAGCAATTGTTGCTAAGGGAGTTAAAAGGGGATGACAGAGAGTGATTGGGTCGGGGAAGACTTCTCTGTCTCCTTTAAAGTGGTATCTGATGACATAAAGAAATTAATGGAGGAAAGCTCGTTCCAGAGGGAGGAGACAGCTGATGCAAAGGCCCTGAGGTAGAACTAAACTTGGCATGTTAAAGAAACAGGAAGAAGCCCAGAGTGGCTGAAGAGCCCAGAGAGGGTGTGGGGAGTGGATGGCACGAGACTAGAGTGCAGGCCAGGCCAGACCACACAGGTTACTCTCACTGCATCGGGAAGCCACCAAGGTGCTGTGAGCTGCGTGGAGGAGGCTGGGACAAATCTGTTCATGGAGGCATTTTGAGAAGACCTCTCAGTAAAAACAGGGTGCTGTTCTTCATGTGTGGGGATGACCCTCCGTTTCCCCTCTCACGCTGGTTTCCAGGCAGGGATATGGCTTTTGCTAACCCTGCCTTTGCAGCAACCATGCATGCCCAGCTCCTCTGGTGCATGTTTGGGCCTGAGAGGAATGTCCTTGGCCAGGGGGCTGGGAGGAGCAGAGTGGCTCCCATGGGGGTAGAAGACACAAACTTGGTCTTGAAAGCATTGACCAACTCTACACTGGCCAGGTCTCTTTTAGTTGCAAGTGACAGAGACACAATACAAACTAGCTAATGTCAGCAAGAGAATTCGTTGGCTGCCAAAACTGGTGATTCAGGTTGAGAACTGGCCTCGAGGGCTCAACATCAGCAGGACTGTCCCTGTCACTCGGTATCTCCCACTCTGTCTCTCTCTTTGTGTGACGTTATTCTCTCTCACTGTAGGAGAGCTTCCTACCAAATGTCCTTAGGCCCAGAAAGTGGAGTCTCTGTCCTGGGCCCCATGCCTGTGGGGACCCCATGCTTTGGAGTATCTTCCTTGAAATTTTCTGAGTTTCCTTGGGTGCCTGGGACCAGCTGGAGCCATCAGGGCCAGCCAGGCATGGTGCCCCAAGCCCAGATCAGGACTCATATAGGCCCTGGTCCTCATTTCTTCCCTTCGGGACATCTCTGACCCTCCTTGACCTTCATTTCAGCCAAATGTTCTGAGGAACTTCAGGGCTCACATCCAAGGGATTGTCCAGCAACCCTGGGGCCAGGCCCCAGTTCCAGAAACATGGTCTGGTGAATAGATTACTCTTGCAGGGCAGTGTGGTATTTCCTTCACGGGTCCTTTTGAGGCTGAGCCACCAGGATGGTGCTGACATGCAAACTGGGGATGCTCTTACTCCCCTCCAACACAGGTGAGTTCAGAGCTCTGGGATGCACTGACTCCTGGGCTCCAGCTGCACGGGAAGGCCCAAGTGTCAGTCTCTCCTGTCTGTGCTCTGTTTGTGGTGAGCCTGAGGGTGGTGGAGGTGGTGGCAGGCACCCTCCATCCTTTGTACTCCCTGCCGCTGCACCTGGGTCACCACCCACACTGCCCCACAGGTCCGGATCTGCGCCACGGGCTTTGTCTGTCTCCTCCCAGGGTTTCCGGATCATCGCTGCAAAACACCAATGAGCCATTCCAACCGATATTCTTTCTTGCATGTGATTGATGTGCTGGGTTATGCCCTCCTGGGTTGCTTGGAATTCCTGCCAGATGAGGGACAGAGATTTCTCATGCAGATCTAGCTGAAGACAGGGCTCTGCCTCTGCCCCTCTCTCTCCTATGGGCAACGCCCACACGTCGGCATCTTTCTACCCTGCACGTTTATTGACCTCTCCTCTATCCACCCGTGACTGGGTATGACCCCTATACTGCCAGGACCCAGTGGTCTAGTTTCAAGGAGATACTAGTCAAAGAAGCACAGTCCATCTTCCCAAATTGATTTCAAAATAACACAAATATTTTATTTTTATTCTTTGAAAATCATCAAAGGGCTCTAAGTACATGCTCTGCAGAATTCTGTGCATTTACCTGACAGCGCACAGCTGTTCCAACCAGCTCCTTCTGCATTATCACCCTTGCTGAGACTCGTCCTAAACCCACAGTCCATGTGACTTTTTGTCTTTATTTCCATTCCTCTGTACCAGTAATTTATTAGCTAGATCTCTGCCGTCTAATATGGTAGCCACTAGCCATGTGTGGCTATTAAGCACTTGAAATGTGGCTAGTCTGAATTGAGATGTGCTGTACATGTAAAATATACTCTGGGTTGGAAAAAAAGAAATATAGAATATCTGGCTAATAATTTTTTAATTAGATGTTGAAATGATAGTGTTTCAAATATACTGGCTTGAATTAAATAGATCTTTAAGATTAATTTACCTATTTCTTTTTACTTTTGCAATATGGCTACCAGAAAATTTAAAATTACACGTGTAGCTCACATTTTATTCCTATTGGATGTCGCTGGGTCAGATCAATGAAGACTCCCTAGAAGTTTTCTCCTCTTCTTCCTTCCCCTGTGTTTCTTTCTTTGCCCTGGTTATCTTGATTCAAAAACACAAAAACTCTGATCAGGGGCCTGGCAGAAATGAAACTCTTCTCAGATGGGGTTGTCCGAGACACAAATTTGTCTAGACACAAATATATTAATCATTTTGTCTCATCACATGTATGTTAAGTAGCATTTGGATTCAAATAAACATTTTAGGGAGTAACTGACTTCACTGTCAGATGAAATTGCCGGCACAAAATTTTGCCATACAGAAAAGAACATTGAATGGAGGAAAAGAGTAATTTTTCCCCCCTCAAACTCTTATAAGTCTACATGTTACTCCAGAGTTTAAATTATTTCTTCAGGGAGCTTCTGTCTCACTTCTGTTCTTTCCAGGCTCTGCCACGATCCCATACTTCTGAGTTGACACAACTCATATTAGACAATCAACTCCTTTTATTATTTAAAATTGGCAAGCAACATTTTCCTGCTTCATTTTCTGTACTTGGTAAATGTCTAGTTCCCAACCCGTCACCACCACCAACGTGAGGCTCTACCACTCATTCCTCACTCCGAGGAGACTGTCCTGACCCACAAAAGCGAGGCCTCCCTGACTCACACTTCACATAAAATACGTCTGGGTGTTTGGTAAATTGCCAACAGCACTTAATATAACCTTGTGATAAGAGCTAGAAGCTACTAATAGTCGGGAATACAATAAGAGGATTTGTTCTAAGCTTTGAAATACTTTTTATCTGATAATCTTTTAAGTCTTTTTTTTTTTTTGGATTGAAAAGCAATGCACATTGACAGCTAACAGGAACTTATCCCAATGTCTAAGTGTTCACATATGTGAAAAAGTTGAATGTGGACTGCAAGAATGCATTTGAAACAAATCGTGGCTTATGAACATAAGAGGACCTTTTGCTTGGTGATTATTCTCCCTAAGGCAATAAGGGAATAATTTACTATGGGTGACTGCAGTCAAAGATTTAAAGCTAACTACTTGTTGTTATCAGCCGTGGTTCTGAAAATCAGAAATGAACTTGGGAAACTCTCTCAGCTATATGATCTTTTCTTCCTATAGTGCCAGCTGCGTTTCTTTGCACATAAAGAGCAGACATACACAATTTTAGAATGCATTCATTAGTGTTTGCTGTCGTTTTATATATTTAATATTTCAGACATTTGCTGGTTCATGGTAACTGAGGAAGAGGAAGCAGAGTATTGTGTAATTAAACAGCATCTCAAGAATTAACGCTGATATGTAGTAAGCCATTTCCTCTTCTTACCATAAGTGTCTAATTCATGCTTTTTTTGGGTAAATGGCAAAACTGCAGTGCTCATCAGAAATTTCGAATTCAAAATATAAATCTCTGAGTTCTTAGTTAACTTTGAGGTGTCATTTTCTTACAGATTTTTTGAAACAAGGGGCAGTTTGGAATTTAGACATTCCACCGCTGTTTTATCTATGAAGAGATGCCACGGACAGGCATGTGCAAACAAAAGTTTCTTGGCGTTTGGTCCAGAAAGTTCCATCTTCCCCTCCTCTGGGCTGAAGTTCCTGTATGCGAGTGAGGCCTTGTCAGAGCGTGGAAGTCGCACAGCGTGTTGGAAACATTTGCTGAGATATCAGCATTTAAACAAAAGTTGGTGAAGGACTGCAACTTTGCCTGGCCCTGGCCCGAGGCCGCTGCCCACGTCACAAGATCCCAGAGCAGCAGCAGGCTTCACAGGTCTTCTCCCCGTCCCTCCCCTCTCTGCAGGCCTGTGCCTAGCCAAGTGCAATAGGTGGCTGTGTGTTCTTAGAGATCTCAGACGCCTCCCAGCAGGTTCTGCAGCCTGTTCCAAGCCTAACACTCAAAAGCACCTTTTAAATGCGTAATATAAATTTACCCTCCACTAACCTGAGGCCCCACGGGGTGCTGGCCTTAGGTGAAACAGAGATTGACTCCTTTCCATTTCTGTTAAATATCTGTTCTCTTAGGTTATGTGTCCTAGGGAAGTGACAGACTTTCTAAAATTTCTCTTGAGATCTATGGTCTGGGGCTAAGAAGACAATAATGAAAAAACTTATCTGGCTCTTTAATAAATCCTGCTATACATTTGCTATTGCATCACTACAAATTCTGATCTTAGAGAAGAAATGAGCCTCGAATGTGATCCACACTGACACTTATCAGAACCCTGTCTACAAAATGGGCTGGCAAAGCCGTATTAGGAGTGGGTGCCTGGCCGGGGCAGGAGGGGAAAGGGAAGGTCGCCGGCAACCAGAAGGAGCAGCAGTTGGGCCCCAGAGCTCTGGAGCGGAGGCACATGGTCAGCCCTGCTGAAAGGCTCATGGATGGCCATGATGGTGAGGCGAAGTCTCCTCCCTGTGTGCTGTCTCAGACTTTAAAAGCTGGTTCGCTGCCTGAATTTTATAAGGGCAAATTACTAAATAATCTCCATAGCGTGAAGGGAAAACAGGAGGTATCCAAGCCCAAATGCAAGTCTCTGCATTAAAAGAACATTCAACACGGACTTGACCTGAGGCCAGGCTCTGCTGCCAGTGTGAGCTGGAAGGAGCCACTGGAGAATATGCCCTTTGAAGTTTGGTGGTCAGTTTCTGCGGGCTGTGGTAATAACCCCATCTTGCCCCAGGGAAGAGTAAGGCTATTATTTAGAAGGGAGGGAGTCCACATTTGAAGTTCTGTATTAACATGGCTACAAATGATAGAGAACTTTTTATTTCTAGGCAACGTTTATGTTGTAGTAACCAAAGCAACTCACCTAATGTGGGTTTTGCCCGCTCCCCTGAAAGTAGCAATTTTTTAAAAGCTTGAATTTAATGAAACAGATTGGCGTGCCAGATAACCCCCAGCGGTGGGGGTGATGGTTTGCAAGGGCTGTCAGGCCCAGTTTACTCTTACAGGCTCCGGGACCTGCCTCTGCCTGGGGAGGGTGCAGGGCCGGCTGCGGCTCCTGTGTGCACAGACAGCAGGGATAAGTGGGACCCCACTCTGCCCTCGCAGTCTGCAGGCTAACGGGATGGGTGGAGATCCCAGCCAGGCCAAGGGGATCAGGTGGAGGGCGTGTCTTGAGATGAGCAGAGCGTGGCCAAGCAATGAAGCAGAAGACAGCAGACTGTGGGTGGGCGCGTGGGAAACTTTGAGACATGTTTGGGGAAGAGTGAGAGAGTCATCCAGTCGAGTTAGAAAGTAGAGCAGTGTTTGGAGAAAAGTCTGGAAGAGGAGTCAGGGCTATGGGTAGAGGGTCTGGCTTTGGGTGGAAGGGCTGAAGCCAGCAGGGTGGCCCAGGTGAGAGGAGATGAGTGTGCGGTGGCGCATGGGAAGGTGGGAACTCACGGGAGAGCCGCTGCAGGTGGCTCTGCCTCAGTGGTTCTGTTGTGGCCGCACAGTGGAATCACCTGGGGAACTTAAAACCAGTGATGCCTGGACCACACAGCCACAGATTCTGGCTTCCTTGGTCTGGGGTGTGGCCCCGGGCATCAGGATTTTTTAAAAGCTCCCCATTATTAGTGATTCTCAGGTGCAGCCAAGGTTGAGAACCACTGGTTGTAGCAGACTCCGATTCCATGAGGGGAGGCCTGTCCTGGAAAGCTCGTGGTGACACTAGTGACGCCGGTCCAGAGACCCCTCTTTGAGTAGCAAGAGTCTGTAGAACCCAGCAGAGGACCCCGCCTGCAATTTCATTTCCCTGGGAGGAGAAATTGAGAAAACCTTTGACCTCTTCTCATCTGGTACGCCCTGGGATGCTGGGCCCCTGCTGAGAGAGGGCTGCCACGTTCCCTGGTGCTTGCTGCCCTTCGAGGACAAATGGCGACTTTAAACTGGAGCACACATCGCCCTGGTGCTACGCAAAGACCTTTCAGGGGATGTGCACATTCTTACCACGACCAGCTCGCAGCTCCTCAGTTCGCACACGTGCCCTCTCCTAAAACTGACCAGCCAGAGCGTGCTCCTCCCCTCTGCTGACGCTCCTTCCCACACCCCCTCTCCCAGCCTCCCTTCTCCACAAAAGCAAGACTTCCCTCTCCCCTGCTTACCGTGGGTTTGTGCCAGGATTCCTAACAAAGGGCAATTGGAAAACGCAGGCTCCCAAGATCAAAGCAAGAAGCAGTGAAGGTATCGTGCTTGGTTTCATCCAGGCAAAAAGTCGCGGGCAAGACACAGACTTATCTACGTCTGCTAGAATGAGAATCGGTAAGAGAGATGGTTGTCGGGAAGGCAGGTAGTGATATGTTTATTTGAACTAAAAAATGAAATCATGCTTTTCCTACCAAAAGTAAGTCTGCTTTGGCCAATGTTGACAACGAGGACTGGCTTTGCAATTAGAGTACATAATAGTTGCAAACACTTGTGCAGCAGCGTGGACCTGTTCTCATTCTAAGAACTTTCCACGAAGTAACTCCTCTAAT
The DNA here is from genome assembly GCF_000956105.1 of Propithecus coquereli. Lineage (NCBI taxonomy): Eukaryota > Metazoa > Chordata > Mammalia > Primates > Indriidae > Propithecus > Propithecus coquereli. The sequence goes on from NW_012147975.1 coordinate 143,966, forward strand.
CCTCTCAATAGCCTTGTAAGTGGGTACTATTATTACTCCCAATTTGTAGAGAACATTGACAATAAGAGGGAAAGTAGCTTGCACAAAGCAGGTAAAGGACAGAGTTGAGATACAGCAGAGCTTTCTATAAACTGCATGAGCTAAATCTACCGTTCCAGTATCTTGACAACAACATAATGTAATGCTCATGTGCAAAATATAATACTCTGTTATCTTTTGCAGTTATTTAAATATACAATAAAAATCTTTATATATCAACTTTAAAATGTGCAAGAAGTTCAGGTCTTTGAGGAGGTTTTTCAGCAAAATTTTTGAAGATCACTGATTCTGAGCCAGACAGCCCTGGCTATAACTCTTGGCTTAGTCACTCTGCCTCTTGGCCAAATCCCACCCTTTCCGAGGCTCGGTACTTGTCGGTAAAAATGAAGATGACCATTTCTACTCAGCAGAGTTGTTGAAAAGATCAAATGAGACAGCCCAAGAAGTGGCCTGGCCCACAGCCAGTTCAGGGTGAGTGGCAAGTATTATTGTGGTTGGCATCCGGCAAACCGTCCTGGCGTGTGGTAGGAGCTCCGTGAATGTGCGTACCCTTCCCCCGATTAATGGTTCCCAGATTTGATTCCTATGGAAGCCCAGACATCTCAAGGGGGACAGGGAGTAGCATAAGGCCCCCAGATTTCGTGCCTCTCATTGTCTTCCTGTTCAAACTTCCTCAAAGAAAATCGCAAAATGCACCTCCTGCAAGATGCTCCCCCTGACCAAGGTGGTTTCACAATGACCTTTCTCTGCCTTGCTTTGACTGGCCCACCCTGGGCTCCACCAATCAGCCAGTCAATCAGTAAATGAATACTGGGATGGGGCAGTGAAGAAGGCAGGCTTTTCCCTGCCCTCACCAAGCCTGCGGTCCAGTAGAGAAGACAGACATGGCACTGGTAGATGCCACAGTAGTAGGAAAATAGGGGCCAGGAAAAGCCCATAAGAAAGGCCCCTCCCAGGCTAAGGGCATCAAGGAAGGCTTCCTGGAGAAAGTGTTGACTAAACTAAAACCTAATGTACATGTGGAAGCCAGACAGCAGGAACAGTGTGTTCATAGGCCTGGAGGTGAAAAAGGCACGCTGGGTTCTGAGAACTGAAAAGATTTTAGTAAACTTGGCCATAGAGATGCATGTTTCTCAGTCTTGAACTTGATTTCTTGCCTTTTCTTGGCCCTCCCAGACAATGATGCACTTCTGGAAAACACAAAGAATCTTCTACATCTTTTGTGTTTACCTCTATATCTGCTTGATGATGCAATATCCACAGCTGACACATTAATAAATGTTCACTGGGTATTGAACTTATTAGAAAAGGAGACCTCTCTGAAGCTTCGTTTGAGCTCATTTCATCCATCCCCTGGGCCTGGGCAGCACTGCATGGAACCCCCTCTAGCCAGAAAGGGGCTAACGGAATCCCACGTCCTGTCCCTTAAGACACGAATCCGCAGGAAGCCATGCTCTGAAATATCTTTCCATGCATTATTGCAAAATCAGGATTATGTGGGAGCATTTCACCTGCAAAGAATGTGCACACCGGGCAGCCCGGGGGCTGCGGCTCTGGGCCTGTGGGATGGATGAATGGAAATGGCAACAGCATGGCTTGTCTCAGCAGGCCTCCCCTGTCCAAGACCATGGAAGGGCACAGACAGAGTCAGCAGCAGAGGCGAGAGAGCAGGATGGTCCATCCGGACTCCGGCTCCGTCACAGACAGGTCAGACCCAGTCACCAGCAGACACACTCAGCCTTTCCTGCTGCCCCACAGTAGCGCTTGCCAACCACCTGCTCTCCTTCTCTTCTCACACCCTTCGGAGCTTTCTGTTCAAGTCCCCAAAATTAACTCCTGCAAATGACTCAGGGAAATAAGCTCTGGTCACCAACAAGTCAAAACCAGCTGGGACTGGATCTTTCTTTCGAAGCATGAAGGCAAAGATTCTCGGTGATAGTTCAGAGCATTCCTAGTTGCAGGATTTTCCTGGAAATCCATAAGTAAGTGCTCCTTGTGTTCTAGAGAGCATGAAATTCCTTCTTGCCCCATCCACACCAGGTGAATGCTATGGTTGGCTCCAAGGTAGTCAATGAGACCCATTGGACAGGTACACTTACTGCCTACCTGTCTGCTAGAAAAGGCCACATTTATGTCAAGCTAACTTATGTGTTGTCAGTGTTAAAAATTCAGAGTTGATGTTCCCTGTGGTTGTGGCAAGCAGGTAGGTCAGCAAATGGAAATCAGCAGCAGGAGACCTTCCCAACAGTGAGGGGAGGACGGAAGCAGAATGTGAGAAGCATGGGCTCAGCTGGCCTGGCCTCAAGGGCTCGGCCTGACTGGTACCTGCTGAGGTCTGAGCTCCAGGTGGAGCTCCCCACACGTGGAGACCGGCCACTCAAACCATGCCAGAACCTACTGTTTCCTAAGAGCACCTCTTTCCTCTACTGAAGCAGGCCCAACTGGCCTTAACAAGTGCTCCAATATGCCTGTTTGCCAAGATGCCTCCCTTCCCTGGCAAATCCCCTCTGGCCCCAGTCACTCCTCTGGTTTATTTCATGGGAGTGTGACCCATCTTGCTCTGTAAGCACCCCAAAGTCAGGAGCAAGCTTCTCTCACCTCTCCCGTCCGGAACTATAAAGAAGCAAGCATTTCACCAACGGTGAGGACAGGGCTCTGAGCTGATGGCCTCAAGGTACCATTTCCTTGGTTGATGGGCTGTTTTCGCCCAAAATCCAGCCCCTGTCTTTCTTCATTGTTTAGGACTACTGTTATAAGTATGCATTTTTCCACAACCTTCTTTCTCAAGAGATAGCTTATGCTGCGCTGTTATCAGCTCCGTGGCCTATGCCAAGTAAACACTCAACACGGGCAAATGCTTCTAGCCACGTGAGTCCTCTGAAATGAAAACACAAACAGGCCTCTGCCGGCACCAGTAGCCACCTGCTGTTAGTTGGGGAGAGAGGACTTTCATTCGTTTTTGTCACCGAGCTGATCCTGTGCCAACACCCACATCTGGAAGCAGTTGTGAAGAAAGAAGAGGCGTGCAGGCCCGGGTCTCATGACCTGCAGCCTTCCTTTCTGCTGCTCTATTTATTAATCTACTGGTTTGCAGTGATCAGCTTGGGTCCCCAGAGAAAGTTATAGGAACTAAAGTAAAAAATAGGCCCTGACTGTGACAACGTTCCACAAAAACAGGCCAAGGTCTTATTTATGGGGTCTTGGATGGGCTTTGTATCTAAACGAAAACGTTTCTGAAGTTGCATATTGTGCTGTGCTTTACTCACCAAGCCGATCCTTTTTAGGCTCTGCCTTGAGTTTCGTGCCCCTCCCCAGCTTGGCAGAACCCTGCCCCATCTGTCTCAGGGGCCTGATAGGATTTGTACTTACTGGAGTCGGACACACAGATGAAGTCTGTTATTTGCACATCACACAGACCCCCACACACACAAATACACACTTGTTGCCCTTCCTTGCCTCCTGTAAACTACAAGAACTACAGAGTTAAGAAGGAGCTCGAACTAGGTTGTGTCGAGCACTAGCACGCCGTGACATTAGCTGTGGACGGTGCCCTGAAGATGCAGACAGAACCCACAAAGGCCAGGAGCCGGGCTCAGGGTTTATTGGTTTTGGAGTTTGCAAAGTGCCCACATAGAAGGGCTTGGATCTATTTTTGAGCCTCAGGATATTTCGTATGTTTCTCTACAGTAGAGGAAGGGATACCAGGACGGTCTTAAATGGAAAAATCAGGATGGCATTTTGCTTGGCTGTTAAGAATGAATGCAAAGAAAAACATCTCTTTCAGGGCCTTGTATGTCTCAGAAATTGTAAAGCACTAACGAGAACCAGAAATCCAGACGAGCGATCCTGTCTCTAGCACTAAGCCCATCTCCGGTTTCTGGTTTGATGAGTTGCAGTCTACCTTGCTGACCTGGCTTCGCTCTCAGCCGATGATGAATCACCTCTTCTGGGAAGAACCTGGTTCCCCTCCGGCTTCCCTGCCCACCAGTCCCCGCCACCCTCCCACCCCGTTGTGTGGTGTGCGGTTGGGCACTTCCCTCTGGAGTTCCTTTTGCGGATAGCCACGTATGGGCGCTTACTTCATTGTATACGCGCCCGGCTTTCCCGCCAGACGTGAGCACCTCCCGGCCAGAAAATGACTCACGTATCTCTGGTCTCTGGAACCGCAGCAAGTAACCCTGGGCTCGCAGCGTGAGCTCAGTCCATATTGGTAGAACCCGTCAAGAGCCACCTTCTGGAACAAGCTGATTGTCCACATGTCAGTAGTATTTTTTAAAATGTAAAATAACATGAATAATCTCTAGTTAGACTGTTACTTCAGAAACGTGCTAACTAATGTGGGCAAATCTTTTCTATGGACCCTGGGGGTCATTTTAATTGTTTTGTTGTCCTGGGATTTTGGTGTATAAAATGTTAATTAAAATGACCATGCCATTAGTTTGAAAAATTCTCGGGCACAGAGAATTGATATTTGGTCAGTAATTAAACGAGGAATCAAAGAAGTTTTTTTCCTTGAATGTGCCTTGCCAAAGTGTGGTCACGTGTGGGGTTGTGCCACGCAGCAAAAGCAAACAAACAAACAAAGAAAAATTCCTTTACTTATTTTACATACTTTTATGGTGTTTGAAGAGAAACAGTGACAGCTTAGTATACATTACTCCATCCCCAGTGCGAGCTGCATTAGAAAAGAAAATGATCTGTCTTACCAGCCGGGGCCAGACAGGTCATTGCTTGAAGTGCAGAAGACTAGAGAGGGGTTGAGAATCAGGCTGGATGGTTGGACCTGCTGGCTCCTGCTTCGGGACGCTCAGGAGTCCATGTGAGATGAGATGGGAGATGAACCCCTGGAGCCTGCAGGATCCCTGCCGGCAACCAGGGCGGGGCTGGGGAGTGTCCCTCTGGGAGGTCCCAGGCCACAGGGAGCGGGATGTCAGTGCTGCAAACTCCCTCTGGTGCAGACACCCGGGCCCGGGGAAAAGACAAGGATGCGCTTACCACGAAGTCAAGGAAGTAATTCCCCTTTTGCCCATGAGTAGCATTTTTATTTGAACTGAAATTCTAGAGACTTCATCAGAGGAAGATCTGAAATGAGATGATGCCAAGGGAGCAGCAGTGGCATCTGGCCGATAAATAATCCCCTCCCTGGGGCAGAAATCGTGTCTGCCCTATCTGGGAAGCATTGGCTCCCTTAGCTTCACCACGCAGTAAATACGGAGCATTCTGCTGTGGGCTGGGAGTGGCAATGGTAAGTTTGTTGAGGATTGCTACACAATTCCAGTTGATCCACTCAAAGGGACCCTGATTCACAGTAATCTAAACAGCTCCTGCCTCTCGGCTCCCCAGCCTGTCTGGAGACGAGGACAAGCCACGCTGTGCTTTCCTCTCCAAGGCTGCTCACTCACCAGAGCGGCAGCTGGGGTCTTGGGAGGGTTTGCTCAATGAACACGTGTGCAAGGGACAGGGTTTGAGGGTTTTCAAAAACTGTGCAACTACGCTGCCTGGAGGGGGCATGGCATGTCACACAGCGGTTCCGCTGGGACAAGCAGCAGGGGCTGGGCTGCCTCTCTTCGAAGGCTGGCTCTTCTGCCCACAAGCTCTGGTTCTACTCTGGAAAGTTCCTTCACCCCTCCCAGACTTGTCTTCTTCATCTGTACAACAGAAAAGATGACAATTCCCAACCCATAGACTTATTTGAAGGATGGAATGACTTACTCCATGCAAGTATTTACAGTAGAACCCGACCTTGGTGAGCTCTTCTTTTCCTTTGGCAGGCTGGTATTCTGTGTGGCCATGTGCACGCACATACTTGTCTTCCTCTTCTGCCTGTCCTGCACCGTCTCAAACTTACAGCCTTTCCCAAACACAGCCGCAGACTTGGAGGCCAATCCTTGCTTTTGTTGTCTTTAGAGGCAGCAATCCAGCCCCTTTCGCTACGTCCTCTGTCATGTGCGTCCTTAACTGGCGGGCACCGTGCGGCTTGTGTAGAGCCCGGCCTTCCCCCATCCACGTCCCCCTGAAATAGCAGGAGCTCCAGGACTGAGAAGAAGATGCCGGGACAGACCTGGCCTTGGGCTCTGTCTTCCTGGCTGGGCCCAGTGCCCGCCTGCTGGGTGAAGGGCAGTGCAGGGTCCAGAACAGTCCAAGGTAGGTACCATGAGGCGCTCTACATGGGGTTTAATTTTGTCCTTTCATACCAGGGCAAAGGTGCTGGTCTGGACAATGAGAAAGTTCCAAAATGTTGCAGCATTCATCTCACAAGCTCTCCCGCCTGCACGAATTGTCTTCCGTACCGTGGATTTGAATGTCCAGGGTGTTCGGGGTGGGGTGGGTGGTGTCAGGATAAGAGCAAATTCTTAGGAATTCTGGAAGTGGCTATCAGAATGGCTGCTTTGGAGCCAGCAGTCACAGCTGCGCCAGCCTTCCTTCCCCTTTCTGCCCCCTGAAGCTGGCACAACCGCAGCGGAGGAAGCAGAGGCCTGTTTCCACCTAGCCTGGGCGAGCACCCAGAGTCGGGCTGTGATGCTGGGAGCACCGGCCCCAGAGAAGCTCGCTCCTTCGCGCTGGGACTGGATGTGCCCGCACCAGGGCAGCGGGGGAGGGAGCCCTTCAGAGTCTCTGCCTGACCAGAGGGCCACGCGAGTCAGTCTAGTCCATGGCGTGTGGTGGAGCCGTCACCTAACGCGGTGCCAACGAGTGTCTTTGTCTGTCCCAGGCCCCTCTGTTGTGAGTTACCCCAGAAAGACTAGACCTTTCAACACACAGGCATCCGGGCAATTGGTGGGTCCGTAAATGTTAGCTGGGCTCCGGGCTGACTGGTCAGGAGGCTGCGAATCAATCACAGGGGCAGACACACAGGCCCACCATGGTGAGGGACATGAGAGGCTCCATCCAGTGGGACAGCCCTGGAAGAGAAGGCAGCTGAAAAAACAGCAGCTGGGAAGGGTAAGGAGTCTCCGAGCAAAGCCTCTCTACAGCCAAGCCGGCCTTGCAGAAAGGCTGTCCTGTACGTGAGTGGAGGGGAGGAGGAGCTCAGAGCTCGCTGCACAGGGGAGCAGCAGGGCTGTGGGGCCACATGGTGGCGGGGGAGGAGGCACAGGCCCCTCGGAGCCTGGCTGGCACTGGGGCACGTGGAACGGGTCAGATGGATCGGAGCAGGGATTTGGGAGAGGACTTAGAAGTCAGAAACAATAGAAGGAGGGTGACACATTGCAGGTTTTTCTGGCACAGACATTAGGGATGGGTGTTTTCCTTTTATATAGCTTTTTCAGTATTTTCCAAACTTTTCGTAATGCGCATGTGTGCCTTGAATGGGGCAGGGTGGCGGGGAGAGGATTAGATGTTCATTAAAAAAAGAAAACCAAGAAGTCTGGATTTTCCCTCATAAGCCATCGGGAGTTCCTAGGAGAGCAGCGTTTTGGTGGAAGTGGGGTTTTAGGGAGATAGGACAGGGCGTGCTGAGAGACGGATGGCTGGGGAGGGGCCCGGGGTGGGAGCTGAGGTCAGAGAGACTGGGGGGCAGGGAGCTGTGGTCTGAGAGGTAGGGCAGTGGGGACCCGGGGTATCTGAGTGGTAGAGGGGGGAACAGAGACCTAGGAGAGGTTGGGAAGGAACACTTGGAGGGTCTTGGTGGCTGATTGCCTGCGGGGGCCGGCATGGGGAGAGGCAAAACCGAATGCAAGGTTTCCAACCCGAGCAGTGCGGATGGCGAGGATGAGGCAATGAAGAAGGGGAGCTGGACAGAGGAGCCGGGGCTTCTGTCTTTTGGAATGCACTAATGCACCGCTGCCGGCGGTCTGTTTCTCTGAGGCCCTTGCCCCCCATGCCAGAAAGCTCCAGGCAAGCAGAAGAAAGGCGTGGGTAAGCTCTGTCCTCAAGCCAGCTTTCGTCTGTGGGCGTCACTCCGCAGATACTTGAGGTCGGGCAATGAAAACAATCCGATTTCAAGATTGTTCTTTTTTAAGCAGCAAAGGAGACCAAAAAAAAAAAAAAAAAAAGCTTCATCTTTCTCTGCTGCACTCCTTTTTTTTTTTTTTTTTTTTGAGACAGAGTCTCACTGTGGTGCCCAGGCTAGAGTGCCATGGCGTCAGCCTAGCTCACAGCAACCTCAAACTCCTGGGCTCAAGCCATCCTCCTGCCTCAGCCTCCCGAGTAGCTGGGACTACAGGAATGCACCACCATGCCCGGCTAGTTTTTTCTATATATTTTTAGTTGTCCAATTAATTTCTTTCTATTTTTAGTAGAGACGGGGTCTCGTTCTTGCTCAGGCTGGTTTCGAACTCCTGAGCTCAAACAATCTGCCCGCCTCGGCCTCCCAAATGCTGCACTCCTTTTAATAAAAGGATTTGTTCTGTAAAATTTGTCAAAAAGCTGCACTTAAGGACCTCGAAGGCTGCAGGTTTCCTACCCCTGTAAGCTGAGCCAAATCAATGAAACTCCGGTGAAAAATCAATTTCCCTGGAAAATCAAGTTGGGTTCTAACCAACAAGAAGCATTTGGCAAGCCCTGACTAAGAAAGCCAGTGTTTGGAGAAGTTGTGAAAACAGCAAGTCATTTAAGAAAGTAAACACTGCTTGCCTAATGCCATTTCAGGGCGGTGACAGCTGTCCTGTTCCCATCAACTGTGGAGCCTGAAGCTGCAGGTTTGTTGTGAGTTCTTGCAGTTGCAAACCTGCAGACCCTCCCTGCCCCCTCTGCAAACTTTGAAAGGAGAGGAGAATGGAAGATGACTGAACCCAATTTCCTGTCCTGTTCGGTGTGTGGAAGACACTGAATATCCAACAACTCGACCTTGTCAGTCACCAAAGCATGTTGACAGTCATCCAAGAGCAAGCTGGGCCTCAGCCTGAGCTGAGATTTCCTCTATGGTCATTTCATGGGCACAGATTTGCAGGTGTATGTCTTTTCATCAATGGCTGCATGAATTGAATCATATTTTAATCTTGTCTGAGCTCTTAGCCATGTAACAAGACCCTGTCTGTAGTCCTAGGGATCTGGAGAAAACGCACAGGTGGGTTCCAGAAGGTTCAGGGAGGATCAAAGATTCCACTCTCTAAGGAGCCCTAGGTGGCGCTGATGCTGCTGTTTGCAGATCTCATTTTGAGTGGTGAGGTTGTGGGAGATCCTTGAAAAATCATATCCAAAATCCCCTAAATGGTACTACAATCGCCCCTTAAATTTAGTAAACTGGAATGTTTCTTGCCTTTGTAACGTAGATGGACTGAGTGCCGTGTGCGAAGTACTAAGTGCTGTGTGTTATACCGGGAATGGCAATTTTCCCCCAGATTTGACTCACGCGCTCTTTTCATTTGGATATCGCGTGCCAAAGCTCACCCTTCCTTCTCCCTAGCAAGTCTCGGGGAGCTGAATGCTAAAGGCTCTATTTAGCTACCTGGTGGCTCGTTAGAAAGGCCAAGTGTCCTCTGGAAATGACTTTGACTGTGTCTCAGCCTCCCCTGCTGCCAAGCACCACCGGGGACTTTGGGGAGGATGGCAAAGGGAGGCTGGGGGTGCCAGCACTCCCACCCACGGGCCCAGAACTAGTTCCTTTCTTAGGTTCTTTTACTGGGAACTTGGAACTACTCAATCATCTTGATGCATGAGGCCTGCTGTCATGCACTACAGCTATTTTCAAAAACTAAACTGTTTCTGGTGATCTTGTATGTGCCACAGAATGTAAAAGTAGTCATTTTTTTTTTAAAGTGCCTGAAAAAGTCCAGTAATTATTGTTCCAAACAAGCCTCACTTTCTCCTGTTTAGACTGAGTAACCTGGAAAAAAAAATGCCTTCTCAAATGAAAGGCCTTTTAGTGTGCTGTGTTTGCCTGGTTGGCTCTGGGTCACCTGGGGTTAGAGGGTCCCTGCTGCTACCCCCAGCAGAGTCATTGCTGCCTCCAAAGCAGCAGCAGCAGCCTCTCAGGGGAGAGCATGTCTATATTCACAGGGCTCTGCTTTTTATGGTTTGAGAGAGGTGGTGGGGAGTGGAGGTGGAATTTTTTTTTAATATCTAAACAGTAAATGAAGTATTACTGTAATCTCTTTACTGAGCTCATGGAAAAACTCAAGTCATTGAATGTTAGTTTTATAAACGAGGGAAGTGAGGTCCAGTGAGATTACTTGACTTGCCCCAGAGCCTCTATATCTTGCCAGAGGGAGAGCTGGAACTAGAAGGCCGGGCTCCCAGCCTCTTACGTAGCAGGACGTCTATCCTGGAAATCGTGATGCAGCCAGATTCCACTGGTCTCAGGGGAAACCTCTGAGAGTGAGCCTGAGCTCGGATCCCTCTGGGTGCTTCCCATCATCCTATGCCAAGAAGTCAGGTTGAAACAGAAATGTTTTGCTTTCACATAACGAAATAATTATCTCTATAGTTGCTCAAAGCTATTATGTCTTTTCGTTGACCTCTACTATTTGGAACAATTACTGGGGAGAGCTAATAATAATAATAGCAATGAACGTTTTATGGCCATTTTACTTGAATTGTATCATGTGATCTACCTTAGCATCCCATGAGGGAGATTTTATCATCTCTATGAGGATAAATTACTAGCTCAGGGCCACACAGCTAGTAAGTAGCCGGGCTGGTATTTGAACCCAGGTCACCTGCCTCCAGAGCCTGTACTCAACCTTTGCTATGCCAACGCCATTGCTCAGGCGAGGTTGGCATCGACTTAGTGGACACTGCCTGGCGGATCCAAGCTATACATCTAATCTACCAAGCAAAGTCGCCAAAGGCTGCTTCCTTCCCTCTGGGTGCGTACCCTTCCCAGAAACTTTCTTTCATTTCTTACCACTGCAATTTTACAAAGGGGTTATTGGGACTGCAGCTCATACTCAGATGCCAATCCGTAGGGGCCACTATCGTTTGGACCTTCACCAGCCAAGCCAGCCTTCCCAGCTCCTGATCTTAGCGTCCATCCACCTTGACCCACTGAGTGGGCTCATTGCCAGGGATGCCTCTCTCTTTGCAGGGTTACGGGCTGCATACACTGAGCAGACAAGAGTGGTGTTTATGTGGAAATTCCCAGTTCTTCCTACTATGTTCTCTGGATTTTCTCCCTTGAGGCTCCAGGAAAAAAAATGATAATAAACATCACAAAGAGGAAAATGATTCATGGACGAAGTGGAGCTAGCTCCTGGGAGCCCAAACCCAGAACTCATCCAGCGCGAGCAGCATTCTCCGCTCCCAAATGATTGTTTTGGGGAAAATCCACTTATTCCGGACCAAAGTCTATGCTCATCAGGCCTCACCGGTGAGCGGTATGAGCCACATCTGGACAGAGACAGGACAAAGGAGACATTTTCCCCAAGGAGCAGAGGTCCCCAGCACTGGGACTGGCCCCCACACATAGCCAGGGGAGTAGATCCCGCCTCTCCCTTCTGGGGAGATGGGGTAGGGGAGGTGGCAGGGAGGCCATCAGGGAAGGACCTGGCTCTCCCCAAGATCAAAGCCACCCTGGAACATCCCCTTGTCATCAATGCAAAAGATACAGGCTCGGATTAAAATGCTCAGGAGACTTTCTATGGCCTTGTAGTTTTTGGTTTCCTGAGTGCCAACCATATGCTGGGACCCACTCGCTGGTACAGTCCAGCTTGCACTCTCTGCCCCACCTGGCGATGATGATGGCTCTCTGGAATTCTCCTCTCCTGTGGCCTCTCTGGATCTCCCTGGGCCTCTTTGTCCTTTCCTGGCTCCTTCTCAGCCTGCCCCTCAACCACTCCCACCTCTCCAGGTGGCTGTCCCTAGGTTCTGGCCACCCTCTCCTTTTCTTCCCCTTCCTCCTCCTCCTCCTCTCTTCCAACACATGCTCCTGAGGGATCTGATCTAATCCCTGGCTTTAGCTCCCTCCCGTCCATCTCGTCCTGGAAATGCGGGTGGCTTGCCATGCGCAGCGTGAACACAGGTGGAGTCACTCTCCTGGCACATCCAAATGTGCACCTTCACCAGGGTGCCCCATGCAGGCATGGGGTCCTTCCAGCTATGAGCCTCGAGGTTACCTCTGACTCCTCCCTCTCCCTGGCCCTCCCTGCCCCAGGGATTTCCAAGTCTAGTCAATGCTCCCACTAAAACCTCCCTTACCCCGTCCCCTCCTCTCCACTCACTCCACCATTCCCCGCCAGCCTTCCATAGCTTGCAGCCCTCGGTGCCGAGCCCTCCTCCAGCGCCCAAGCTGCTTTGCTCCGTGCCTCTCCTTGCTCCTGTCCCCTCACTCTCATTATCCCTCCCTCCCAAGGCTTTGACCCCTCCGTCCCACCCTCTTTCTATCAGCGTTCAACGTCTCCAAGCCTCTCTTGACTTTGTCTTTCCGTGGCTTCCATCATCCTAACTCCCCCCTTCCCTTCTCAGATAAGCTTCTGGACAGGACTTCTACAAGCTGCTCCTCTCTCCATCAACCACCATAGCCTGGCTTGGGCCATCCTTCTCTCCACAGCCAAGTCCCCAGTGCCCTCTCTCTTTCCAGCACAGCAGACGGTACGTGGATCTGTCCTGTGCGCGGTGTTCCTCGCTGTCAGCAGCGCCCTCCTCCCCTCCCGCACTACAGTCCCACACTCCCCACTTCCTCCTGCTCTTCTGTGGCTGCAGAATGACTCCAGGTGTGAATCTCCTTTCTGGATCCCTTGCTCAAGCCAGCTTAGATCTCATGGGATCTCATGGGATGCTCCACCTGGATGAATCTCAGACTCGGTGTGTCTGAAACCACTTGTCCGGTCCCTGCAAGCCTGTACCCCTCTGTGTCCCTCATTCTAAAAACAGCACCACCCTGCCACCACGCCCATGCCACAGACACCTCCATCATCCCTGACTCTCCCTTCTCCCCCACTCTGCACAGCCTCTGAGTTCTAGCGAGCGCATTGCCTCCTAGGGGCCCTTCAAATTTGCCCACCGCTCTCCATCTCTGCCTCTACCACCATGATTCAAACCCTCACACCGTCCCTTCCTGATCACCTGATCTTCCTGCCTCCTTAAGCCTGCTCATGACACTGACCATGCCATCTCTAGGACTCTTAGCTGGGGCCTGGCCCTGCTACACTCTACCCCTCCTCGTCCGCCCTTGACTCCAACTCCCCATGCTTCAGACAACGGGGCAACTCGAGTCCCTGAGCGCATGCCTCATCTCGCCTTGCTGACTTCTTCTCATCCTTCAGGCCTAAGAGCAGGTGTCCCCTCCTGTCGGGGCAGGTGCCCCTCTCCATGGCACATTGTTGGATGGTCTGTGGATCTCCCTGACTGTGAGCTTTTTCAGAAAGGGCCTGAGTCTCGTCCACTCTTCCATCTTTGTGTCCTCAGGGCTAGCAGTGCCAGGTAACGGGTGGGTGATTAATAGGTGCTTGGGTGAGTACTACCGCCCTACCTACGGTGTGACTAGCTGTCTGCTCGCTCTGAGCTCCTCCAGGGCAGGGATCTTGCCTTTTCCATCTCTTTGCGGCGTCTACCTGGCAGGTGGCCTGCGGAGACGTTTACCGAAGGAGGAACGAGTGAGCACCAAGGCGAGGACCCCACCCTTCCCCCGTCTCCAAGAGCAGCCTAGAGCAAAACCTGGCCCACATTTTCGGGCTTCTGTCACTCACCAGATTTACTCCTCATCTATCTTTCAATGAGCACGACTGGTGGTGGGGGCGCTTGGGTGGGGGGACAAGTCCGCTGGGCCAGGTGTCCCGGGGGGATGGCACCGCCTCCCCATCTCAGGCGGGCTCAGGGCGCGCAGGACCCGAGCAGGGAGCGAAGTCGGAGGCGAGCGTCAGAGGCAGCTGCGCCTGCCCCGCACGCCACGCGGAGGGACCCGCGCCTGCCCGGGCGCCGGCGAGGGAGGGGAAGGCGGGCGGGAGGCGAGCGCGGCGCGGGCGGCGGGACGGGGCTGGGAGGCGCCAGGGGCCGCTCCCGCCCTCGCCGCTCCCCCGCCCTTACTTAACGTGGCCGGCGGCCGAGGCGCCCGCACTTCCCGAGCCTCGCCGCCGCCGACCCGCTCCATGGCGCTCCTCGTGCGGCTGCTGGCTGTCGCCCTGGCGCTGGCCCTGGGCCCCGCCGCGACCCTGGCGGGCCCCGCCAAGTCGCCCTACCAGCTGGTGCTGCAGCACAGCCGGCTCCGGGGCCGCCAGCACGGGTAAGCCGAGCCGCCCCGCCGGGACGGCCGAGGGCTCGCCACGGGGGGCTTCCAAGCGGGCTGGGGGCGCAGGGGACAAAGATCGAAGGAAAAGCAGGCAGCGTGCGGCTCCCTCCGAGACCAGCCCTGCACGCCGCGGAGGGAGGGAGGCGGGGACCCTGGAGGGAAAGCCAGCGGGGCGCTTTGTAGAGGAGGAAAATGGGGGAGCTGACCAGCGACCCGATTCAGGCCAAGAGCCTGGGACCGACCGGCGCTTTCAGCCTCTCCTCCCAGCCCACAGGAGGGAGGAGGAGTTGGCAGCTGTCTGCCCAGAGTCACCGTGGGAGGGTGCCCAGGGCAAGGTGGAAGCCCACCCAGCAGTTCGCAGCCAGGTCCCTGGCCAGCCAGCGACTTCAGACAGCGACTTCAGCCTGGGGCCACACAAGGTAGCAGCATCCAAGGTGCCCCAGGTCCCTGTGCACCTGGCCATGCCCTGCATCCACACTACCCAGACACAGCAAAGGCAGTGTGGCACCTCCTCCCCTGCCAGTGAAAAGCAGGAGAATTCACTGGGCCTCACACACATTGTACAGATGGGGAAACTGAGTCCTGGGAGGTCGGGCCACTTTCCTGCAGTATGCACTGGAGCCAGAATTGGAGTCTTTCTTAAAGCAATAGCTGAGTTTGTAAATATGGGACACGATCATTCCAAGTATTCCTTTGAGACACCAAAGATGGGTTGACTCTAAGAGACAACCCAGGCCAATGGTGTCACCTGGTGAAGACCCTAGCACAGACCCAGGCGGAGGTGGGCAAGATTTCTACACCCAGAACCAGGCCACGCCTGCTTCGCACACAGCCAGGCTTTGCGCAGCTTCCAGCCGACCCGCACCTTCTTTTTCACAACTAGATAAAACCGTATGTGAGTTAAGTCATGTTACAGCTCCTCAGAGGAAGGCCAGGTGCCTCTGGGGTCTGGCATTCACACCCCCAGGCCTTGCCCGCACCTCCAAAGGACTGGACCCGTCTGTACTCTCATAAAAACTCATTGTGGGGGTGACAGAGTTGACTTCACGGCCCCGACAAAGCCCTGGCCCTCCACGCCCAGGAGTGCTCTGGGTGTGGGCACAGGCTGCCTCTCCTGGGGAGCAGTCGCCCTTGTTTGCTCCGCCTGCGGTTTTTGTGGTCTAACTTGGCCTTTCAGGTGTTTAGGGCTTCAGGGAGGAGGGGCTGCGGGGAACAAGTCAGGCACCCTGCAGAGCGAGATCAAGCCAGGCTGGGCACCAGCTGCCGGGATACCCTCCTGGAACAAGGAGAGCACAGGCAGATCCTGGGGTCACTGGGGAAGCGGGAGAACCCCTCTGACTTAGGCTGTGTGCACCAGAAGGCGAGGGGCAGGTGGGAAAGACGAGGGGGATAGGCCTCAAAGTCAAGATGTGAGCCACCCACATTTTTACTGTCACTGTCCACCCCATCCTTGGTCCCTCTGCCTCTCTGGCAAATGAACCATGTCATGTTGGGGGCCACAATCTGCCTGGGAGGTTTCTCTTTCTTCTGTTTCTTATCCACTAAATCAGGGGAAGATCCCTATAGCATGCCCTGTGACACTGTCACCCGTAAGGGCAGCTCTGGGCAGAGCCACAGTGAAGGGTCCCCCGAGGTATAGAGCGCCTTTCCACCAAGAACTGTCTTTTTAGCAAACCTCTCCTCCCTTCAGAGCCCAGAAGAGACGCTGACCAGCTGGAAAGTAGGGCTTGTTTTTTTCAAATGCAGATGCTCTTCATTATGAGTTTCAGATATTAGACCAACTTCCCCACCATACCCTGCAGGCTGATCCTCTCGATTAACTTCTCGCAGTGCAGTTGGAAAGGCCTAGAGTAATTTGTGGTGGGTGGAATGATCTGAGAAGTCACAGGAGTATCCCCCCACCAGTAAAATCTGGACGCCTGGACACAGGAACCATGACAAAGTGGTTGCAGGCACAGTGGCACTAACTCTGAACTAACTGTCCCTGAAAATACCGCAGGGCTGCCTGGCCTTGCACACATGGGCGTGGCCTCCTGTGCAAATGGATAACCTTGTTGGAGCTCCAGCCCTTCATTCAAAGCGAGACTGTCTTTGCTGTTTTAAGGAAATACCGTGTGCTTCCAGGTGTGGTGGAGAAATGCTGTGTCTCGTTGGTGTGTAGCGCTCTGGCCCCATCACCACTTTTACTTTCATCTTCACCGCGATACAGTCAGGTCTGTTGTTCATGTTCCCATTTTACAGATGGTGAAACATCAGCTTAGTGATTTAGTCCAAACACAGAAAGCTGTCGAGAGACAGTTATTGTGACATGGTCTCTTGATTGTGTTGCTATAGGGAAGGGGAAAAATATTACTGAACAAGAAGTAAAAATGTGATCGCATTTCCAAATATCAACAACTAAAGACTGGACCGAATTCCCTGAAGCACTTCATTTTTAAATCCAAGTTGAACAGCAACACTGTTATGCTTGAGGCAGAGAGCCCAGAAATGGCTTGCTCATTTCGATTAAGGTTCAGCATACATCTCCTATGTACACAGCCCACCCACACCTCCCTGATGTGAGAGGGGGAGGGTCCCAGCCACCCCCAGCCTCTGCTCCGGTTGCAAGGGCGGCAGCAGTGAAAACACTCTGCAGAGGAATGTTGGAGCCACATTCGCAAGAGACTCGCTGAAGAGTCGCCAAACGCCTACGGAAAGTTGCAGGGAATTCATCGACAGTAATTGTTTCCTGCTTGGGCAGATAGAAGAACTTCTGGGATTGTACAACAATAAATAAAACCTAGGGCTGGAGGATGGCCAGCAGGGACTCCTCGGGGTTATTTGGGGACTGTCTAACCTGTGAATCCTAGGCAAAAACAGAGAAGTCAGGTGTTTAGAAATCTCAGGGCTGCAGTCATTGGATCAGACCCGGCCAGGACTAGGGAGGCAGAGACCCTCCCTCTGCTGGCCCTGGGTCTCCTCTCCAGAGTTCCCTCTCTTGCCCCCAGGTTCTTGCGTTGATTCACTAATGCCCATGCACCTCCTCGGCCTACTCCCCTTTGCCTATTGCAAACAAAACCGGACAAGAGGTGGCAGTCACATGATGGAAGAGATGGGGCAGAGAGGAAAGGGTGGGAATGAATTCCCAGCCAGTAGCCTGACTGCAGCTAAGTGGTGGGCACGGTGGTTGCAGCTCTCACTGTAAAATCAGTGTGATGCGCTGCACGTCAAATGAGGTCTGTGGGTCACATTTTTAATGAGACAGGAGAATGGACCTTAAAAGAACACTCCGCCCTTTGGATGATACCTGAAGTTCTCCAAGGCCTCAGTTCCTGTTTTCTTGGCTTTCCCCTGACCTGTGATTCGGTCAGATGAGCTGCCTGCCTCCCACTCGGGAAGCCTGACCCTCCCGACTGTCACCACACAGCCACAGCAGTCTCCTTTCCCCAGGGGCTCCCAGGGAAGGTCCTGCCGTCCCCTGGCCCGAGCACGGTTCCAGTCAGGACTCGGTATGCTAAGGCTCTGGGAAAGGCTTCTCGGTAGAACCCAGGACATTTGCACTCTGCTCTTCCGCAGAGTTCCTGAGGATCCCTGTGATCTGGGTGGTTGGGGGAACGGTATTTTCAACGAGTTCCTCCCAGCCTCCTCCTGTATCCTGACTGGCTGGCAGGCCCCGTCTAGAATGTAAAAGACCGAATGAGACAGAACACTTGCTCTCGATGTTCTTTTGAGTGTAGCTGAAAAGAAGAGCCATCCACCCCGCCACACCGGTGACGGGATTCTGTTTGGTATCCAGCATCAGACGAGGACTGAGTCCCAGGTCAGAGGGTGCAGAGAAGCATGTCACCTGGGACATTGGAAGAAAGCTGTCTGGGGGAGGTGGGACTTGAGTGGGGGTCTAAGTGACAAACATGTGGGAATTAATGGGAGATTGTCCCATTTCCTGGTCCTGACAGCAGCCAGGCATGGCCTCTAGTTACAAGAAAGACACTCGTTACGGTTGCCTGGGGGAGCCAGGGGGCTGCTCTAGGGATGCGGAGTATGTGTGTATATAGAGCTGCCCAGAAATGCTTTTATTTACACTTCCCAATTGCCCGTGTCAAAAACAATACTTACGCAACACTACACCAATGTGTAAGAGAGACTTGAACAATTTTTAATTTGAGGGCAAGCTTTCATGGGGACCAATGGGAATCTAAGTAGATAGGCCTAAAGCCAGCCCCTGGTCCCAAGACCGAAATGGCTGTCTCTCCTCCAGTTCTAGGACATTCTGATGGCCCAGGAAGGCCAACCTGATGGGAAAGATATCAAGGTGGAGTGGACGTGCTAACCATTTTGCTAACGCTGCTGCTTTTGTTTTTAGCCCGAACGTGTGCGCTGTGCAGAAGCTCATTGGCACCAACAAAAAGTACTTCACCAACTGCAAGCAGTGGTACCAGAGGAAGATCTGCGGCAAATCGACGTGAGTATCTGTAACCACTCTGGACCACCAGCCGCCAAGGAGGCCCAGTGGGTGCATGCCGGCTGCAGGCGGCCCCAGGCCTGGGCGCACCTTCTGCAAGGTCAGGCTGCCTAAAGAGCCACGAAGGTGCATGTGCAAACGCGTCGGCACCATGTGCTGGGGAGTGGCATTTTTAGGAAACTAGGCCAATTTTGTTTTGCATTTTTAAAGCTGCTGACAAGACTTGGATATGTTTTTGGTTGGTTTGGGATTGCAAGAAGCATGAAACATTGGTGGGGGGTGGGGTTCTCAATCATCACAAAATGATACAGATATTCAGTGGAGAAACCACCTACATGTGACTCTGGAAAAGAGAGCCCGCCGGTGAAGCTATGCTAAAGAACCACCCCTGCTCTGTAGTCCTAAGGCAAACACCCCAAAAAGTCCTCGAGTGCCTAGACATACGCACATTAGGAGACAGCATAGCATATTAAGAACACTGGCTCAAACCCTGGCTCTACCACTTACCTGGGCAAGGTGCTTCATCTTTAGAACCTTCCGTTGCTTTACCTCTAAAGTGGGAATACCAAAGGACCTACCTTATGGGGTTGTTATGAGGAATATGGTGCCTGGCATTTAGTCAGTGCCTAGTAAATGCTAGCCGCTATTATTATTACCCCAGAATTTGCAAATCTAGACCACACACGCAGAAGTCAGAGTGGCAACGGGGTGTGGAACAGTGTGGTTACGACAGGCTTGCTGGTGCCTCTGTCAGTCAGGAGGGAGCAGCCTTGACTCCAACTGCCAGCCGCCTGGTGGAAACAGGGTGGCATCATGTTCTAACAGATCCTGCAGAAACTTGATCTGTTTTAGCACTAACTGTTGACAGATCTCAAAGCTGGCTTTCCCCTACCGATAGGAAGATGTGCTCTGGGAGACCTCCTGAGCCACTGGGGAGGGTCTGACCTTCCTCTTGTCTGCATAATAGGAGGATTAAGACACTCTAAGCCACTATCTTGAACACTTTCCAATGTCAGGGATTTTTAAGTTTATTGCTTGTGACATTGCTTTTGAGCAGACATCTCCTCCAATTTAATAACCAACGGAAAGCAGGGAAAATGCTCTTTCCTTAAAATGTACGTGGAACTAAATATCCCAATGTGCGACCCTGATTATGTTAGGCAGTTATCAATCCTAGTTGTCAATCCCTGGGAGCCTGACCAGGGCAGGTCCGTGGCAGCCGGCTGCCCAGCCTTTAAGCTAGAGTTGAGTGAGCTAGGACTCACCGCCCGGTTTCGGTGAACAGATGCCCAGCTACAATGCTTGCTGCCATGAGCAAAAAGATTATGCAAATTCCTCTTCCACCCATCCTCCCATTACATCCAAGTTAAAAAAAAGACAGAAAAAGAAATACCTTTAGTGCTGATGGATATTTTTCATGTGCATATATTATTTCCTCAAACACACAGTTAAGTAATCGCTTAATTAAACATAAAGCCAGGTCCCACATAACTGTTCTTGGACCAGGAAGACACCCAAAGCACTGGAGCCAAGCAAACAGCTCTTCCACATCTCAGCGCCTTCAGTTTCAAAGAGCACCACCTTAGGCCGGGCGCGGTGGCTCACGCCTGTAATCCTAGCTCTCTGGGAGGCCGAGGCGGGTGGATTGTTTGAGCTCAGAAGTTCGAAACCAGCCTGAGCAAGAGCGAGACCCCGTCTCTACTAAAAATAGAAAGAAATTAATTGGACAACTAAAACTATATAGAAAAATTAGCCGGGCATGGTGGCGCATGCCTGTAGTCCCAGCTACTCAGGAGGCTGAGGCAGAAGGATCACTTGAGCCCAGGAGTTTGAGGTTGCTGTGAGCTAGGCTGACGCCACGGCACTCTAGCCCGGACAACACAGTGAGACTCTGTCTCAAAAAAAAAAAACAAAAAAACAAAGAGCACCACCTCTTTGTGAGTTCAGATTTCTCTAAAAATGGGGCCCACTTGTGATGGCAAGCTGGACACAGGGTGGCACCAGCCGTGCTCTTTCAGGTGCCCCTGTGTTGGGGCACTTGCCCGCCTAGTTGACAGTAGCTGGATCACATTCCCCAGCAGTTCCCAGGCTTACCCTGTGGCTGGTGATGAGTCGCCGTAGCTGTCAGCTCTTGCTGCCTGCCTCTTCCTCCATGCGTGCTCCAGCAACAGGCACCAGCCACGGAGCTGCGTGTTGGCACACCGCGCCAAGGCGTCCCCGCTAACGCAGGCGTGGCTTTGAGAGTTCAATGACATGATGGCGCAGCGCCCTCCCTCGGGTGACCTCAGGGGCCAGGCACCAGGGAAGGGAAGAAACGTACAGGTGGGGTGTGGGTTTCTAACACATAAGTGAGGTTTAGAGCAGCCTCAGGCAAAGCCCAGTGTCCCAGCCCAGCTCTTGGCCTGGTCTTACAAAGCCAGAGAGAGATGATACTCGCATTCAACTCTCAGATGTGGCCGCTGCTTTGGCCACATTCAAAAAGAGGAAATGAAGATAGAAAAACATGAGTTGATATAAAACTTCATGATCCAGGACAAGAGAGGCTCTTCCTGGAACATCACATGCAGTACCAGGAAGGTGGAGCTGACTTGGAAAAGTCCAGAAACTCAGAGAGGGGAAGAGGAAGAGGTTGAACCCATCTCCGTTCTCTCAGAGAGCTGAGTAAGAGCCGCTTGGCAGGGCTCCTGGGGACCCGGGACTGAGACCAGTGAGGGTGCTGCTGCCCGACCACCATGTGGCCGGAGCTAAGTGCCACGGGTGGGCAGGTGGGAAGGGGAGAGGGCTCAGGTGCTGGCTGGAGTTGACACCATCCTGGGGAAAGTGGATCCCAAATGCATCTAGCTGGGTGAGGACCAGACTGGGAAATGGGGCGTGGTTGCAATTAGAGCAAAAGAATTGTCCCAGCGTGGGGCCAACATGGGCGGGGGGATTTTCTCAGCAAGACTCCAGAGAAGAGGCCTGAGCAGAAGCCAGAGTTGGGATGAAAGGGAGCAAAGTGTCCTCAATGACAGGGGCAGCACAGGTCATCAGGGGCGCAAGATAGAGGAAAGCAGACTAGGGGCAGCGAGCACAGAGGTGGTGTGAGGCCACAGAGTCACAGGGACGGGCCTAGTGAGATAGGAGCCTGGAGCCACCCGTGTGCTGCTGCGGGGCCCTGGACTGTGTCTCCCGAAGCGGGGGCCTGGCCACACGCGGCACTGCTGTCCTCAGGTGGAGCCACAGTGTCTCCAGACAACAGCTTTCCCGCACTTACAGAGAGCGCAGGACCCTGGTGTTATGTATCAAGCCTGACATACGGATTTTATTACGGGAAGTGGTTACCAGTGGGACCCTATTTAGTGGCTTGAGTGAATTTTATTACTTGGAAATTCACTTTAGCATTTCTTTCGGATCCTAAAGCTCACCAGATTGATACGATGGCTAATCAGACAAAGAAGGTTGTGGGGGGCGGACGGCATCTCCCCCGTGATTTCAGGCCCTGGTTTGATTAGCAGCCATAAAATTTTTATATGTCGCACCTTGAGCAAAGGTGCAGGAAATTGTGGTCAGGAAGCCTGGCTGCCTCTTGACAGGCCTCCTCTGTGCGAGCCCCAGGGAGAGGAGGCCTATTTAACAGCCAAGTCTGAGCTGACATCACGGGGCTAGAACAGTCATAGCAGGAGCACAGACATCACAAACGTGGCACAGGGAAGGCCAGCGCGGGAGCTAGCGGGTAGGGGCGGCAGCTCTCCATCCCAAAGTCTTGCAATCGTTTCATGAGCAACACATTTCATAAGTGCAAAAGCCACTCTCTGAAGCCAAGATGAGCTGAAAGGACACTCCCGCTTCTCTAGTAGCAAGCCCCGCTTTGCCCAGGGGCTGAAATGCTAGTACTTCTCCAGCGCTACAATAAAGCATACAGATTCAACTATACCGGAGCCAGCTGGTACGTGGTCGAGCTTTGCCATCAGCTGGCAGGGCTAATTCCAGGAGTTGTCATTCTGGGCAGGGCACCCAGAGACATCTGACATGACGCTGAGGAAGAACCACCCTTTCCGCCCCGTTCTCATATCCCACAACCTTGGTCCCAAGGGGAAAAAGAAGAAGATAGTGAGAAGCCACCTAGGCTGTCCCCAGACCCACTCCAGCACCTCCTTCCTTGTCTCCTATTCCCTGTGCCGCCAGCTGGGTAATTTGTTCCAAGATAGTGGGGACATAACCAAACACCAGACATCTATCTTCCTGAAGGTTCCATCCCATTCTATAAACTAAAAGGCTGCTCAGCTGACGTGGAGTTTTGTTCTGTTGAGCACTTACGTGAACCCATGTACTGCCTGGGGTAAGGTCCTGTGGTAGGCAGGAAACCGACCTCCCAAAGAGGTCCACATTCTAATCCCCAAACCTGTAAATATGTTTCCTTCCATGGAAAAGGGACTTTGCAGATATGATTAAGTGAAGGATTTTGGGAGGGGATTATCCCGGATTATCTGCTGAGTCCAGTGTAATCATAAGAGGCCACGTAAGAGGGAGGCCGCAGGGTCAGAGTCAGAGGAGACTGTTGATGAAAGCTGGAGTTGGAGAGATGTGACCGCAAGCCAAGGAATGCAGGCACCACTAGGCACTGCAAAAAGGAAGGAATATAGTCTCCCCGCACAGCCTCTGTAAGGAACGTAGCCTTTGATTTTAGCCCCATAAGGCCAATGTCTGACCCTAACCTCCAGAATTGTAAAATAATAAATTTGTATTGTTTTAAGCCACTAAATTTGTTACAACAAGCAGTGGGAAACTAACACAGGCCCTGTCTATTGAGTTCTATGGATGTGTTATGGGGAGTTTATTTGCTACAGTGTGATTTGATCAGTGGTCTGATGTAAGACGTTGCTTTCAATGACGTTATTAGCCTAGCTGCCATTTTAAAGTTTATACCTGGAGGGTTTTGTTTGTTTGTTTGTTTTCTGTTTGTTTTTGTTTGTTTTGTTGTTTTTAAAATGGGGTCTTGCTCTGTTGCCTGGGCTAGAGTTCAGTGGCACAATCACAGCTTACTGCAGCCTCAAACTCCTGGCCTCAAGTGATCCTCCCACCTTAGCCTCCTGAGTAGCTGGTGCATGCCACCACACCCAGCCAATTTTTAAAAACTTTTTTGTAGAGACAGGGTTTTTTTTTGTTGCCTAGGCTGGTCTCAAACTCCTGGCCTCAAGCAGTCCTCCTGTCTCCGCCTCCCAAAGTGCTGTGATTACAGGTGTCAGTGACTGTGCTCAGCCCGGAGTTTTTTTTTTAGAAGAAGCTCAACGACTATCACTTAGTAAATGTCAATCATCACATGTAAGCTCATTCAGTTCTCACAGTTACCCTATAAGGTCAATGTGATTATTAGCCCATTTACAGACGGGGAGACTAAGGCTCAGAAAGCCCACGTGACTTGCTCACAGCCATCCACTGGTCAGCAGGGCAGGTCAGCCCTCTCTTCTGTGCTGCCCCCAGGGAGAGTCAAGCCCAGCAGCTCATGTCAGCGACTCAGGGGATACACAGCGAGCAGGCCATAGGGCGGGGGCGAACTGCCCCCGGTGTCTCTCGACAGCCCCAAGCCTGTGGCTGTGGGTCCCAGAGGCAAGGCCTGCTCAGGGTCAGAGAAGGAAGCTTCTGGCTCAGTCACCAGCCTTCCCCCAGATGCTCACCTTCTGCTGCAAGTGGGGGTCAAATGGGGGGTGTGGGAACTGAGACAGTCAGCATCCGGGAGCCCCCAAAATGCCCTCACACTCTACACACAGATTCCCACCAAAAACTTACGTCTGTTTCTGAAGACTCCGCCCTCATCGCTAAGCAAGCAGCGGACACCATAGTGGTTGAGGCCCGTGGCATGGACAGGAGGTTAAAGCAAGCCCTGATTTCTACTGGGAAGCTCAAGAGTCAGCTCAGCCGGGTTTCCAAGGCCAGGAGCACGGAAAATGAGCCGCTCCAGGCGGGCGGTCCGTGGGGCGAGGCGGATGTCTAGACACTGTGGGTCTGTTTGCTCTGCGATTCCTCTTGGAGACGATGACATCCGCAAGGGTTTACCTTTGGTCGCAGGAGACTGGCTTGCAGGCTCCGTTCCCCGTTCCGCCGACTTCTCTAGCCGAGTTAATCCCCAGGCACTGACAGCCAGAACAGCTGGCCAAGCCGGTGAAGCACACTTGGGAGAGGGCAATTGTTTTAACTTATATTAACTTCCTGGGAAATCACTGTGAGGAGATAGATATCAGTACTTCTCTCTATCCAGTCATGAGTGGAAATGATGGAGGGGAATGGAGGAGAGCTTCCCAAACATCTCTACACAAAGACTGTGGGTCAGCGCTGTCTTTCTGCCCGCCTCCTTTAGATCTGCTTAATCAGACACCTTTGCTCACTTTCTTTTTCAAATTATTCTTTGACCTGGGAAGCTGGAACAAGATAATCAGCAGTTTATTTCTCTAGAAGGCCTGCTTTTTCTAACTTGAGGTTTTTCTTTATTAGACTGTGTCTGGCCAAGGGGAAGCCAGGAACCTTTAAGATTTGGCTGGTGAGATTAGATCCAGAGACCAACGGATTAGTCTTTTCTGTGCAGGGAAGCCCAGGAACTGGGGGATGGGGGCTCACAGCTGGGAGGCCCCATTGTTTCTGTCCTTCCTGCATTCACCTGAGAGAGATGGTAGCAGAACTGTGACTCTGTCCCCAGCCCATCTCCCCACAGAGTCTGCGTTCTCCTAGGACCGGAGCCCAAGGAGGGTGGCACACTGGGCTGAGCCTGGGGGCAGGTAAGCCACTGCGGAGACTGCCAGCCTGGAAAGGTTAGGTCAAGATCGTCGCAGTGGGCGACTGTCTCAGTCTGCCATTCCCAGTTGCCCTGTGTGTCCCTGGGACACGCAGACCAGTTCTGACGAGGCTGGTACTGCCAGGGAAGTGGGGAGCAGGTGAACTGCCAGCTGGGGCACCTTGTCAACCCACAGGCTGCTGTGCTCAGGCTGAGAGGCACGGCTGACCCGGCACTCCTAGAGAGTGGTGGAGGTGCCAGACTGTGGGCAGCAGGAGGACAGACAGGGAGGGGTCAGCAAGGCCAGAGGATTAGGACAGAGCTTCCTGGCAGAGAGCCACACTTGGTTAGCCAGGAACAAGCCTTTGACTGGGGAGGCGGTAGTCTCAGGGACGGCCTCGGTTGTAGGGAGGGTGTTACACAGCCATCCACTTGTGACAGCAGAGCGTGGTCCAGCCACTGGGGGACACGGCGCAGAAAGCCCGCATGGAGAGGAACAGCGAGTGCTGACAGCGGTTAGTGGTGATCACCTTGGAGACACCCCTTGTGTCTTCTAGATGTCGAACTTTCCAGTTCAGTTTACTGTCCTCCACATATGCACGTTGGCAAGAGCAGTGGAGAGAGGATCGGACTCGATGAAATGCACGGAGAGTCCCGGGTCTGTCCCTACCCACCTGTGTTCTCAAGAAACCCCTTTGCCCCTCAGAGCCCTCGCCGCTTTCTGACTCCATCCTGAGTTGCCCTGCGCCATGCTGAGACTTTCTGCTTGGATCTGCCCCTCCCTCCCCAGCCCCTCAGCCCTCCGTTTCTCCTCGTGCCGTTCTCCGCATGCAGCCCCCAGCACACACACATAGACATACACCTGGCCACAGACAAGTAGGTTCACATTTGAGGAGTTGGTTTTCTTTCGTCCCCAGTGAAATCCTGGTGAGGCCACTTAAGCCATTAGGCTCTTTTGAGGTTTCTTGGGGTGGAATTAGAAGCCAACATTATGGAAGAAAAGTCTTTGGCTGGCTGGGCGGGAGGCTTCCAGCTGGGGCGTGTGCAGCACCCACTTGCATGGGGTGCCAGACATGAGGGCTCTGAGGATAAGACTGTTCCTCCAACTGGGCTTCTCCAGCTCCGCGCAGTTTCACACAGACGCTTTCAGAAAGAGACTAAGTTTGGGGGACTTGACCTAATCCCACCTCCCCAACCCCAGCTACGGAGCCCTGGCGTTTATCAGAGAAGGCCTGGGATCCCATGCAGGGGTGTCCCCTGGTCCTATGGGTCAAAGGCTTGGAGCTCTCCCTGGATTTAGCTGGAAGAAGTTGGCACCATTCTTCTTTCAAAAAGTGCATCTCTGCTCCCTAGAAAAAAGCCTTTTGACTATAATTAGGAGTACGAGATTGGAAGGAATTTTAGAAATCGTCTAGTTTAACTTCACCTCATTTTATAGATCAGGAAACTGAGTCCAGAGAGAGAGAAATGGACTTTCGAGGTCACCCGGCTGGGTACCGTGGATCACAAGGCAAGTCTCTTCCTCCTGGTACAGTTCTTCTTATACCAGGATGCCTTCGGAAATGTGTCAATCAAATCTTGCTTCAGTTGCAGAGGATGACTCTAGTTTCTAAAGATAAAACTGTGGGTCGGTGAATGTCAGTCCTGAGACCACAGCTTGTGTAGCCATTATAAACAGGATGGCAGGTTAGACAGGGACGGGGTGGGAGGAGGGCTGGAGAAGAGCGGGGAGCGGAAGGCAGGAGGATGGAGCGACCAGGGCAAAGAAGAAGGTGCACAGCTTGTCACTCCCCAGTCGTTTCCTGGGGGGCCCAATTCTAGCAAAGCGACAACCACAGCTCCCTGGCCGCCTGACATCCAGCTGATCGATCTCTGAAACAGCCCCTGGATAACACGCGAGCCAGGCTGCAGCTTCACTCGACTGACTAAGTCTTCCCTGAGCCGACTCCAGCTGAATTAACCAGGGCAGAATGTCCCGGGCAGACTGAGCGCACCCTCCA
The DNA here is from genome assembly GCF_000956105.1 of Propithecus coquereli. Lineage (NCBI taxonomy): Eukaryota > Metazoa > Chordata > Mammalia > Primates > Indriidae > Propithecus > Propithecus coquereli. The sequence goes on from NW_012147975.1 coordinate 171,295, forward strand.
GAGCCTGGAGCCCCAGCCGGAGCCCCAGCCCTTATTCCTCCCCCGTCTGCCCGCCTCGCTTCTGGTAGCGTCGTTAAACATCCTGGAGAGCCCGGCAGTGAGCAGTTCTGCGGTAAAACCCACTGCGATTAGAACCGAGTCCCCTCCCATCCCAGAGGGCACATTGTGCACAAGAAAGGAAGGGGAGGATGTGGCTGTTTGCATTTGGCCCAGGCCGGCCAAGGAGAGGCCACGCTCACGCTGCCAGTGCGGGCTGGCCTTCCACAGAACTTGGGGATTTGATTTTAAGCGAGTCTTTTTTAGGTGTAGGCTTCCTTCCTTGCAATGCCATCTGAAAGTCCCAGTCTTTTGGGCTTCCCCAGAATACCGGGTTAGCTGACACTGTATTCCAGACTTCTGCACAGTGGTCGATGTCCCGTGATGGACTGGTCTCAGGAGCAGAGAAAGTTTGTAGTTTTCCGGAGCAAATGATTTCAAAGGCTAAAACTGCGCACTGCTGGCCTGATGTTCATCCAAATATAAAGAATCTTGCAAATTGGCGATATCGGCTCACTCCCGGAATGACCGTGGGATGGTTGAAGGATGAGGGTGGGTAGGGAGCACTTTACTGTATAATCCTTTGTATATTTGCAGTTTGAGCCCAGGAAAATGTTTTTACTTTTTTAATTTAAAGAAATAAAAAACCAAGCATATTCATAAGAGGAGCTTTGTTTTTATTTTAATGTTTAAAGTTTGATTGTGAAGACTGGGAAAAACTTGATGGTCATATAAATGCTACCCTTTTTGGTTATGAAATCGGAAAGCTGGAAGGCCACGAGAGATTGAATCCGATGGGAAACTGAGGCCCAGAGAGGCGACAGGGCTGGCTGGGAATGTCCCAGCTAGTAGGTGGCAGAGTCAGAACCAAGACTGGTGCAGGGCTCTTTCTGCTCCTCCCTGCTGCATTTCAGGAATGCTAACCATTGGGTTTCCCGTGTGCAGTGTTGGAGAGAAATTCTTGGTGAGCGATGTCTGTTAATCACACCATTGAATATGCTGCCAGAGGCCTTTGTTTTCCCGGTTGGTTTGCTGTAGGTGTTGGTAACCATCAGGAACATTCTACAAAGCTGAGGAGGGGTGAGAAGCTCCTTGCTGATGAAAGGCACAGATATGATGTAGCAGATGATCTCCCGAGAGGAGGATGTCTCACCCACTATTCCCCTTGCTTGGCCGGGGCGGTGATTCTTCCTAGAGAGGCCCCACAGGGTGTGAGGAGTGGCGCCTGCCTAATACCCACGCGTGTTGGTCTCGTTACAGAGTTATCAGCTACGAGTGCTGTCCTGGATATGAAAAGGTCCCCGGAGAGAAGGGCTGTCCAGCAGGTGAATAAGCCAGGCCGTGCGTGCTGGTGTGGGCGGAGGGGAGAGGTGTGGGAGAGGGGCAGGTGAGGCAGCGGCGTGTGGCAGGAGTCAGTGGCGTGAGGATGTGCTGGCGTTCTCCCTGTGTGCGCGCTGACCGCCTCTGTCCGCTGTTTTTTCAGTTAAGAATGTGAGACTCAGACTTAAAAGGGATGGGGGCGATTTGGTTGGCGCCAAGGTGACGGGGAGGGTGTGGTCGGCCCGGGCAGGGCTGTGGCCGTACCAACTCCAGGGCAAGGACACGCAGGGGAACTGGAGCGGGCAAGGAGACTGAGCTCGGAAGAGGAGCCAACCTCTGCATCCCAGTTCCAGACCCTTCGAAATGAACGTTCAACTCCCCGTCTGAGAAAGCCCTTCTAAACCTCAGGCTACTTTTAAGAAATAACATTCTATTAACTGCAAATATTCACAGTACTTTGGAGATTTATAAAGTTCTTTATTCCAGTAGAGGCCATCAGGGAACCAGTTTCAATAACTAGATAAATCTGTAAGACTAGTTTGTGATCAGAGTATCTATTTCTGGACGTATATTCCTGCCTATATTATCTAAATATCTAGGAACAATAGCTTCGCGCTGCTGTGTTTGGAATGATAAAAACTCCCAATTAGTCGAGTTCACGTAGAGAGGCATGTGACTCGCTGAGTCATTTTAAGAAGCACGTAGCGAGCTTTCAGCTCCCCAGCGAGGGACCGTCTCTGGGCTTTCCACACACTTCCCTCCGCACCTGCGGACGCACCACCGCTCTGGCAGACAAGGGCTGGGGTGGCCTGGCTGGGCCGGCCCCCAGAGGCCCACCCCTCCCCCTGTCCTCTGCCCCTGCAGCCCTGCCACTCTCAAACCTTTACGAGACCCTGGGCGTCGTTGGATCGACCACCACCCAGCTGTACACGGACCGCACGGAGAAGCTGAGGCCCGAGATGGAGGGCCCCGGCAGCTTCACCATCTTCGCCCCCAGCAACGAGGCCTGGGCCTCCCTGCCTGCTGTGAGATGACCTCCTTCTGCCCGGGGGACTCTTGCTGGGGACGGCCTTACCTCCCTGAGGGGTGGGCATGAAGAACGGGATTCTGGAATCATTTCCTGCTGTTGCAGGAAGCTGTTCCCTTAAGCCCTCAAATGAAACTTGGGTTAAAATGTACCTCACCAGATGGGACAGATGCCCCCTCCGCCGCCTTGGACAGGCCAACCTGGGTGCTCCCTGGGGAGGGATCCGCGGCAGAAGGGAGGCCTGGGTTCCCAGGGGCTGAGGAGCACACTTCCCAGGGTGGTCAGGACCACCTCTCGAACACGGGGTCTGCAGCTCCTAACTGTCGCTCTGTCCTTCTTTTAGGAAGTGCTGGACTCCCTGGTCAGCAACGTCAACATCGAGCTGCTCAACGCCCTTCGCTACCACATGGTGGGCCGGCGGGTCCTGACGGACGAGCTGAAGCACGGCATGGCCCTCACCTCCATGTACCAGAACTCCAACATCCAGATCCACCACTATCCCAACGGGGTAGGGGCGCCCGGCCGCGCAGGACGGCCCTCTGTCCACGATGAGCCCGGGGCTGGCCCTGCGGGGCTGGTTTCCGGGGTTCCAGCCTGCAGTGGTGGTAGGCTGTAGATGGCCCTGCCTCCCGCGCCTGCCCCTCCCCAGCCCGCTAGTTCCACAGAGATGGTGCCTCTGTCGTGTTAATGGCGCGGCCTTGCCGCTTCTCCGTGCAGATCGTCACCGTCAACTGTGCCCGGCTGCTGAAAGCCGACCACCACGCAACCAATGGAGTGGTGCACCTCATCGACAAGGTCATCTCCACCGTCACCAACAACATCCAGCAGATCATCGAGATTGAGGACACCTTCGAGACCCTGCGGGTGAGAGCCTGCCCCGGGTGGAAGCCCTGGTGGGGACACACCACCTCCCAGAGGGGCCTGGCGGGGCGTCTTCTGCAGGAGGAGCAGAGGGTAGCTCACGTAGGGAACCTCAGAGCAAGTTCCCCTGAATGCCCATGACCATGGAGAGTCCCCGCACCAGACACTCTGCTTGGCCTAAACTGTGCAACCCCCTGTCTGCCTTCTCCTTGGTGACGCGTCTTTCCCTGGCTCCCCGGGAAAGGTCGCTGGTTTGTGGCTGCAACAGCACAGGTCCTCTAAGCCCCGGGCCGCCTGGGCCTGCCCCACATGTGCCAGGGGTGGGAGGGCCCTTCCTCTGAGGGGGCAGCTCCCATGACGGGGACTAGAATAAATGCCCGTCAGGCCGCACGGTGCTTCTGGACCACACTTGCCACCCGGGGACCCCTGCTCCAGCCATTGCCTGTTTCCTTGGAGTCCAGACCAGCAGAGAGGCCACCAGTGTGGATACCAGAGCCTGGCCTGGCTTCTGCGTGCTCTGGGGCCACAAGAATGCTGTCCCTTCTCCCCAGCCTGGCAGGCGTTAGTCTCACAACTGGAGGGGCAAGTGGGCGTCCTCTGGGCAGCGGCTGCTCAGGAGGAAGTGGGTGCAGGCTGCCTGGTCAGGGCTTTTGCTCTGATTCAAGAACTTCCTAACCACAAAGGACACAAGCGGGAGTGGGGCAGGCCCTCCCTGGAGATCTCCAACACAGAGACAAACACGCTCGGGCCAGCTGGCATCGCTGAGCCCCGGCGAGCGGGGACTGCTCTTCGCCGGCGCTGGGGGCCCTGGGAGCCTGGCTCTCCAAGCTCTTCTCCCCTGATTTTCTGGGTCACTCGGAGGGCAGAGGTCTGCAAGGGAATGATGTTCCCCCAAAGTTGGTGGCACATATTTTACTATTAATAGTTAGGCTTGGCAAATGTCCCTTCCTTCCTCCTGGACTCTCCCTCACGTCCATCTTCTCTTCTCACACATGCTGCTTAAGCACCTGCTACTTGCCAGGAGTTCTCGTGCCGGGGGTACGGAGGGGACTGAGGCAGACAAATGTCTATCCTCAGTGGAGCCAATATTCTATCTGGGGAGACAGACAAGAAACAAATCAACCAGGTAGCCACAGACTGTGGTAAGCAGTGTGGAGTGAGAAGTAAACGGTGAGCAGCAGTCGTGGGGGACGCCAGGCAGGACTGCAGGGCCAGGCAGGTCTCTGGGAAGGTGGCTTCTGAGCTGGGGCCTGCCGGGTGAGGGTGGGCCAGTGGTACAAACACTGGACAGGAGCACACCCAGCGGACGGGAGGGAGGGCGAGAATGAAGGCTCAGAGCAGGACCGGCAAGGAGGCGGCCGGAGTGAGGGTGAAGAGCACGCGACAGGCACGGGGAGGGCAGGGGGGCCAGGCCACGTCCTGCAGGGCCTTGCAGGCTGGGCAGACCAGGGGGAGGCTATCTCCAGCCCCAGAGCAGCAGGAGGCCACGGAGGCTTTTAGAAGCTCCTTCAGGCTGCCGTGCAGAGGATGGGTGACGTGATCCTTAGATACACGGAGCTGGCGTAAGTGATCACCCATCGCTACTGAATCGCGGCGTGACAAGGGCCGCAGGCTGCGAGAGTAGGCGCAGCGGACAGACTCACCTTCATCTGGGGGCAGGATGGGGTGGGAGATGTGCCACGTTGACCTCCCAGAGAAATGACAATTTAGTGGAAGAAGGAATGGAGTCAGAGAAGCTAAGAGAGGGGGAAGGGCAGGGAACAGCAGGGGCAGAGGCGTGGAGGGAAGGGGCACGGGCCTGTTGGTGCCTGCAAGAGGGCCCTGTGGCCCAAGCTGAGACCAGGCAGGGCCCCGAGGCTGTGGCGAGAGTGGGCTTTGGTTCCGTTCTCTGTTCATCCTGGGCTCCCGTGAAAGCCCCGAGCCCTGCAGGGAGGACGGTGAGGCTGTGCGCGCAGCTCGCTGCGGATAAGCCCGAGCCTTCAGGGAGCACGCCGTCCTCCCCGCCCGCAGGCTGCCGTGGCCGCGTCAGGGCTCAACACCGTGCTCGAGGGTGACGGCCAGTTCACGCTCTTGGCCCCTACCAATGAAGCCTTTGAGAAGATCCCTGCTGAGACCCTGAACCGGATCCTGGGCGACCCAGAGGCCCTCAGAGGTGAGCACCCTTCGGCCCCTGCTGCTGCCGCGTGGAGCGGCCAGACGGAGCCTAAGTCCTGCTCTAGTCCGAGGTGGACATGCCACCTGCCATGAGGCAACTCTCAGGATGTCCGCCGTGGCTGTAGCTTAGAACTGTCCCGTCCACTTGCTCCCTGCCAGCCATGTCTTTACAGACGCCAGAGCAGAGCCCCACCCTGGCTCCAGGGGGACAAGTGCAAGTACAGAACCCAGGAGCCTTTGTCTGGGGACACAGCTGGGCTGAGAAGGGAGGCGGAGCTGGAGGTCCATGGCCGCTGGGCCAGACGCAGCCGAAAGGCTCCAAGGGCCCAGGTGCAGCAGCAGCTTGCAGGTGTGGGCGGGGACTGCAGGGCCGACCCTTAACTCTTGCTGTGTGTGGCTCCTCAGGGATGAGCCAAAATTACAGGTAAAACCAGTAATAGTCAACTCTCGACTCCACTGGTGGTTCCCTCCTCCCCTCCTGAGGGAGCTGCTGGTCGGGCGGTGCCCCCTCTGCGGCAGGACCCCTGACGGGCCACGAGCATAGCGCTGCCTGCTGGTCCCAGAGTCCCCTGAAAAGGACAGTAGGCCCAGGCCCCCCGTGTACCCCAACCACACCGTCCTTCCCCATACACTCCGGGACGGCTCCATTTCTTCTGAGTCCATTTAGACCCACCTTTGCCATGTGCTATGTACAATGGCAAATGCATTTCAGGCGCTCTGTCAATTTAAAATGCCCTCCCTGTGGCCACACAGGGATGGCAAAGGGCAGATTTCCGAAAGCCCAGATGGGGTCTGTTCTGTGTCCCGGTGACTGTGGGTGGTTACGCTGCCCTTCTCTGAGAAGCAAACTCCCCAAGGCCTCATTCCCACGGGGCCTTGCCACCCTTTCTCTTCCCCCCCCCGGCCGAGTGTGGTCAGCGGCGCTGTCACGGCCGCCGACGGGCCTGCAGCAGCCTGATGCCTCTGCAGGCCTGAGCTTCCCCCCGCCCGTGACAGTCAGTGTGGTTTCGGTTCCCATGCTCAGGGACAGACTGAAACTCACCTGTCTGGTGAAAATGCGAGACAAAGAGCCTTGGGGACGTTGGTGAGCAGCTGTCCAGGAACCTGCTTGGCTTGGGGTGGGGCACATCCTCCTGGACTGGTCGTTGCAGCCGCTCCCGTGCCGCCCGCCTGACGGAGGCAGCGAGAGCATGACCCTGTCAGGACTCCCCTCAGGCCCCCAGCCCTGCCCTGCCCCTAAAATAGTATTCAAATGAGCAAATACACAATTCTATTCACTATTTATGGGTCTGGTGATTGGAATGGCCAAGGCTATGTCGTACTGATCACCATTCCAAGCCCTAAGACAGATCCCGGAAACCTGTCGACACTTGGGTAAAATGAACGCAAACCTGGACAAATAAAATGTACAAATAATTCAAAACCACCATTTGCTACAATTTCCATCTTTTCCTACCACATTGTACGTTTTTATACATCAGTAGACTTAAAAAATCCCATGGCAGGCTCTCTGGAGTTTTCCTTTACCCCTGGAATTCAGCTACATTGTAACAGGCTACCTGCTAGCTTTGCTGTCCGGCTCTGCACGTGCCAAGGGCTTCCCTTTCAGGATCTCACGAATCCCTACACCCACCCTAGGAGATGATGCTGTCCTTATCTCCCCCGACTGACAAGGGAAGTTGAGAACCAAAGAGGCCAAATGACTTACCCAGGGTCCCACAGCTGGAGGTGGCCATGGGACTCCAACCCAGGCTGACTGACCACAGAGCCCCAGCTAGTTTTTGAGGGCAGCAGGCGGGAGGACAGAAGGATCTGGGTCCTGTGGTGCCCTGGCTTCTTCTGAAGGTCCACATCCAAGAGAATAGAATCCCAGGGCAGACCCTGACCTGTGTCCGTTTGGCCCCCAGACCTCCTGAACAACCACATCCTGAAGTCGGCCATGTGTGCCGAAGCCATCGTCGCAGGGCTGTCCATGGAGACCCTGGAGGGCACCACACTGGAGGTGGGCTGCAGTGGGGACATGCTCACCATCAACGGGAAGGCCATCATCTCCAACAAAGACATCCTGGCCACCAACGGGGTCATCCACTTCATCGACGAGCTGCTCATCCCAGACTCAGGTAGGCCAGGCCTCAGGGGACCTTCTGCCATCCCTGGTGGCAGTGTTAGGGAGATCTTTGGGGCTGTTTCCCTGCCTGGACCTGGCTCAGAGCCTCTCAGCCACCACAGCTAGGTGGGTTGTGGCCAGATTGTGAACAGTCCTGAACTTCAGGCGTGGGCGTCCACACCTGGTCTTGGAGGCAGTGGGGAGCCATTGAAGGTTTCTGGGGAGGGAGATGCAATCTCAGAGGCCTTTCAGAAGGTCTGCCTGCTCTGGTTGTGCACAGAGGGCCGTTTGCTGACCTCAGAATATTTGCTTTCTCAGTAGTGCCCAAGCCGTACCAGGGCCACTGACCCAGGGTGAATGACTGAATGGACTTTGACTTGTGTTTCATTCGGCATCCTAGCCCCATTCTGGAATTCTGCCCCTGAGTGCAAGGATGTCACAGGAAAAAAGCACAATACTTTTTCTATGGGTGCGGCCACTGGCCCTACCTACTCTTCAGAAACCGTAACAGACAACGCTGCCTTCCTCCCCAGCGGGAGACAGTGTTCTGGCCACACCTGCCCGGGGGCCTGGGACAGAGGCTGACCTCTGCCCAGCTGACGCGAACCTCGACCGGGCAGATTTTCTGGGCCACCGTTCCCCTGATGACACAAACCCGCTGGGCCCCCACGGTGTTCAGAGGGATTGTTGACTCACGAGATGACATTCCTGCTGCTGTATGTCATGCCGGGTAGATGAGTGATAAACGAAAACACACGTTTAACTTTTGAACCCACTTTCTCCTTCCTCGTAGCCAAGACGCTGTTTGAGTTGGCTGCAGAGTCTGACGTTTCCACAGCCATTGACCTTTTTAGACAAGCTGGCCTTGGCACTCATCTCTCCGGCAGCGAGCGGGTGACCCTCCTGGCTCCCCTGAATTCTGTATTCAAAGGTAACATGGGGAAAGCTTCCCCACCTGTCACCTGCACAGCACTGTCCCTGAGTTACAGCACCCCATGGACCTTAGAGCTTCCACCCAGCTTGGCCGAAGCAGATGTGACATCAGTAGGAACTTCAGGGGCTGTGTTGTTTCGTTAGGCAGAGCGGAGAATGCATTTGGGGTCTGCCCCTCGGAACGCAAGGCTCTGTGCCTGCAGGCGAGCAGCGGCCCATTCCCTCGCCTTTTCGTTCGCAGGGTCAGTTGCCAGTGTGTAGCCAGGAGGTCAGGGCGAGGATACAGCTGTGCTGCAGCCACGGGGAGGGCAGAGGAGGAGGCCACGTCGAGTGCAGTGCCTGCCCTTCCCTCCTAGGGCAAAACCCCAAACACCCTTGAATTTCTGGATTTTTTTCCCTCTCCGCAGAGGATGCCAGATGTTAAGGAATATTGGCAGCCTCACTTGACTTCTCAGTCTCCATTTCCAGACGCTAGGAGGGACGGGCTTTTCACTGTATCTGTCTCTCATCATCCTCTTCGTCTCAAGAGCATGTCTCTCGGGACCTAACCACACCTCCTCTTGCAGACGGAACCCCTCCAATTAATGCCAATACGAAGAACTTGCTTCTGAACCACATAATTAAAGACCAGCTGGCCTCCAAGTATCTGTACCATGGACAGACCCTGGAGACCCTGGGCGGCAAAAAACTGAGAGTGTTTGTTTATCGTAATGTAAGTTCTGGGTCCTGAATCTTGTTCCTTGTTTGGCTCAGCTCTAAGAAGCGCCCGTTGTACTCGTGTGAAACAGACAAACAGAAAAGTCCTCAATAAGCAGGAGCTTGTATGATAAGGAGGGAAATAATTTCTGGGAAGTCTATATGATATTGAAATGAGATCTTGCAGAAGGATTAGAATCTCTTTTCCTGGAGGCCTTAGAGAATAAGCCACACACCTGTCTGACCTGGATTGTTAAGCAGTAAGCCCACCTTGAACTCAGGGAGGAACACACGGGAGGAGGGTTTGGAATCCTTCTCAGCTTGTGTGAAGAGAAACCCCCGGAGCTGAAACACAGCCCTCCTTGGCCCGGAAGGTCTCTTCTGTCTTCTCCTATCTCTTTGGCTTCAAACCTGACATTACTCTGGAATATCACACAGGAACTAAAACTCAACACCGCTCTTTCCTGGGAGCAACCGGCGCCATTTGGCTAAAGATGGTTGTCATCTGTTAAATAAATAAGTAGATGGGCTCAGTCTACTTATTTGCTTGTGGTCAGTGGACCTCAGGTGTAACTGCTATTCTCATTTGGGGATCTCTGTGTAACTCTATTGGGGCCTCTATGGCCATGCTTTCCTCAAAGATGACCATTTTTATTGTTTTATTTCCTGGAGAAAAATATTAGGACATCATTTTATCCCAGTCTCAATTCCCCACCCCACCATGTGTTCATTGCTCTTTGTGGACGAAGCCGTCAGCACGTGCCCTGAACAGATCAGGAGGCCCTCCTGGGAGGCTGACTCCCTCTCTCTCCCGCCCCTCTGCGCAGAGCCTGTGCATCGAGAACAGCTGCATCGCTGCCCACGACAAGAGGGGGCGCTACGGGACCCTGTTCACCATGGACCGGGTGCTGACTCCCCCCATGGGGACCGTCATGGATGTCCTGAAGGGGGACAGTCGTTTTAGGTAACTAGTCCCACCCCAGGGTGGGGCTTCTGCCGGGCAGTCGTGCCGGGCAGGACGTTGGGCCTCAGCTATGTGTCCAGCTCCCCACCGTCTCGGGGTTCAGTGAGCACTACTGCACACTGGTGTCACCTTCCAGGTGTGGGCAGAGGATGAGGGTCACCTTGAAAGCCTGAGCTAGGAAGAAGGGTTACTGCTAGGAGTGTGACCCTCCCATGCACGGGAAGCAGGGCGGGCTGCATTTTTGTTATTGAAGGGCGAGGAAAACCTCACTCTCTCGTCAAGTCCCAAGTGAGCTGAGAGCAGCTGACTTGGAGGATGTGACGAGCGTCTCGCTCTCTGGCAGTACCTACTCATGGCAACTGAAGCCCTCAGTCAGCACCCTCGCTTGCCTGCTCGCTCCGTCTCTGACGTGCTCATTCACCTCTGGGCGCCGTCACGTTGAGTGTCTCCCTGTCACTGGCTTCAGCCGCCTGCCTGGGCTGGGAGACCACGTGCCGGTGCCCCCCAGGAACCATGTCCCCAGGCCCGGTGGCGCAGCCAGTCTCTGGGTCAGCCTTGCCTCTGCGCTTTCCGCTCCTTCCTTCCCCTCCGGCCTCTGACTTCTGGCCATTTAGCTGACCTTAGCATTCACGCCTGGCGGGGAGAGGACTGGCATCGTTCCCCCTTTGTGCGTAGGGAGCCTGAAAACCAAGCGGCGCGCGCTGCAGGGGTCTGGCTCTGCTCCGCCGGGGAGAGGGACTTGAGGAAGACGCCTCCTTGCCCTCCAGGCAGGTGACGTGTTCTGTGTGTGCATCCACAGCACGCTGGTCGCCGCCATCCAGTCTGCGGGGCTGACGGAGACCCTCAACCGAGAAGGGGTCTACACAGTCTTTGCCCCCACAAATGAAGCCTTCCAAGCCATGCCACCAGGAGAACTGAACAAACTGTTGGGTAAAGATCCACTTAAGAACATGTTTCTACTTTTCTGAAGTAACATAACATTCCGTCGGGGTTCCGGCAGGAAACAGCTGGCACGTTACAAAGGGGTTGACTCAAAGGGATTTAATGACAAGGCTATTTGTAGAAGTGTGGGCAGGATGAAGGGAACCCGCAAGGGAGGTGACACGCAGGCAGTGGCAGCCGTGGAAGCCTTGACCACCCCAGGCCGTGGGCTGAGAGGGCAGGAACCAGGGAGGGCCGAGCCCTGGACAGGACACAGAACAGAGGCAGGCGCCATGTGCAGCCACTGTCAGAACCATGCTCAGGGGACACTGAGTGTCCCAGCCCCCGCTTCCTCCCACACGACAGTGGCCTACTGGGCCCCCGTCAGCGGATTGCAGAGGGGCAAGGACAGCTGGATGACGTAGCTCATAGAGGGTCGCCTCCTGGGCTGCAGGCCAGGCAGAGAAGAAAGGAACCGAGGGTGGAAACGACCAGCCCGTTCGCTGAGGCGTGTTTTCCACTGGAGACCTGGGAGAACAGCGATAATGAAGCCGTTTACCTGCGTTAAATGTCCCTGGGGATGAAAGCTTTCCCTGAGACTCTCGTTGGGACTGTCTGGGAGGCAGCCTAGGGGTTGAGAGACATGAGGAAGGCGAGGCTTCCTTGCTCGCGGTGTTGTGAGGATCCGGAGGCTGGTGCTCGAACGACAAGAGCCCTGACGGCAGGAGGCGGGCGGGAGGCGCAGTGGCTGCTCTGATGCGTCCCTGCGAGAGGCACCCACTGCCCCGCCAAGGTTGTCTGAGCGGGAGGAGGAAGGACCTTGGCCAAGCCTCGGGGCCCCTGTCGCCCCCCTCTTCCAGCTCTGGCACAGGAGACTAGAACGTTCGGATTGCGGGCAACTCCGAGGCGAACGCTTGTCCTGTTTAATTTTCTTTATTGCTAAATGAATGCCCGTGTGCGTGACGCTGATGTAGGCTCCTGAGGGAGAAGTTCGCACTGAACGTAAACTTTCCGTCCTCTCTGTCCAGCCAGAATGGAATATCCCCCAGGTGGCCTGAGCCTGCTCGGCTTCCTGTTCATTTTTAATTGTGCGGGAGCAGAGGAAGGGCACGAGGAAAGCCTCCCACACACGCCTTCCCGCGGGCCCGCAGGGAAGGCCCGTCGGGGAGGGAGGGGGTCCAGGAGTTGGAGATCTAGCAAGACGGTGGCCCCTTGAGCCCCGGGGGCTAGCTTAGCTCTGCACCTCCGGGCAGTATTTCTGTGGAAGGGGAACTTTGTCGGCTCCAGGTTATGGATGTTTGGAATCACTTGGTACCCGGTGGCTCCTCGCCTGGCACTAATGTGGAATTTGCCCATAACCACCAAACTCCCCAAAATGCTTTAAACCTTCCTCCATTCTCAGTGTCAAGGTGCTGGAAATTGCCATCCAGAAGCCCTGGGGAAATTCAGCCATTTGGTGGGTGATGGGAGTATCAGAGATGAGAGAGCAGCTGGAAACGTTAGGAATTGCCTCCCACACTTAATTTGGGAAATGCCTGTGCACCTTTATGGGCAAGCAGATGCCTTGCGCAGTCGCCAGAGACACTGATGTGGGCTGGAAGGAATGCTGAGCCGTGCCTGGGAGGGACCCTGCGGAGGGAACACCCCCTCGGCCCTGACCTCATCGGCTCCGTGGCTCCTCCACCGTGCAGCTGTCGACTCTTTTAAGTTCTCCTTTCAGGAAACAGCCGTCTCCAGCAGAATATGCATTTGAGGGCAGAATGTGTAAATATTGCACTACTGTGTTATAACCGGCGGGAGCCACACTGATGATGAAATGTCCCAGATGCCGGTGCTGGAAAGGTCCCTGGCTTTCCAAGCAAATATTTAGCTCATGGAAACATGAGTCATGCTCACAGAGGAGTATGGATTAACTCCTTCTCGCAGCCAGGGAGCCCAGCAGCCCGCCGACTGCAGGGGCAGATTTGTGGCCGGGGCCATGTGCCTTGTGTCCACCGACCCACAGATGGTGGGTCACAGAGCTACACACATAGTGGGTGTTCCATGAGTGCTCATTACCTGGGCAGGGAGTTCCCCATCTCAGGGGTGACTACTTGCATCTTCTCCTCTGGGCCCTCCTTGACCATGCTCATTACCAACCTTGGGATTAACTCTCGCCCCTTTTCCCACACACCTGCAGGAAATGCCAAGGAACTTGCCAACATCCTGAAATACCACGTTGGCGATGAAATCCTGGTCAGTGGAGGCATTGGGGCCCTGGTGCGGCTGAAGTCTCTCCAAGGTGACAAGCTGGAAGTCAGCTCGGTGAGTGTGCCTGCCACCAGGGGTCCAGGGCACAGCTCACAGCATTAGACACAAACACAGCCTTTAAGATGTGTCCTGAATCTCTGAGTACAAGTTGTCCAAAGAAAGAGAGAAAAGAGAAAATAGGGTCTTCGGGGAAATCAAGTGAGATTGTAATTAGACATGAGTAAGAACTTCCAGATTTGCACGGAACAGAGCATCTGATTTGCCATCTGGGACAGGCTAGTAGATCTTCCTTCTCTCAAGGAGATGGTAGACAATTACTTATGCGGCTTGAGAGATCAATGCCCTATCCTCAGCCTACCCCCAAACCCAGGAGTTCCCTGAGCCACGCCGTGAAGCAGACCCTCGCCAGCGGCTGTTTCGGGTCTGCTGCTTGCTCTGTGCACCGTCCCTTGCTCCACGCATCAAAGATACTCGTTCCATGCTGGAGCTGTGATCAAAGCATCCGTACCTTGGAGGCAGAGAACAAACAGCTTGCCCAGCGCCACGAACCTCTGCTGCGCTGGCTGAGGCCTCTGACCTCCCTTTGGAGGTCAGTGTGGCGCCTCTGTTCCTCTCTCCTCACCTCCAGCCATCCTGTGCTCAGATTCCTCTCGGGAGCATGGGAGTGACTTGTTTGACTTTAGCAGGTCATCCGAAATCTCCCAGCATCTGGTTTCAGGGGCTGGGGTCCTGTTTGTCACAGGCTTCGGTGCCTGCTTCCCCCTGTGTCTGTCGCATGGGCCCTTCAGGAAGGCTCGAGGCAGTTTTACCCTGGGCCTCCTGTGGGAACATCTGGAGTAGGACGTCCAGGTACAGCGGAAGGAGCTGGGGGCCTGTTCCCGGCTGTCCAGTCTCCTTAGCTTACAGGAGACACTTTCCCTCTCCTGAGTCTCAGCTTCCTCTTCTGGTAAACGGGACAATGATATCTACCCTCCTTGCCACATGCGGCTGTGAGGACTGAGTGGGTCACACAAAAGAGCGTGACGGCAGTGGCAGTGTGCCGCATCCACACGGGGGGTTAGAATGAGTCCCCCAGACCGAAGGTCATTCACAAAGTCCCCCCGATACTCCCGCAGGACCTGGCGTACGTAAGTGTTCAGGAAACACTTGCCGAATCCATAAAATACATATTTTTGACATTCAACAGCCACTGTCTATTTTTCTCTTAGAAAAACAACGTGGTGAATGTCAACAAGGAGCCCGTGACCGAAGCCGACATCATGGCCACGAACGGCGTGGTCCACGCCATCACCAGCGTCCTGCAGCCGCCAGGTACGCCCGAGTGTCCCCTCCCCGCTGACCGTGCAGCTGGTCCTTCTCAGTAGAAAAACTGAGCTAAACGACATGTCATCGCGATGGTCACCCTCCACCTGCGTGGATGGCATCCCTGTGGCTGATGGCAGAGCCATCTGGGAATGGCTGGTTTCGGATGCAACGCGATAAGGAAAGCGAGGACATGCTGCTCTCTGCAGCAGTGCCCGGCTGTCCCGGCTCCCCTCACACAGCCCCATTGTCACCGTCATGTACATGTGGACGCTGGTCACGTGGGTCCCGGCACTGCTCTGTAGCCTCTCGCCTTGTGTGCGCCCTCCGCCTCCGGTACCCTTGAACTTCAGCCCCGCCTCTCTCCTCACCTGTGCATTCACCCTTCTCGGAGCGCTCCCATGGGCCAGATGCCACCATGAGCTATGACAAGCTGTAGAGGAAAAATGTATTTGAAATGCCAGCTGGAAAGCCCACCAGTGCCGCTCAACAGCACGCTACGAATGACGTGCTAATGGCTTCTCTCCCTTACTAAGGCCGCCTTTTCTTTCCTCTCCAGCCAACAAACCTCAGGAACGAGGGGATGAACTTGCAGACTCCGCGCTTGAGATCTTCAGACAGGCCTCGGCGTTCTCCAGGGTGAGTTACCTGCGAGGGTCGCGCCTCAGCTGAGCAGCTTTGGGCCTCTGCAGGCCTTTCCAGCCCCTGTCTCCCTTGGCTTCCCCGCGCCCCCGGCTCTCTCAAACTTCTCCCCACTCCCACCGGGGCTCCTCAGCCCCAGCCTGTGTCAAATTCAGAGAAAGGAACCCAGGCAGCTGCAGCGTCCTCTGTGGGCCGAAGCCCAGGCCTTCACACGGAGGCCTCGGAGCTCCGGGTCTCGGGGAAGCCACTGCTGGTGAGAAGAGCTACAGCTCTGGAATCCGCCTCTCCGAGTTTGTCTCACGGGGGCCTGGCCTGCCCTGAGCCCGGCCTCCGAGTCGCTGGTCTGCGTTCCATGGCACTGCCCATCCTGGGAGATGCTGGGCTCTCCTGGGCAGTGTGTGGCCTGGGTACAGGGACACTGAGCCAGCTGTGGGTGTGGGGCCTTAGCCCCACCTGCCTCTCAGAACCTCCCCAACTCCTTCTGAGCTTCCTCTCCTGCCCCCGAGCTTGCCCGGGCCGGGAGTACCCCTCGGGCTCCTTCGCTGCTTTGGGTCGGGTGGAGCTTGTTGGGAATGCGGACGCCTTACAGAAGGCTTGCATTTCAAGAGAAGAGGCTGCAGGGTGCGGCTCTGAACCCAGGGGCCTGGAGCTCTGACATGTCATTTCACTTTTGAACAGAGGCGTCTCCGTAGCGCCCTCAAGGAGGGATCTTGGCCCTGAGCTCCTGCTCCTCAGAGCCAGCCCTGTGCAGCCCCAGCCTCCCCCGACGCCAGGCTCTGGTCTCCGTGGGAGAGGCTGCTTGGGGGTCTCTCAGCAATGTCTTAGGGGCTTACACGCCTCCCTGGGGCCCATCAGTTCCACTTTCCCCTTCCCCTTCCTCTCCCAGCCTTTTTTCTGAGTAGGGGTGGCAATGGGAAAAGCCATTGCCATAAGTAGGTGCAAGTATAATTTTCACTAGAAAACCTGACACCTTGTGTTTTCTTTCAGGCTTCCCAGAGGTCCGTGCGACTAGGTAAGTCGGGCTGGGTTTGAAGTCCTCGCAGACCTGTTTGCGCCGTCCCCCCAGCAGGCCCAAGCCTGCCCTCTGCTGTATGCAGAAGAGAACATCGTGGTGCAGGGAAACAAGCCTGGCCTTTGGGGTCAGTCCAGCGGGGTGAATTGGGGTCAGACCCAGAACACCCAATTTCCTTCTCCGTGAGATGGAGATAATAAGAGTAATGACCTTTTAGGGTTGATGAGAGCTTTGGGCTTTAAGAGCCTGGGAATACTGCACAGGGGCTTGGCAGGAGCCCATGGTGAGGACGTGATTCCAAGCTGGTAGATGTAGAAAACCCCAGAACATCAGGCACTGAGTAAGATGTGACGTTTCACAAACCAAAAACCACCATCTGTGTGCAAGAGCGCTCGGCCCCTGCCCCCAGGATTCTGGCAGCGTCCTAGACAGACAGGAAGTCTGCCTCTCCTTTACCTTCCAAACTTCTCTTTTCCAGCCCCCGTCTATCAGATGTTACTGGAGAGGATGAAGCATTAGCACGAAGGACCGCCGCAGTAATGCACCTCGGCAGCTCCCCGCCAGTTTCTCTCAGTTTGCCAAAGAGACTGCCTGAATGTTTCTGAAACCAGATACCACACTTCAATGTGCCTGGGCCAAACCATAACGAGATCCGAGCCTCGGGCGGGTCAGGGAGGAGGGAAAGAGATGTACTTTTTTATTTTTTCTTCTCCCTAAACATGGCTGTTAACCCACTGCATGCAGAAACTTGGATGTCACTGCCTGACATTCACTTCCAGAGAGTCCCTGCCCCCAACATGGAATTTCCTGCCTATGCCAAGTGCCTGAAAAAGGGGGCTGCAGGGTTGTGGGGCTCAGAAGACATGAATCAAGCAATGCAGCGTTACGGGAAGTCCTGGCCTGGTTTTCGTAAAGCTCTTGCACAGCTGGAGAAATGGCATCATTATAAGCTGAGTTGAACTGTTCTGTCAAACTGTTCTGTCAAAGGGGTCTCACATCTACATGTGGCTTGGACGCTTCTATGGGGCCCTGTCCAGGTAGAAAAGAAATGGTATGTAGAGCATATAGAGTGCAGATTTCTCAAGTGTGACGGCGCCATGGTGTGTTTGTAATAATAAAACCAAAGAAATGTATGCCCCACGTGCATGGTACGGTGTGCTGGCCTGGGCGTTCGGGGGGGATGGGTCTCTGTTCCTCAGGAGCTGCCACGCTCCTTCATGCCTCAGTTCCACGCAGGAGCAGCTCGGCAAGGAGCCGCACGGGCGGGGCTTTGGGCGATTCCAGCAGTGGGCCCTCAGACACCCAGACGGCACGTGGGGGCTGAACTAAGTCTTTTCTGAACTCCTTTGCATTTCACCCTTCACCAGTCCTGGGAGTTCCAGTCCTTGGTGTTCGCTTCACACAGCACTTCACTCCCTAATCTCTCTGAAGCATCTGCCCCCCAGCACGGTGGCCCCCTGCCTTTGTGTTGGCCTTCTGAACCCTCAGTACCACCCTGCGAAGTGGTCGCCAGCACAGTCCCATTATACAGATGAGGAGACTGAGGCTCCAGAAAGGGAGAACCACTGGTAATACAGAAAATGAATGAGCTGGGACAGGAACCCAAGTCTCCTGACTGCCAGGGACCCCCATGTGACAAGAGAGCAAGTTCAGGTTTTCTAGGCCGGGCCCCTCTGTGACAACCCATGTTCGAATCCCTTCCCTGCTCCTTCAATCTCCACCTTCCAGAATGTCCTCGGCACTGACAGGCAGGATCACGTGGCTGTGGTGTCACTGCTCCCTACCTGTGTGGCCTTGGGCCCGTCATGTGACCCCTCAGGGTCTCCTCCTCTGTAACAGGGAAATGACCGTCACATCTGCGGGCCCGCCATGAGGAAGAGATCGGATGAGCCGTGTGAAAAGCCTGCGCGACGTTAGGAGGCCTCCCTGGTGCGGTGCCGCGCAGGACTGCTCAGGCTCCGTGCAGCCGCGAGCCCTCGTGCCCGTCCTTCCCAAAGGAGCACGGGGCAGATGCCTCACCTGCCCACAGTCCCTCTGCACGGCTGATTCACTCCGGCAGGAGCTCGGTCCGCTTCCAGGACCCAAGGACCCAAAGACGTGTCTGCAGCACTGCTGCTGGTCGGCCCGCCACTGCTGGGAACAGAGAGAGCAATGGTGGAGGCAGAGTCCCTTCCTTAAACAGCTCCCAGTCTGTGGAAAGACAGACATGACATCAATCCATTAAAATCATTCGTTCCGCAAATATCTGTAAGGGTCACCTATGTGCACCCCCACATTAGGCCCTGGGGAACAAACGTGTCCTTGTTCCCATGAGGCTTCCCTACCGATGGGGAAGAGAGTCGTCGGCTGATGGCACTGCGGACTGTGCATCCGTGGGGACGCAAGGACGGCCTGTGGTTCTGCGGCAAATGAAGGAAGCAGAGGGAGGGGCACCCGGGAGCTCCCAGAGTCGGGGGAGAGGAGAGAAATGGAAGGGACTCACCGGGAGGGAAGGTGTCCCGAAAGGTGAGGCTCAGCCTTCTGCGTGCACCTGGTCCCGTGACTCCCACGGCTCTGTCCTGCTCGCCCACCTCCCGGGCTCGGGCTGCCAGTGCTGGCCTCGCCGGGCTGGGTGTCCTGCAGCTGTACCTCGCTCTGAGCACCCGGAATACACGCACCTGGGCTTTCCCGTGACGCCATCGGAACTCGAAGAGATGATTAGTGTAACTTTTAAGGATCCTTAAGTTTAAAATAAAAACCACCACAAAACCCCTTATAAATGCCAAATGCTAAAATGTGTGTTTAGGGCTCTTCCCACTTCTCCCCTCTGCTTGTCCCTGCCACCTTCAACCTGCCCTTGCCCAGCCCCCCAATAAGGGGGGACTTCACTCCGCTCTCTGAACTCTGCCCGGAGAGTCCCCCTGTGGCTAAGAACCATGCACACCCTTCCCCGCCCAGCCAAAGAGGGTCAAGTTCCCTTTCTTAGGTGCTAAACGTCCACACCCTTCTGTTTCTCATGGAGACTAAGGCTGGGCGCTCATCGGGGGTCACCTGGAGGATGGGCCCCTAGGGCTCAGGGGTCAGCCAGGGTGCTTCTGGGGCTGGGTGACTGGGGGAGGGAGGTGTGTGCTGTCCCCTGCTCCACCCCATCAGAAGGCCAGAGGGCAGCCGGAGGAGGTGGCCCAGGCCTCAGCTGAGGAAGTGGAAGGGGAGGGAGAGGGGAGCGGGCTCTGGCCCACTTCTCTCTCTGCTGTTGCTCTGGGATTGCAAGGCCTTCTGGGATATAAAGAGGACTGCACAGACCCTCAGCACGGGGCCCAGAGACCTTGCAGGACGGGGTGTGCCTTCCCCACGCAGGAGGCAGGGCTGCCTAAGCCTGGCCTCATTGGGCGGCTGTGAGGCCAGCTCAGCTAAGCAGCCAGAGAGGCCCACTGCACTGGGCTATGCACCTGTGTGCATTTTCTTATCTATTCCTTTCACCAGGGCTGTAAATGGGTGAGGACTGTTAGAATTCTCACGTCACTGCGGCAGCAATGAAAGCTTAAAGAGGTAAGGTGGTTTGCCAGGTCACAGAATAGGAAGAGGCTGGAACACAAACCTGGCCCATTTGTCTCTGGAGCTCACACTCTGAACTGCTGCCCCCTCTGCCCAACCACCCCGGGTCCAGTGAGGTGAGCGCAGGCAGCCCCAGGCAGGCAGAGGTAGGTGCCAGCCTGGCCAGAAAGGGCTCAACCCCCAGCCCTCCTGAGAAGCCCCTGCAGGCTTGATCTCTGCTTGCCCCACCTAGACCACAACTCGGGAGAGCGCCCGTTACAACCAGGGATGCCCAGCCCCATCAGGAAAGAAGAGAGAGGAAAACATGCCTCTGTGCTTGAAACCATAATCCACTGTTATGCTCAAAGCGCAGCTGCCTGGAATATGGTGCTCAGAATTCTTTGCAAAGCCAGGAGAAAAAGCCATGGAATGAGGGATGGGCCGGTGCCTCGTCCAGAGAAGTCAAATGGGGCCGCCTTTGGCCGTCCCTTCCTGGCAAGGAAAGAAACACATCCACCCCAGAGAGCCAGAGAGGCCGTCCAGAAACTAAGCGGTAGGAGGCAGGAGTCTGGGAAAACCTGCTACACACACGCACGCACACGCACGCACACCCACCCACGCACGGGTGGGGCGGGGACTCCGGGACCTGGGGGAGGAAGGCCACAGCCTGCGCTCTGGCCTCAGGCCTGCTGGCAGAGGCCCCAAAGCCATCTGCACCCTGCCAGCTGGGCAATCCTGCCAGGCCCTGCCATCGTGGCCTCGCCACTGGTAGGGGAGGAGGAGGAGTTTACCGGGACCTGAAAGGAGGAGGAGGCGGGGAGGGGAATGCATGCGGGGCCTGGAGAACAGTGCTCGAGGTCTCTTCGGCAAATGTGAGAGGCTTTTGTGTGGCTACCGGGGATAGGGGAGAGAAAGTTCCTCCGGTGAGAGGTCTGGGAGCCAGACTGTGCTGGGCCTTGTGGGCTGTACTAAGAATTTTAGACGTAATCCTTAGGACAATGAAAGCCCCTAGAGGGTTTCAGTTGGGAGAGGGAGATGGAGAGGCGTGTGCCACGATCAGATTTTTTTTATTGTAATAAAATGTATATGGCATCCAATTTACCGTTTCGGCCATTTTAAGTGTGTAGTTCAGTGGTATTGAGGACATTCACATTGTTGTGCAACCAACCATCTTGCCAAACTGAAACTCTGTACCCATTAAACACTAACCCCCCGCGCCCCTCCACCCAGCCCTTGACAACCTCTACTCTACCTTCCATCTTGAGGTGCCTCGTGTCAGTAAAATCAAATAGTATTTGTTCTTTGTGACTGGCTTATGTCACTAGGCATAATGTCTTCAAAGTTCATCCACGTTGTCACATATTGCAGGATTGCTTTCCTCTTTAAGGCTGAATAGTACACCATTGTATATACATACACACACCACTCATTTTGTCCATCCACTCGTCCTCTGATGGACAGCAGACTTGCTTCCCCTTCTGGCTATTGCGAATAATGCTGCTAGGAACGTAGGTTTACCCACATCTGTTTGAGTGTCTGCTGTAAATTCTTTTGGTTAGACCCAAAAGTGGAATTGATAAATCCTATGGCAATTCTATTTTTAATTTTTTGAGGAACTGTCATACTGTTTTTCGTAACGGCTGCACCATTTGACATTCCCACCAACAGTGCAGAGGGTTTTCAGTTACTCCACATCCTCACCGACACTTGTTATTTCCTGGTTTTTGATAATTGCAATCCTATTGGGGGTGAGGTGATATCTCTTTGTGGTTTTGATTTTGTTTTGTTCCCTAATGATTAGTGATACTGAGCATATTTTCATGCATTTATCAGCTATTTGCATATCTCCTTTGGAAAAATGTTTATTCCATTCCTTTGCCCATTTTTAAATTAGGTTCCTTGGTTTTTGGTTGTTGTCGAACTTTGGGAGTTCTTTACATACTCTGAATATTGAACCTCATCAGATATATGCTTTGCAAATATTTTCTCCCATTCTGTGGGTTGCCTTTTTACTCTGTTAATAGTATCCTTTGATGTATGAAACTGTTTCATTTTGATGAAGTCTAATTTATTTTTTTTCTTTTGTTGCCTGTACTTTTGGTGTCATGTCCAAGAAATCACTGCTAAATCCAATGTCATGAAGTGTTTCTCCTATGTTTTCTTCTAAGAGTTTTAGCTCTTAAATTTAGGTCTTTGATCCATTTTCAGTTAATTTTTGTACATGAAGTAAGGTAAGGGTGCAACTACCTCTTTTTAATGTAGATATCCAGTTTTCTCAGCACCATTTGCTAAAAAGACTGTCCTTTCCCCACTGAATGGCTTTGGCACCCTTGAAAATCATATAACCATATAGGCAAGAGTTTATTTCTGGGCTCTGTCTTCTACTGCATTGGTCTACATGTCAGCATTGATGCCAGTACCATACTGTTTTGATTATTGTAGTCTTGTAGTAAGTTTTATAATTAGGAAGTATGAGTCCTCCAACTTTGTTCTTCTTTTTCAAGATTGTTTTGGCTATTTGGGGTCCCTTGAAATTTTGTATAAATTTTAGGGTGGTCTTTAGAAGTAAGCATCATATAAAAATTTTAGGGTGGATTTCTTCTATTTCTGCAAAAAGTATCATCAGATTTTGATAGGGATTACACTGAATCTGTAGATCACTTTGGATACTGTGGACATCTTAACAATATTGTCTTCCAATTCATGAACATGGGATGTCTCCATTTACTTGTGGCTTCTTTAATTTCTTTCAACAATGTTATTCAGTTTTCAGTATACCAGTCTTTCATATCCTTGGTTAAATTGATTCCTAAGTGTTGTATAGTTTTTGATACTATTATAAATGGAATTGTTTCTTCAATTTCCCAATATGTTTTTAAAAGACTGCTTCGGCTTCGATGTGGAGGATAGTTTGGGGTGGAGGGTAGAAGTGGAGGCTGGGTATCCAGATAGGAGGCTGTCACAGTGACTCAGGCAGGAGATGGTGGTGGCCTGGGGTGCTGGCACTCGAGATGGAAGGACTTGGGATATTACTTTGGAGGTAAAGCAGAGAAGACTTTAAGATGGCTTAGAGGAAAGGCATGAGAGAGAGCGGCTTCAAGGGTGATGCCAAGATTTATGCCTTAAACAGCCAACTACAATGTGGTGCCATTTTTTTCTAAAATGCAGAAGAATGGAGAAGAAGCTGCTGATGAAAGGAAATTGAGTCTACTTTGGAGATTTTAAGTTTTGGAAGCCAATTAAACATCCAAGAGGGATGCTGAGAAATCTGTTAGGTATTCAAATCTATATAGTTCGGGGAAGAGGTCCAGGCTGAGATGGGGGTGTTTGGAATTATCAGATATAGGTGTTATTTAAAAACATGGCTAGGTGCGGTGGCTCACGCCTGTAATCTTAGCACTCTGGGAGGCTGAGGCAGGTGGATTGTTTGAGCTCAGGAGTTCGAGACCAGCCTGAGCAAGAGTGAGACCCCCCTCATCTCTACTGAGAAAAAAATAGAAAGAAAATTAGCTGGACAACTAAAAATATGTAGAAAAAATCAGCTGGGCATGGTGGCGCATGCCTGTATTCCCAGCTACTCGGGAGGCTGACACAGAAGGATCGCTTGAGCTAGGGGTGAGCTGCCCAGAAGTATGTAGAACTCCGTCCAGCGCCCAGCACAGGGCCTGGCACACAGTAAGTGCTCGACAGGTGTTAACCCAGAGCCCGGCTTCCAGAGATAAATGGCCCCTTCGCTCAACAAGGTGGGCTCAGGCCCCTGTTGCTCTCTGAAAATAGAAGAGGATACACTCGATGTAACTTTCTGGGGAGCTCTTGCTCATGTGGGTTGGAGGAAGCCTGCACCCAGGCTGTCCCCAGGTCTCTCACAGGAAAGCAGAGTGGCTTGCAGGTGTCCCCACCCCCGGGGAAGGCCTCTTTGGCTAAGAAGCCTCCCTGACTGAGAAAGGGCGCCCGTGGTCCGCAGGCCCGGGCCCAGGGCAGGGAGAACATTGGGTCTGGAGAACATGTAAACGGCTGCCTAGTCACACTGCAGAATGGGCCACTTCATCTGCAGCAGGTGACCCCACCCTCTAACCCTTTTGGGAAGTTTCCTGCTCAGAGGGTTTTCCCTACTCCCAGGATCCTCTTCCCCTGGTTCTATTAGAAGGAAGACAGAGGGGAAAGACTTGTAATTAAATATCCTCATTTGGGCAGAAATGAGTTTTTCAGTGAACAGATGGAAAACTGCTCTCTTCCCCTGTCGGTGGGGCCAGTGAGTCCCTGTGGCTTATTGGCAACAGCCCATAAATAATTCAAGTTCAGGGAAACCATCTGCATGCAGGGACCTTTCCCCCGTGACAGCTCGCAGTCCAGCTCCCAGAATTGCAGGGTGAGGATGATGCCCTGCTGGAGGAGCTGTTCTCAGCCGGCTTCGGAGTGGAAAAGGCTTGGCCACTCCTGCGATGGGGGAGGGGAGGGGACGAGGGCCAGGGACAAGCACCCCTGGGTCCTCAGTTCTTCAGTCATGCAGGGGTAGCTCCTCCGAACATGCTGAGAACTAAGAAAAAACAGGGTCTTCCTTGCGGCTTCAAATCCCAGCCCTACTTTGAGAGGCATCACCTACATTTCAGTAGTATTCGCCTCCAGCCTAGATCAGACATTTCTGATCTTCCTTAGCCAGGGACTCCCCTCAGAAAGCACACAGGTATATGCAACCCATGCGGTTTGGCTGGAAGCTGCCCCTTGAGCCCCTGCTGGAAATACATTTCGCACAGACCTGAATTCTGCTGCACTCCGTGCTCCCAGAGTGCAGCCAGCAAGCGCTCTACCCTAAAGCATCCAGCTTAGACGCTGCACCCAGTAGGCCATGGAGAAATATGGAATGAGTTGGCCATTCAACCACCGCCCAGCTTCTTTGCCTGCAACAGGGCACAGAGGCACAGTGGTAGCCCGACAGCAAGAGAGGAAAGAGAAGAGTAATAACCGGGTGTGCCGGAAAGGCCCTCAGACAGAGCTCAGGGTGCCACCCACCCCAACAAACGAATGCGTGGACAAACCCTGCGAATGGCAGGATTGTAGAGGACCTTTATTCACACTGGTGGGAAGCCCTGGGCACTTAAATAACATGGAACCAGCTTATTTGTGGTTTATCATTTACATACTCGAGAGAATTTGACCAGGTAGTAAACCTTCAAAGGCGTTTATCAATAGCCTATCCTTTTTTGAAGATCATGGCATTTATACCAATGAATGATTTATTGATAAAATAAAAAAGCCCTTTTCTCATCTTTCTAACCAGGTTTTCAGCTTTAGAAAAATCATATTTGTGAATTTAGTTTTTATTTCCTGATGTGTCTATCATTTTCTTTTTAACTTAACTTTTTAATCCAATTTGAATTTGGTTTACTCTACGAGGGAAATTCAGAACCTTAATGAATTAATGTCACCTCACAATTTATCCCATCATCAGGAATTTATCAATCACTCCTTGCATTGTTCTGCCTCCTTGGAGACATGTTTTGTTCTCACTCAGTGAGCTTGTGTCTCTGGGCCCCATTTCCGTGCCTTTGATCTGCATACCCGTGCTCACACCTGCACCGCACCACTGAAATTGCTGTTAATTTAGTGTCTTTTAATGTCTCACAGAGTTAGATCTCTTTGCTTTTGAAGATAACTTTTTTCTTTTTACAAAATTAACACTTTCTCCTTTCAAAAGTTTTAGAAAATGTAGAGAAGCAGCAAGAATAAGTGAAAGTAGATTATCATGATTCTGACCATGACAACCATTGTCAGATCACGGAAGCGGACCCTTTCAGGTTTTGTTTTTGAGGAAACTGTGAGCACACATAATATATTGCAATCTTCCTTCATTGTGCCATAAGTTTCAAAATAAAAATAAAACGAGCATTGTGGGAGGCAGAATTTTAAGTAAGATGGCCTTCATGACTTTCACCCCTTAGTGTTATTCCCCTGATGACAATAGAAAGATTACCCAGGTGGGCCCAATCTAACCCCACAGCCCTTTAAAAGCAAAGGGTTTTCTCGCCAGCTGGTGGCAGAAGCGGCAATCAGAGATTTGAAGCCTGAGAAAGGCTTGCTTCGAGGGTGCTGGTTTGAGGATGGAAGAGCGTGAGAGGTCACGCAGGCAGCACCCAGGGGACAGCGGCCCCAGGCTGACAGCCAGTGAGGACGCGGGGACCTCAGAACTTCAGCCACAAGGAACTGGATTCTGCCACCACCCTAAATGCACTTGGAAAGGGAATCTTCTCTAGAGCACCCAAGTAAGAGCCCTGCTGACACCGTGGTTTCTGCCTGTGAGACCCTGAGTAGAGAATCTAGCCGAGACCACCCAGCATTCTCACTTTACAGAACTGCGAAATAATTGATGGGTGTTGTTTTAAGCCACTAAGTTAGTGGTAACTTGCTAGGCATCAATAGAAAACTAATATAGATATGCATTTAATCTAGTGAATGATAGAAAAGCCCTTTTATCATCTAACTATGTTTTTAGCATTAGAAAAATCATATTTGGGAATAATCTTGTGAATTTTGTTCCATTTTATTCACTCAGCCTCTGCAGAGGCCTCTAAGTTGCCTTTGCTCCCCAGAATGCCTGGGTCCCGGGCCAAGATGGGGTCTCTGGGCCTGGGAGTCAGGGCCAGGCCCTGTGAGGCCCTACCGTGCAGGTAAAGGGCCTTCCTCCAGGAATCAGGGTAATGTTCCCAACCTCACACCACCCCAGACACAGCACAGACTTGTTGAGAGCTCGGGTATAGAACCCTCTGCAGCTTTGGGTGCAGCCCTCTGCCATATCTGTGTTCCTGGGCTCCCTCCCTGGTGGGCTAGCTGACAGCCCAAGGACATCCACACAGTGGGATGACATTTGACTGACAATCTATGATCCCCATGAGCTAAGCCTATGACATTTCACAGGGCCTTCTGGGAATAAGTGCCCACCTTTGCGTTTTAACACATTTAAATCTTCAAATTTCAGCTCTATAGCAGCCAAGGGTGGCCCCAGGGATGGCTGGAGACAGAGAGGTTCGGTAACAAAGGGCCCTGACACTCCTCCAATCACACCCTCTGATGCCAATAATAATCATCAAAGCCACCTCTTACCAAAGGCCTGCTTTGTACAAAGCCTCATGCTGAGTAGTTCATACTCACATTCACATTTATTATCTTATTGTTTCTAGTTTATAGAGGAGAAAACTGGGCTCAGAGAGGTTGAGTCAATGCTAGGGACCGAATGTCGTGTCCCTCCAAGGTTTATATGTTAGAACCCTAACCCCAATGTGATGGTATTTGCAAGTGGGGCCTTTGAGAGGTGATTAGGTCGTGAGGGTGGAGTCTTCATGATGGGATTAGTGTCTTATAAGAAAGGGCTGGAGAGCTCTTGCTTCCCCTTTCTCTCCACCAAGTGAGGCTACAGCAAGAAGGCTGTATCCAATTTAAGGCTGTTTCTCAATTTAATGAAAATTGTTAAGAGGGCATATAATAGGAATTGAATTGGTTGGACTTCCTACCTGCAGAACTGTGAGTAATCTCTTTTGTGTAAGCCACCCAATCTATAATATTTTTGTTATAGCAGCCTGAGCTAAGACAGCAATGTACCCAAGGAAACACTGTTCAATAAATGATGGAGTCAGGATTCTGCCCCAACTCTGCCTCTAGACGCTTTTCACCACCGCCTTGGGCGGCCAACAGGGAAGGTGTGCGTTCAGCAACAGCACACAGAGAAGTGGTTCTCAATCCTGGTTGCATGTTAGAATCCTCTGAGGAGCTTCTTAACATTCTGAGGCTTGGATCTCAAGTCCAGAGATTCTGATTTTTAATTGGTCGTAAGGGAACCCGGACCTCAGTAGTTTTAAAACCTCCCCAAGTGATTTTATTGTTCAGAACAATGGTTCTCCAATATTGCTATGCGTAAGAACCCCCTTAGAACCTGGTTACATAGGATGAGTTTCTAGACCCTACTCTGTAAGATTCCATTTCAGTTGTGTAGGGGGAACCCAAGAATTAGCATGTTCAATATACACCCCAGCTCAAACTTGTTAAAATGAAGATTCTGATTCAAGAGACCTGGGATGGAACCTCAAATTCTACATTTCAAACAAGTTTTCAGGTGACACTGCTACTGGTCCAGGGGCCACATTTTAAGGAACAAAGGCCCCAACAGGTTTGGAAGAACTGTCCTAGACCCATGTTTCTTAAAGTATAGTCCAGGGAACTTGTCAGAAATGAAAATTTGGGGGCCCCTCCTCAGCCCTGTTGGATCAGAAATTCAGGGGGTGGAGCCCAGCAGTTTTAGAAAGCCCCCCGGGGTGATGCAGGGTACAGTTAGAGAACCACTACCCGAGGAAGGGACTACATCAGCTGAGACAGCAGCTTAGGGCCAGCAGACAGTGAGCAAGTGGCTCTCTCAGAGGTCTCCTGCCTTGCTCCAAAGGCAAAGCTGTGTTTCCCCAGGGGGCCCAGCCAGGTTGAGCAGGCAGCAGAGTAGGGTCCTGCCAGCCACATCTGGAACCCAGAATGAATTCTCCAATTTTCTGACAAGGTCGGGGGCAGCCACGTTGGTATCATTATGTAAATATGCAAAAAACAACATTCTTGAAGGAAAGACCTTGACTTTGATTTTAATAAGATCTGGCTCAGCCCGCTCTCCCGATGTTTACTTCTGGTTTACCAACAGCTGTCAGGGAGATGCAATGCAGGGTCGATTTGTTTTTTCTCAATTTAATGCAACAGTTTCTGAAGCTTGAACACCCATTTTTGGAAAGCTGTGGGATTTCCCTGGCCTGGGGAGACAGGGAAAGTTAGTATCTCCCTGAAAGGAGGGGGTAAGATTAACATTCTGAACATTCATTCATTCATTCTTTCCGTAAATGCGTGTTGAATGCCTGTTGTATGCCAAGCACTTCGCTAGGTACTGGAGGGAGAAACGGCAATGTCATTTATTGTGTTAGTTAATGGTGTCTTTACAATTATTATTTTCTCATCTCACCTTTATGAGGTAGGCGATATCATTATTATTAACCTCCCCTTCCCAGTTGTGCAGCTGAATAAACTGAGGCTCAGAGAAATCGCCACATGCCCCAGGTCATGCAGGCAGCCAGCGGTGGGGCCATGGGGTGGGGAGGGATGTGGGGAGCAGGCCTGTTGTATCTGTTACCTGCAGTCCTACAAAACCATAGACTGGGGCACTTGGTTAGCAATCCTAAAGGAGATGGTTACTCGTAATGAGAAGAATTGGCCTGCCTGTGTCTGCTAGGTGAGCCCACGCCGACTCCCCGTGCCTCCACGCCAGCCGCACGAGAGCTAGAGAAGGGAACAGCTTTTTGGCTCTGACCGTCCTCCTCCTGAGACAACTGCTATCTGGTAAGTCACCTCCACTTCATTCCTGTATTCACTGTCTCTTCATGGTTCCTACTCCCTACCAGTTACAGCTGAACAAGGAAGGAGAAGGAGGGAAACACAAGGGCCATGGGGATAGAGGGGGCAGAAGTGGCCCCTTCTGCTTTCCTGGAGAAAGGGCCCTGCCCTCCAGTTCCTCACCCCCCAGGCTCTGGGGAGATCACATGAGGCTCACGTTTAAAGTCCAGCTGCTCCCCTTGGCCCTGACATGGAAGCTTTTAAAAACCAGGACACCAGCAAGATGGGCCAAACATGCAGCAAGGCACAGCCCCACCCAGAAGTCTCTTGTAGCTGAGCAATGACCTCTTCACTAAGAAGTGTTGCTGTCATTGCTATTTCAAGTCTGAAACAAAGGGAGCATTAAGAGTCACACACTAACTAGCTGCACTTGAGCGAAGAGAGGAGAGCTCTGTGTCCACCTCGTCTTCTGCCAAATGCATGCATTTTTCATCGTCCAGTGGCTTCGTGCCTGAGGCTCTTGCATGAAGATGGGGTGTGTCCCCAGCCGTCCTCCCAAGGTTCATATCATCTCCCCATGCCCCTCTAGGCCAGCTAGCTTCTGTCCTAATATGACCCAGTAGCTTTGAGCATTTCCTTGCCTTTTTCATAACAAAAAATTAGAAGGGAAGATCACTCTGCTGTGTGCAGAGTGGGCTGGAGGGTGCTACAAGAAAGCAGGGAGCCCAGATGGATGGCTGTCAAGTAGTCCAGGGGAAACGGGATGGAGTCGGGATTTATTTGGACCAGGTTGCCATGGCAATGATGAGAAGTGATTGAATTCAGGATATGTTTTAGAAGCAGAACCAACAGGACTTTGTGAATCGAGTGAATTTGGGGCAGAGAGGATCAAAGATAGTACCCAAATTTCTGATGTAAGCAACCAAGCAGATGGTGCTGCCATTTCCTGAGAAGGCCAAGACTAAGGGTAGAACCAGTTTGGGGGGTTGTGAGGGGATCAAGAGTTTTTTGGTTTATCAAGTTTGAAATGTCTCTGAAATATTTCAAGTAGGGAATTAGAATTCAAAAGTCAGAAAAGACCTAGGCTTGAGGTATATACTGGGAAATCCTCAGTTTAGTGCCCCAGGACTGAACAGGGGCACAAGGGAGAGAATGGGGGTAGGGAAGAGAGGCTTGCAGAGCACTGGGCCTCTGGAGGTCTGGCAGAGGAAGAGCCAGCAGGAATGCAGGAAGGACTGGCCCCTAAGGTGGGAGGGAGAGGGAAGGGCGGCGTTGGGGGTGCTTGGAGGAGAATGTGTGGCTACGGTTGTTGGGATGGAATCAGATTAAGGAGAGAGAATTGGATTTGGCCTGCAGTCACCTTATTAAAAGCTAGTGGCTGGTAGAGAGAAAAGCCCATTTGGAATAGGGCGAGAAGAGAATGGAAAGCAACAGAGATGCTTTGCCAAGAAGAGGGCCAAAAATATGGGGTGTCGTCAGGAACAGACATGGTTAGGGGAAGATGTGTGCGTGTGTGTGTTGTTTGTTTTGTTTTTGGAGGGAGGGAGACCGTGTCCATTTCCCACTGACGGACAATATTTAGGCGAGCGTACAGGCAGACAGGAACAGTCCGGCAGGGGCAGGGAGCTGGCACTGTAGGTTAGGGCCTGGCACCCAGAGTTGAAGGGTCACCTGTGGTGGATGCCCAGACACCTTCTCCCCTGGAGACGGAGAGAAGGCAGAGAGTGTAGGACAGGGTGGAAGAGGCATCGTCTTAGGTGGTGAGAAGCCCAATTCCCACTACCCAAGGAAATTCTCCTGGATTTACATGAGCTCATTTAATGAAATATAAGGCAGAGTCAGCAGTGGGGAGGAGTTTTGAGAGGGGCTGTATGAAATAGTCACACTAGACTTATTTAACCACGCAAGTTACTGGGCACCACCCTGTTTGGGGGGATGGGGGAGTCTGAAGTTTTAACAAGATCCTCAGTTGATGTTTGGTGTGGGGAATGCTTACCCACAGCAGGAAGGATTTGTTGTCATTTTTGTTTTACATTAAGCAATCTGTGTTCTGTATGGGAAACTGGAAAACGAAATTGACCAAAATGTCAAGCTGAATCCCCTAGCTGCCCACTCCACCACCACCCCCGCCACCACTGCCAGGATCTCGGCTTCCAAGCCGGGTCTGCTCAGTAGCTTCCCTATTGGCTCAGCTCTCTCCCTTGCAAGGTTCAAGGTCGGCTGGGAGTTGGGCTCCTCTTTCTGCGCCAGGGCTGTTTTTCTCCCAGGTGGAGGCGCTTGCTCCTGGCGGGTCGCTGCTCCTGGCCCCCTTGGGGGGATCCTGCGGCTGCTCAGGTGGGGAGCAGAGCGCGTGTACGAGCCCCCAGGGCCCTCTCCCACCTGCCGGACAGAGGGAGGGACTCAGGGACTCGCGCCCCACTCCGCCGCCTGCTGGCGCTAGGTGCGTCCCGCGGGCTGCTGCCCGGTGCGCGCGGAAAGAGAGGCGCGCTCCCGGCCTTGGCCGCTGAGGAGCGCGCGCCCGGCAGGCGGGGGCGCCGCGGTGCAAAGACTCAGAGCCGAGCACAGACGGCGGGGCCTGCTCACAGGCACGTGTGGTGTCCCCAGAGCCGAGAGGGGTGGGCGGCAAGGCAGGGCTGCTGCTCAGTGGTCCCCAAAGGGGTCCGAGGGCCCACAGGAGGGGTCCGGGCTGTAGGCAGAGGGCGGCTGCAGGATTCCTTCCCTGCAGCCCTCACACCCCCCGCCTCCCCGGGGCCTCGGGGATTTCTTCCGCTGAGAAAGACCCCGCTCCGTACCGACCTTTCCCGACGGAACTGGGGCCCCACGATCTAAACCCGGAGTACGCGCAAGTTCTGACCCACAACTGCACTTACAGGAGTCGAATATGAAAAGCATTTGTGCGTGTCTAGGTGCGTTAATCTCAGATCCGGCCTAGAAGGTGCTAGAAAACAGCCAGGATGTGGAAGGTTCCTGCCCTCGCGCGGCTTGTCTTCTCGAGGGGACCCCACGCGAAACGACAGAGACCACACGAAACGTCTGGACGGGACGCAAAGCGCTAGGAAGGAAACGAGTGCGGGGCGGAGGGAAGATGAGAGCGGACATCGACTCTTAGGGTCCCACGGGAGAACCCCGCGGGCACAGGCCGGCAGGGAAGAAGAAACGTGGGCTTCGTGGTCCCCAGGAAAATCCTGCGCGGCTGCAGCGGAGGACAAGGGAGGGTCTCGCTGGCGGCGGCCGTTCGGCAGTTCCCGTGGACCGTGACACGTGCGAAGAAATAGTCCGTGCGGAAAAAGTAATGGCAGGTGGCGTCCGCTGTCAGCGAAGTCGCAGGGGCCTCCTCCCATTGTGCTTGGAGTGAAATCCGCAATGCACACCGAGGACGGAAGGTCCCGGAGGGCCTGACCTTCGCGGTGTGTCACGTGAACCGCGCGATCGTTTTTATTGTCCGCATATATCCGACCTGGCGGCGGAGGCTGTCGGCCCACCCTGTATGACCGGCGCGACTCGGGGCTGCGGAGTGACCCCCACCGTGACTTTCATCAGGCTGTCAAAGCCACCCCATATTACATCAACCTACTAATTGAGCAAAATTAAAAAGGACAAAGAACGTGTCTAAAATCCTCAAAGTGGGCGATGGCACCGAATTCAGGGTGGGCGAGCGGGATACAAAAGGGTCAGAAAGCACCCGCGGGTCTCGAACCCCAGCGCAGGGATTAGATGGATGGAAAGTCCAGCGTGAGGAAGTAACCGCTTGAGCTAATGCCGACCCGGGGAGAAGTGTGCGATCAAAACTTCTAAACCCTAGTGGAGTGACGCGGAGGGGGACGGGCTGCATGTGTTCCCGCCCCCAGAGGCCTGCGTCACCCGATCCCGCCCGCTCCGCCTGCTCTGCGCGTTCACCGAGCTCCTGCTGCAGGGCCTGTGGTTCCTCCGCCTGCTTCCTGCCTGCAAGGGGCAAAGTCCGCCAGGGGAGGAGAGGAGGCTGGAGCAGATCTCAGGCCGTCGGTCCAGAACCAGCAGCCAGACTGCAGAGGAGCCTCCTACTCCTGGGAGCCTTTTAGGGTGTTCCCGAGCAGACTGGGGGAGACAGGCCCCCACAGAATCGCCCAGGAGCAGCCTGTGACCTTACCGAAGGCAGGGCCTCTGTCCTTTCACCTCTGGGCCGGCCCCGCATGACCAGGGTCTAAAAGAAAGCCCGCAGGCCGAAGAATTTAAAGCCTTGTAGCTCAAGAGAAACTCTCCGTTAAGGCTGAAGTAGGATGAATCATTCCTCCTTTTCCCCATTCTACCCCTAGTTGGTATTTCTTTTCTTTTGAAGGATTCAGGAACTGGCTGGAGGCCTTACCCATATAATTGCTACACCTCAAGGATAACAATTACGTCCTGGTTTATCTAGCACACGCCACACGCAGGCCAAGTTATGGGTTAAGCATTTACCTCCAATGGCCAAAACAATTCTATGAGGTCAGTGATGTTGCCCTGTTCTGCGGATGAATAAATTGAGAATCAGTGGGTTTCAGAAACTGAGATGTTAGGACTATCGAAAAGTAACACAATTATTCAGAGACATCACCAAAGTTTGAACTCTCAAGAAAGAGGAAGAGTTAACTGTGGTGTCTGCGTGTCTTGCTTTAAAGTATTCCAAACAACTAGTACTCTGCACCGACAGGGACCTTCCATGTTGTTCTTTGCTGTCTCCCTAGTTCCAGCACAGTGCCGGGTCCATAGCAGACATTCAACAAACATTTGTTCAGAGAGTGAGTGACTGGGTAGAGCAGGGCAGCATTACATTAGAAATCGTGCTGCCCCCAGCCCAGGTTTGAACACTGGCTCCCCCTCTTCATAGCGGTGTGACTTCAAGATCTTTATTTTTATTTATTTATTTATTTTTTGAGACAGAGTCTCACAGTGTTGCCCTGGCTAGAATGCTGTGGCGTCAGCCTAGCTCACAGCAACCTCAAACTCCTGGGCTCAAGCGATCCTCCTGCCTCAGCCTCCCGAGTAGTGGGGACTACAGGCATGCGCCACCATGCCCGGCTAATTTTTTCTATATATTTTTGGTTGTCCAGATAATTTCTTTCTATTTTTGTTTTTAGTAGAGACGGGGTCTCGCTCTTGCTCAGGCTGGTCTCGAACTCCTGAGCTCAAACAATCCGCCCGCCTCGGCCTCCCAGAGTGCTAGGATTACAGGCGTGAGCCACCGTGCCCGGCCCAAGATCTTTATTAATTGTATCTTATATTCATTTTGTATTAAACAAAAATCACATGAGTATAGTAAAAATTAGAACCAGTAGAGGTAGTGAAAGCCACCCTTGACCTACTCCAGGTAGCAATCCAGACCCCTCCCCAGATGGACCACTGTTTTAAAAAGTTTTTTGTGCCTCCTCCTAGTCCTCTTTCCACAATGATAAATCAAAGCATGTAGCTTTATTTTTGTTAAGGCTGCTTTGTTTGATACGAGGGGATTGCACTACACAGGTGGTTCTGTATCTGGGAGATCGTCCCATAGCAGTGTCTGGAAGTCTCTCCTTATTTAAACAGCTGCCCAAGATGACATGAACCACAGTTTGTTTTGCCATTCCCCATTAAGACTAGACATTGAAGTTGTTTCTGGTTTTTTCATGAGTTTACAAATGGTGCTCCAATGAACATCTCTGTACAAGCCTTTTTATGTACACTGGCAAGTATTTCTTTAGGATAAATTCCCAGAAGCGGAATTGCTGGGCTGAATAGCACATACATTAAAATTGCAATTGCCAAATTGTCGTCCCCAAATG
Source organism: Propithecus coquereli (assembly GCF_000956105.1). NCBI lineage: Eukaryota > Metazoa > Chordata > Mammalia > Primates > Indriidae > Propithecus > Propithecus coquereli. The sequence continues at coordinate 206,158 of NW_012147975.1, forward strand.
GGGCCACTAATAAGAAGGGCCTGGCGGAGGCATGGGAAGTTAGGCTGAAATAATGCTCCTTATTCAGGCCAGGCACACAGTAGGCTCCGTCAGCGATTACAAAAGTAATTGCCAACGTCTCTGTCCCTGCCACCCCTTCCCATCCCCCATCGGATCCAGCCCGGCTGTGGTGCCCGAGCCTGTGTGCAGGGAGGAGAACCGGCCAGCAGAAAGGCGAGGACCCAGTGGGTGCGTTCCAGGTGCTCCCCCTGGTGGGCAAATGTCCCTGGATCGGAAGGAAATCCCTCCTCTTGGTAAACCCTAAATCAGATCACATCCCTCCCTGCTCAGAACCTGGAGAGGCCTCTCCTCATTTCCGTAATCCAATGCAGACACCATTCGTCGGGGCACTGGTGCCTGCCTGCCTTTCCCACAGTGCCTGGTGTCCCTTCTCTTCCCTCGCTTTGCTGCAACCACGCCGCCTTCTCTGGTCCCTCCGGCGTGCCCTTCCCAGCCTGTCCGCTCCTTCTCAGAGATCGTCCCACCCTCCAATCTTGTTCTCTCACACTCATCCACATGCCACCTCCTCAGACAGCCCTTCCTGGAACACTGTCTAAAGGGTCACCTCTCTCCTCTCCACACACCCCTCCCTTGCTCTTTGTCACATCAGCCTGTGTTTTCTCTCCATTAACAACTTACACCCAAGCATTGCCAAATGTGGTAGAGACAAGTGTCATGACAGACACCATATCTGTCTTAATTGTGATCCTTGTCTTCCCAGGGCCTGCCGCAGCACCTGGCAGTAGCAAGCACTCAACATTTGTGAAATGAATGGGTGAATTAATAAATGATACTAACAAGCAGGAGTAGAATAGAAATTGAGGGCTAGTGGGGGTGACACAGGAAACACCTCCTAGGGTTTTTGTTCCCTCCCTTCCCTGTGTCCTTCTATGATCAATAAGAAAATTTTTTCCTGGGGTAGCCTTTAGCCAGAGACATCATCCTGAGTGTCCCAGAGCACAGAAAAGGGGACAGAAGGTAGAGGAGCTTTCCACACGTTTGCTTCAGCAATCCTCACTGCAATCTGCAAGGCAGACCCTATAATTTGCTGGGTGAGAAAACTGAGGTTGGAAGAGCCAAAGTAGGATGGACAGCTAGTGTCAGGCTCCAAGAACGGTGGTACCTGGTGAGAGGAAGCTTAGAAAACAGTCTCTTCCTTTAGTCTAGGAGGATGTATAGCCCAAAAGGTAGCACAATCGCATTCTTGTGGCATGCTGGTCTTTCCCAATAGAGATATCTATGCTGGCTGGAATTCAGTGGCAGGCTTGTCCCTTTAGCACACCTTTAAAGATCATCTATTAATACTATGTGCCATGCCCTTCAAAATTGGTGAAGGGGCTATTCCAGCCTTCAAAAACCTTACAGCCAAGAGATATAACAGACCATTCCTCTGTAGGATGTCAAGTAATGTCTTTGGAGTATGTACAAGCAGGACTGTCACACATGCAAGGTTGTGCATAACTCAAATCTGGGCATTGCAGTTCAGAATGACTGCAGTGTGAATGATGGTCTCTGGAGTCATGCAGTGCACAACCTGGGCAAACATACATGGCTGCTGGTGGGAATGGGATATGGCATCTGGAATTAGGTGCTCAATCTGAGGAGGGAGAAGAGATCTCAGAGGAGCAGCAATATGTAGGGGTTTGTGAAAGAAGCAAAAGTCAGAGAGGAAAACCAGGGTGTTAGAGAAGTCAGCAGAAGAGGAACCAAGAAGCCAACAGTGCCAGGGGCTGTGAACAGTCAAGCAGAGAAGGGCTCCCGAGTGACTGTGGCTAAAAGGAGTTCGTTGGTAACCTTGGCATGAGTCGTAGGGTGAGAATCGGATTTCTGTTTGTTGAGGGGTGAATGGGACATGGGGTCAGAGTGAGGGTGTTCGGCTCTTTCTTGAAGTTGGGCTGTGAAAAGAGAGAGGGAGCCAGGGTTGTGAGGACCAGAAGGAGCTCTGTTTTGTTGTCAGTCTTTCACATGGGAGCCTTGAGCGTGTCTACGTGATGCTGGCAAGGAGGCAACAGCAGAGAGAAATGAGTGTTTTCACAAGGATGGTTTTTATGGGAAGGTTGCTAGGAGCAAGAGACAGTGGGATCCACAGCAGGCAAGGATTCCAGATGGGAGCTAGCAGGATCCCAGAAGGCTTCATGGAAGTGGCCTGTCTTAGTCCTGGGCAAAAGGGGCCCCAGCCAGCAGCTTTAGGGA
>NW_012147975.1:210654-268202 GCF_000956105.1 Propithecus coquereli
TTAGAGCCCCACACTGGAAACAACTCAAATGTTCATAAACAGGTCAATGAATAAACAGTCTGTGTTATAGTCATACAATGGAATACTACTCAGCAATAAAAGGGAACGAAACATCGATACATGCATCGACATGGATGAATCTCAAAATGATTGTGCTGAGAGAAGCCAAATGAAAAGAATACTAAATCATTCCATTTATATGAAACTCTAAAAAATGCAAACTAATCTATCCTGACTGCGAATAGATACAGAGCAAAGGTTGCCTGGAGATGGGGGATGGGCAGAGTGGGAAGGTGGGAGGGTGAGATTACGAAAGGGTTGGGGGGGTCTTTGGGGAGTATTCAGCATGCTCTCTATCTCGATTGTGGTGATGTTTTCATGGGTGCGCGTGCATGTCAAAATCTGTCGTGGGAAGTTTATTGTGTGTCGATTATACCTCAATAAAGCTGTTAAAAGACTTCTAGTATATGGGCCTCGTTATGTACTTGAGCCTTGGGCCGCACAAAGGTTAGGCACTTGCTTGGTGGTAGGATGTCAGTGGAAAAGTGTTAAACATTAAGAAAGATGAGCAAAGAGTCTTTTCTGAGTGTATATGTGTGAGTATGTTGTTTGTGAGAGACAGAAAAAGACATTTTTCTCAGTCGCCCAAACACCCAGAGGTTTCAAAAAGTCACTGGATAATATTAATGTATTTAACAGCAAATATTTATTGATATTTAGCAGCCACCATGACCCCAGCCTTGTATCAGATCCTTGAAAAACATATACATTAATCCTTTTGATCCTCTCAACAAATTTATACTATTTTGACAGTTTAGAAAACTGAGGCTCAGAGACCTCAAGTTAGGTGTCCAAAGTTACACAGCAAGGAAGTGACAGGGCCAGGACCTGTGGGGGCCTGAAATGGCTGAAACTGTTTCCTTTCCCTTTCTCCTGGCCACTCCCTGCAGACAGCTCCCAGCTGGGCGGCTCCCGGTCTCTGGCTGCACACGGGCGAGTGTTGAGACAATGGGCCAAGCCTGTCCAAGTGTTCAGCCCTCCAAGGTTAGCTATTGTGTGCAGAACTATATATAGCTGATTGTTGGAAAGAAAGAGAAAATAAGATTTACTTTTTGGAGGTTCAGAGGATCCAACTTGAAAGGTACTGAAGGCCTTTGCAGAACGGCACCGAAAGGTCATTGTCTAAGTGCAGTTGGAGTGTGGTTTCTTGGCAAGGGAGGAGGTGTCCTGGCCCAGGACCTGTGACACGTTCCTCGCTCAAAATAGAGACTGGCCATTTCCTGAGTGGGAGTCAGCTGGGAGTGGGGAGGCAGGCCCAGCCCTGTCGCTCCGGTGGGCAGTGGGCAAACCCTCGGGGCCCCTGAGGGTCTCAGGCGGGGTTGAAGGATGACAGGCAAGTGCGTGCGATGAGGCATCTGCTCCACCGCCGAGGGTGCGGGCAGGCTGGGGAAGAGCGAGCCTCGAGACCTGGGTCGAGCTGGCCTGGCGCAAAGGCAAAGGTTTCCAGGGAAGGGTTTCCAAGGAGAGGTCGGCCCCTGCAAAAGGAGGAGCGGAGGTGGTGTTGAGGGTGCCCGTTGCAGGGTGGGGCCGTGGCTGGTTCCTGTGCAGGAAGTGGCTGGAGAAGGGTAGGAAAAGGAGGCAGAGGCCGGATGATGGCCCGGATGGTGCAGGGGAGCATCCAGAGGCGGTGTTCTCACCGAGTGCGCACCGCCGGCGCCCTTGGGTTTAAATCCTCCCCAGGATCCAACTCGGCCGTTCTCTTGGTTAAACGTAGAATAACCGGCTGGTAACTAGCCACTGCCCAGATCCCCAAAATAACTCCCCCGCCATTAGGACCATCCCTGTCCTCCCACTCATCCATGGGACCCTCCTCCTCACCTCCCACAGATCCAACCACGAGAAGGTCTATGCCCAGCCTCCCTCTGGTCCGCTGGTGCCAGCGTTGCTAAATATTTGAATATCATTTTTGTTGGACCCAACAGAGCAACGACAGTGAATTAATATTTGCTATGTGCTGGGCCCCGTTCTGGGGGATTTACCTACACAAACTACAACAGCAGTAACAAGACAACAGCAACAGCTAATAAGCACTGAGCGCTTGTAAGGTAGCAGACCCTGTGCTGCGTTTTTGCACTGACCGTGACGGTGAATGTCTACTGATTCACGGCAGCCCCAAGGGGAGGTTCTGACATCGTCCCCCACTTTCAGAGGAAGAAAAATAAACGCCGAGGCCCAGAAAGGTTAAGTCACTTACTTTGGCTCACACAGGTAGTAAGTGGCAGGGCCTGATTCAAACCCAGGTCCTGCTGACTCCAAAGCCCTCGCTCTGGAATTTGTACTGTGAGAAATAATACAAAAATGCTCATAAAATTATCTTAAAAACCCTGGTTCCAATATTAAAAGCACTCCCTTCCCTTCTGATCTCAGAGTTCGACACCTTCCTTAGGGAGTTCCTCCAACTTTGCTGCTTAATGTTTCTAATACGTTTTCTGAATTTGATGGATACCATTCTCATACTGTGAAAATACATCTAATTGTACCAAGCCTCTCAGTTAATCTGATTTGACAGTGGCCTGTAACACTCTGTGTAGAGGACGCGAGTGAGTCCAGGCCAGTGTCTGCAAGGGACTGACAGGAATACAGAGCCTTCCCCAGTTCCGTGCTGTTTGCTCTTTAGACTAGAACTTTCCTGGAAACTCTGCTTCCTGATTCTTTTCTTATTGTTGTGCTGAAGTCAGTGCACAAGCCATTAATCTCTGCAGTGTCTGCTTGGCAAGCCGCATAAAAGATGCCCTGTTCCCGAAAGCAGGCTTCCTGCAGACTGTGCTCCAGGAACTGTCCAAAGTATTAAATGGCTGGTCATGGACATGCATTCATCCATTCCACAGCTTTCTAGAGAGCGCCAACCACATGTCAGGCACTGTGCTAGATACGGGGGATAGGGCCGTGGACCAAACAGACCCTGCCCCTGCCCTCACGGGGTTTATCGTCTAGGGAAAGAAAGGGATATTAGACACAGGATTACGGAGATACGCCTAACTCTGTGGTTATGTCCTGTGATAAGTGCTATGAAATTAAAGTGAAATGAAAGTTGATGTTGGATCTTAGACTGGAGTGTCGAGAAAGTAGGAAGAGGACATATCACAAGTAATATTCAAGCAAGGGAGGAGGAGACACATGAAGAGTCAGCCACGTGGAAGAAGGAGGGAGTCTCGGAAGGAAGTTCTGGGCACGCAAACAGCATGGGCGAAGGCCCTGGGGGAGATAAGAGTGTCGCATTGCTGAGGGTATGCCAGGAAACACCGTATCTGGAGTTCAGTGAGCAGGGCCACCGTGGGAGGGGATGAGGCGGGAGATGGGGTGGGGCAGAGTTTCTAGGATGGGGATCTTGGTTAGGAAGTGACGGAAACCAACTCCATCAGCCCAAGTGAAAGGAGAACTGTACCGACTCAGACACCGGGGGAGTCCCGGGAGTAAACCAGCAGGGGAGAGAGGCTCGGCCTGTTACCAGTTCTCTTTCTTTTGGTCTTTTTACCTCCCTGTGTTCCTCTCTCTTCCGTTCTCTCTCCTTGCTGATTTACCCTGATGTGGCTTTATTCCAGGACAGGCAAAGATGACCTCATGCCATTTCAGATAGAAGAGCTAGACTGGTATCTGAATCCCGAGTGTCCGACTCGGATCATGTACCCATACCTGAACCAGAAGCCAGGAGCACAGAGCAGTCTGATGGCTCCGGGTCAGTCCCACCCAAATCGAGGGGATCAGACCTAAATTCCAGGAGTGTGAAATGTGAGAGGGGTCATTCCCCAAGAGGTAGTGGCCGACAAAAATAGACCACCGAGTACCAAAGGGTGCAAAACTTGTCCTGCTCCACATGTAGAATTTTATTGTTCCATTATTTTCATAAATAACAAGAAATAAGTTACCCATAATTCTACCATTGATTGTTAACATGTGACTGTATATCCTACAATTATACACACACACTTACTTACACACACATGGACATACACGTATTTTATTGGTTTGTTCCTTTTTTAAAAAAGCAGTCATTTGGTAGGAGAATTTAATTGCAATAGTATTAATATTTAATTTTTGCAAAGAAACTTAAATCTATGTTCCTCTAATCAGTGATGGCCCAAATGAAACCTCTGTGGGCAGTCCCCTATGGAAACCTCATTCAAAAACTTTTACTCGACACCTTCTTTCTCAACACTGATTCCACTATCCCCAGTGACATTGTCATCATTGGTTTTAGATTTAACCATAAATGTTACAATGTTCATGTTCCCATTTTTTATACTCCTCACCTTACCTTGGCTTGCGATCTTCATTTTATAATTTAAATTTAACCTGGTGAGAATACTTAGAACTCTCTCCCAGAAAACACTAGTGTACTTTCTGAATTCTTGCACAGCCAGAAAAAAATGGTCTTCGTATGTAAATGATAACTTGTCTGTACATGAGATTTTAGGAATGTAATCCTTTCCTTTCAAAATCTAGCATCATTGTTTCATTGTCTTCTAGTTTCCACTGTTGCAGATAAGAAGTTTCTTACCAATCTGATTCATTTTCCTTTGTGAGTAAGCTTTCTCTGTGCCTAGAAAGGTATTGGACTTTCTCTTTAATCTTGGATTTGAGAAACTTCACCAGGATGTGACTGCTTTGGGTTTTTTTGTGAGCTTGAAATTTGATTTGATTTGTAGCCCGTTAGTTCTAAAAATGCAAGTTTTTCTACAGCTTAGATTTTCCTTGAATTATTTCTTTAATTATTATTTTTCTGTGCCTTTTGCTCATGTGCCTCACCTCATGTTATTCGCATATCAGATCTCCCAGAGCTACTCTTTATGAATCTTATCTTGTACTCATTATTTGCATTTATTTGTTTGCTTTTTTCTGTATGTGGGAATTTTGGGGGTTTTTTGGGACTTTTTAAAGTGTGTGTACAAGAAAGAGATGCTCCTTTCATTTGATTTTCCAAGACACAAATTCCATTTTCATCAGTAATTGTTCTCCTTTTCCACTTCCTTGGTTAGTTTTTCTTTTTTTTTAAGTTTTTGCAGTCTTCGGGTCATAATGTCTATAAAATACTCTATTTTAGAAACCTCGTATCCTTCTTCTGTTAGAACTGCCTTTGTAGGCTCATCATTGCATGTTAGGGATGTGACTTCCCTCCTTAAAATAGCTTGTGAGCTTTCTTTCCTGGAAACGTCAACAATTTTGGCAAAGTGTCTTCCGCTATTTAGTATTGTTAAGGAAAAGTCTGACACAAGCTTGATTTTTGTTCTTTTGTAGGGCACAAATTTTCTTTTGCTCAAGTGCCTGGAACACACTCAGACAGCAGCGCCTATGGTGGGGTGGCTAATGGGACGGCTTCTTTCTCTATTAGAGAAAGAGGCATTTAGCAGCTGTAGACCCCGCTGACAGCAGTTGGAAACCTCCCATCATCTCTGTTTTTCCTCCCTGTAGCCCACCAATCAGCCTTTGGACCTTATCCAGGCTGTCATTGATGGAGAGGCCTCCCGATGTCCAGAATTATTGCCTAATAGTCTGGTGTCTAATGTTCTGATAAAATGTCATATTTTTTTACATGTTTGCATGGGCATTTCTGTGAGAAGATGGTATGGAGGGAGGAGAAATGTCGTAGTTAAGCTGCTTTATTGCAAACAACATAAACTTTCTGTTAGTTTATTTGGTAGCTATTGGGGAGCTCCAAGAACTGATGGACAGATTACAGAAGCAGGCTTGGAAAATGGGTAGGAACCAATGCAAGTGGGATGGCAGGAAATGAGACTCTGGGAACAATCTGGTCACCACACTGTTCCCAGTTCTGCTGCCCCAGGACACTCACCATGCTGCTACTGCACTTGGAACTTGGCGACTGCCACCATAAATAGTCGCTGACTGGCCCTGAATCTTGGTGCCACTGCCTGCTCTCGTATGCAGTGGGCAGAGCATAAACATTCCCCATTTGGGCTTTCACAGTGGCAAGGAGGCTCAGTCTCCCTCAAGGACCTGCAGAGTCAAGAAGTCTCCCCCAAAGAAAGGGTTTGATATTCTGGGCAGCCAAAAAGTGGTATGTGTCCATCTAGGCAAACATCGGTAGGTTTCCGATTTCTTCCCCTGAGTAGGCAGTCTTCGGTTCTGCCTGGGGATTGCGATGCCTCCCGAGAGATGATGAGGCAGACCTGTCATTGCCCTGCCTGTCCTCTTGGCACTCATCCCCACCTGGCACACGCCGGTTACTCCCAGCACCTGCACTCTGCCAGCTGTGGGAGCACACTTGACCTCTCCCCAGGACAAGCCGTAGGGGCCAGATACTTAGCGTCTCTTAATTCAGTTCCCAGACAATAGGACGTGGCTCTAATGGACAAATACCCCAGCTTCAGCTTCCACGTTCCACAGCTGGGGTAACTCTGGGGTGTGTCCTACACCATTTCCCAGAGTTTTCCAGCAAGACTGAGTCCCAGCTGCCCACAGTGAGAAATGGGTCGATAACACACCCTACATTGCCGGCCCACTGGGCACGCCCCTGTTTGTATTTCCAGAGATCACCTCTCAGCTAAACTGCTGCCCTCAAATACTTACTTGCCTTAGGGTTTGCTCTTGGAGTCACCCAAACTAACACCGTACCTGGAATCCAAGGACAAGGCTGAAGAGTTCCTAATCCCTTCCCCACTTCCCGCTTGGAGTTGTTGAATCAGTATTAGTGCTCTATCCTGAAAGTCCACCCTGTATGTGCCCTCTGACCTGGCTTTTCACTCCAGTTATGTATCTTACAGAGGGACTCACACGTGTGCAAAGGTAACACAGAATGTTCTTTGTTCCTTTGATCATGATAGAAAACAAACCAGACACATTTAAACTTCCATCAGTTGGGTCAAATAAATTACAGGGCATCGCTGCAATGTAATGCAAAGTGTCTATCAACAATAATGCCACTGATTTCTAGGAGATGATAGGGAATGATGCCCAAAATATACTGTTGATAGAAAAAATATCAAATTGCAAAAGAACATTATGGTTTTATTTCACCAACAGATATTTCTGTAAGTATTTATATCTACGATGTTCTAGCCTTTCATTGTCCTGGGTTTTTTGTTTGTTTGTTTTTTGATGTAGTTTTGTTTGAGATATGATTTCACCCTGTTGCCCAGACTAGAGTGAGGTTGCATCATCAAAGCTCACTGCAACCTCAAATCCCTGGGCTCAAGTGATCCTCCTGCCTCAGCCTCCCCAGTAGCTAAGACTACAGGCATGCACCACCACACCGGCTAAGTTTTCTGTTGTTTGCAGAGACGGGGCTCACTATCTTGCCCAAGCTGGTCTGGAACTCCTGGGCTCAAGCGATCCTCCCAAAGTGCTGGGTTTGCAGATGTGAGCCGCTGTGCCCGGCCCATTGTTCTGTTTTTTAAAATTTCATCTGTTCTATTAACTCAACTGCATTTTGTTTGAAAAAAATGTATCTCTTCCAAAAGTATTCCAAGAAGATGAGAAAGGAGGACTCAAGGTAGCTTTTGAAAACTGTTCAGAGTTCATAGTTTAAATACCATATAAAAGCATTTTTCTCCATTTATTCATAAAAGACCTAATGTGAAGATAACATTATATATGTATATTTGTGTGTGTATATATGTGCAAACATATATAGAGTTTTCTGACTGTAACAGAACCTGGATCACTTTACTCCCTTTTGCGCTGTTTGAATTTTTACCCTGAGGATGAGTTACTTTTACAACATGAAAAGCATACTATAACACGCACACACGTTCTTCTCTGTAACAGAGCTCCCCTTTGGCGCTGGCTGCTCTCTGGAAGCTTTGCCCCGTCGCTACTCACAGCCCCGCCAGACCCTTGACGGTCTCCTTTGAACTATCTGCCCCAGCGGGCCAGGGAGGAAGCCCCATTCAACATCCTCATCTGACTGTTTTCTTTTCTCCAGCGCCCTAACAATTACATCTCCTCCAAAGATAGTTCCAGAGGATGAGGAAGAAAGTAGGGGAGCATTTTAGAACCATTCTGAGTTCATAGCTTGAACACCTTGATAAAAGCTTTAAGAACTTTTTTTCTTCATAAAAGGCTTAAGTTGAAGAAAAACATGCCCTGCAATATTTTCCTAAGCCCCACCCTGTGCGTGACTGGCAAAAGGAGCTGTTCATTGTAAAGCTATGCGTTATTCTGACTCCTAGCACAAATTAATTTACCTCAGGAAGCCCCGCTCCTCCATGAAGCAGGGAAACAATGGGGTCTTTTACATTCCCAGTGCTTCGGAGCCCATTAGCTAAATGCTGACTTTGTTGGGCTTTGGAACAGAACAAAATATCCTACAGCAAGGTCATGGCTGTGGCAAGCTGGGAAGAAAGGGGTCCCTGGCACCTGTGTGCGCCCTGGCGGGAGAGGAGCCAGGCTGGCTAGTCTCGGGCAGGGGCCTGCTGCCCAGGTGGCCGCGTCCCCCTGGCTAGGAGGCCTGGGCCCGGAGGGAACCCTGACGGAGGGGAGGCGGCAGGCGACTCTTATACCTCCCGGGCTGGAGGTGCCAGAGTGTCTGACAGAACCGGTGGTCTTCACGCTGTTTTTTCTCCAGGCTGTTTGGATCACGACTACGTCCACTGGTAAAAATGTCTGAGCATATACTTCCAAAGCACATTGTAATGCTCTATTGAATATTCTATAAGCTTAAAAGTGTCAACATAAAGATAATTATAAAGACCACTTCTATAGATGAGCCAGGAGCAGTGCTATGGTCCCATGGTCTCTGCTGTATCAGGAAATGACCCTTGGCACTTGCAGTTTTAAACATGAGCAAGCGGCCTCAGACTAACTCCTGTCCCCAATTTCCCGCCAAAATATCTGTGAAGGTCCGGAAAAGGCCCAAGACTCAACGCCTGGCAAAAAGCATCTAAACTGAATTTGGAGAGAATTTCCAACAAATACAGGGGAAATGGAGTCGGACTGAGGGAAAAGATGCTGCCAGCCATGCTTCACCCACGAAACAGGGCGTCCCTGCTTCCTCGAAAGAAGGCAGGAAGAATCTTCAGCAGCCTCCAGTTTTCAGCCCCCGGGGGTTCCGCCACAGCCGTGAAATCAGGCAGGCATTTCAGAACACCAGGAGGCTGCCTTTCCAGGGCTCTGAAAACTGTCACTTCCTGCTCCCGGCCAACACCACGTGTTCCTACATCTACTCAGACAGCGCAAGTCCCAGAAAGCAGGAGGGCAGGGAGATTGGGGGTGAGCAAGAGAGAAAGAGGCGGCGTGGAGCTTTTTAGAGAGCTGAAGTGCTTTAACAAGGAAGCAAGAGGAAATCTCTGCGGCAGCACCTGATGCGGGTTTGCGAAGCTCGTGTATTCCGTCATTTCAGCCCATCAGAGCCAGGGACCGGCAAGTAGGAGAAAACGCACCTTAGAACCAGAGAGGCGTGATGGGCAAGATTTGGGGACATTATCCCTTACCTCACTCAAGCTTGAGTAATCTTATAGACTTTTATGTTGAGGTTCTAAGTAAGATTTTTTTCTGAAAAGGGGTTTTACTGAAAACCACGATAGTTATTCCTGCTGGACATTGGGAACTGGGTCACGAGCTATTCCAGCCACCTGCCCTGCCGCTGAATTTGTGAAGAACGGGGCCGGACAAGCCATGCTCTCATCTGCCTGGTGGTTCCCGCTTTGTGCAGAGCCAAGGGGAGCAGGGGAACCTGGCAATGGGGCAACTAGAACCCGAGTGAGGACTATAGGAACACAAGTAGCATAAATGCAGAAGAACATAACAGTGAAAATGACTTTTGGCAAAACCCAGAAGAAAATTTTAGAAAACTGGTGCTTTCAATAAACATTGCCTCTGTGAACTAGAAGCAGAAAGCCATGAGGACAAAACTAGGGGAGATGAAAAGGCACAGAAGGAGGGCAGGGAAACTCCCATATTAATGGTAAGATTAAAATCATCGAATTGAAGGCAATAAGAAAGTAGAACGAATGCCCAGAAAATTAAATCATTGACATGGAGGATAAACTTTAGCAGTCTTTACAAAATGCAGAGGAAATTGGAAAAGCAATAAAGATTATGAGAAAGGAAATGGTCTTCTCGGAGGACAAATAACGGAGACAAATTCCAAGAATTGTAGGTTATCCTAAGGAAGAATCAAAGTATGTGGGTGTAGAACCAATAAAGTGTAATTGAATAAAACATTGCAAACATTTAAAAACATTTTATAAGTATATGACTCAACCAAAACCACAAAAAAGGAAGAAGAAAATATGAGTGCTTGCTTATCCTATATCAGAAGGGGCTAGAACCCTCTAAAGAGATAAACAACATCAATTATAGCAAATTATATATATACATAAATATATGTGTGTAGGGAGAGAGAAAGACTTGGGTATATAAATTTTTAAAGTTTAAAGAACATTACAAAATTGAAGTAAATTATAAATTTGGAAAAATGTCTATGATTCATAAGACAGGGGATTAATATACTTAATACATGAAGAACTTTTTAAAAATAAATAAGAAAACCCAGCTACTCAGGAGGTTGAAGAAGGATGATCCCTTGAATGCAGGAGTTTGAGACCAGCCTGGCCACATAGCAAGAACCTGTCTCTAAACATGTAAGAAAAATACAGATACCTCCCAATAAGAAACATGAGCAAAAATCATAAATAAAATAATGAAAGACTCAAATGGCTGCTAAATATTTGAAAACAGATTTAACCTCATTACAGAGTCTAAACTCTGTAGCTTTCCTATGTGCCTGTAAGCAAGTTTTTTTAACCTTATTGAGCACAACTCTCCCATAAAATTGAGATAATAAAAGGGACTGGTTTATATGGTTGTCATGAGAGGTATATGAGATAAACAAGAAAAGTACTTAGCCCAGAGCCTGGCATGTCGTACACTTTCAATAAACATTAAGCATGAATATTTCATAGAGGCAAGTCAACCTGCCAGTGAAAATAATCCTTTCCTTCACATCTTAATTATTTTTCTTTATACCTTAATTATTTTTAATGGAAACATTCTAAGCTGAAGTGCTTATTTTCCAGGCTCATTAAATAGAACATACTGAATACAGTGAATGCTCTTGTTTTTGTCGGGCTTTTGTTACACTTAAATATACCTCCCTGCACAAACGTAAACGATGCACGGGCCCATGTAGTTGAGGCTGGAAGTCTTGCCCAGGCTGCTCCTATCCTCCAGGTAACCACCCGTAACTGTTTGTGGCATGTCCCTCCCGACTGAACTGTCCCAAAGCACCATCCCGTGCTGTGCTGCGGGGAGCCCGTCACCTGGAGTGGGGACGATGTGCGGGGCGGTCCACTCTTGCACAGCGTGGCCCAGCCGGCCACTCACCGCCAGCCCCTGGCCTGCTTCTCTGTCTGCCTTCCTCCCGCGTGATGGCGGCCTGTGGCAGGTGTGTCAGCTTTTCCTTATGCCCCTTCCCGTATTCGTTATAGTTTCTAATCTCCATTGTCTGGAAAACTAAAAATTGATTATAAGGGTGGGCTATGAGGACAGCCATTTCAGATATTTCTGATATATGACTATGTATTTCTAATGATTACGCTACAGAAAGAGGAGAAGTATCCCAGAAAGCATCCTAGGGGAGAAATTTGAAGATCTGATTTCTAGGCCTGGTCCTACTATCTAAAACCTGTAAGAACTTGGAAAAGTGACTGAACTTTGCTAAGCCTCAGTTGCCCCATCTGTAAAATGGGATTCATTAGTTAATTCATGAAACTCATAGTTACCGACTACTTACTATACGCCGGGCGTATTTCTAGGTGCTGCCCACACAACAGTGAACAAGACAGGTCTCCTCAAGTTTACATTCTAGAAGTGGGAAAAGAGGTGATCAAGAAAATATGTTCACGAGTTTACACCTGATGTTGCTATCGAATAAATGCTGTGAAGGCCGGTCTGACAGAACACGGCAGGTCGCCTCCTTCCCAGGATTCTTGGGCCTTTATGAAAGGGTTTTGTGAACTGTAAAACAGGACATAATGTACAATCTAATTCTTAGAAAACTAGAACACACCCATACATTTGTAGTACCAACCACCCAAGATTCTGTGGTTCTCCAAGGAGAAGGGGCACCCAGACGGCACAGTGACGAGAAACGCTGCCCGACAGTCCGGAGAACGTGTTTGCCCGTTCTCATCTCAACGTGTCCTCTAAGTTCTCAAAACGTTTCCAAATATGGGGGCAGAGAGCAACACGAGAAAAGAAAGGGCTTTTTCTTCTGCACACAAACAGCAGCCTTGTGTGTGGCTGGAGTCAGAGCCCTGCAGTCCTGGACTGCCTCCGCGCACACGGGACCCGCGCTCTCAGCATCCTGTGCGGCGCAGCCCCTCACGCGTGTGTCTGCAGATCACTGAATGATTCGGTGGCAGGAGAAACCCAAAGCAAAGCGCTCCAGCCATCACTGGCGAGGGCCACCAAGCACCACGAAGCGAATCTGGTGTCACGATAAAGGCACATTTGCGTATCTTGGTGTGGGATTTTGATTTTGCTGGGCTGGAACCTGACATTTCTCTCAAGCATCCAGTGAGATTTGTGTCACTCTCGCCGCTTCACAGATGAGAGGACGGAGGCTCACAGGGAAAACACCCCACTACGTGCTGCTGAGTGCACTCGTTGGTTTAGCTGCCTCCTCCCCAGCTCCCACTCCCGGGACCCACCTCGCTCTTGCTGTCTCGGGCCTTTGCTGGTGGCCTTTAGTTCATTGCACCCTCCCTCGTGGCCTCCCGGCCTCCCTCCTCATCTCGAATGCAAGTCCTCCTGTCAATGTTTCTCTCCCAGCACTCTTCTTTCGTTCCAGGCACTTATGCAGAGACATCACGGTATTTTCAGGCGTGTTTGTGTGTGGTCAGTCTTCCTGCTCCTGCAGTCCAGGTTCAGGCCTGTCTGGTTCACCGCGGCGTCCCCAGCGCCAGGCCCGGCGCTTCATACGTATCTGTGAGACGACGGATGGAAAAAGGGAGGGAGGGAAGGAAGGCCAGTGCAGCACTTTTATTTAAAAGTTTAAACACAGAATAAAAACTATTTTCCCTGATACTGTATTGCGAAAACGTTCAAATATTAGAAAGTGGAAAGAATTGTACAGTATTGATTTAACAATCATTAACATAAAATATTAATAACTTTGAAGTTCATTTCAAGAAAAACTGGATTTAAATTTGGGTTGGTTGGTTGGTTGTGACACAAATACTCGCCGGATCAGCATCACCGTGAAATGCTTCAGGAGTCCTCAGTGTCACAGAATTATCTGCACCATGTGGCTCAGAGGCAGCACCCTGGACGGAAAGTGACAGGTGCCCAGGCTTCTTTACAGACTGTGGTGACACGAGGGGCTGGTGTGACAGGTCTGGGCCCGCAGGCCCGCTCAAGGCCTCTGAGTCTCTGCAATGTGGGTCTACTTTCCTCCGAGCCTGTTTCTTCTTCTGTGAATGGGATCTGCCCCCCGCATCCATCACGGACACGGGGTGGTGGGAATCAGATACAGGACACCATGTAAAAGTATAAAGCACCGAGTGCCGTTAAATGTAAAGGGTTACGGCTGCAAAGCACGCACACAGAGGATCCGGTGTCTGGCTTTTTTCCTTCCTGCTAATTTGCACTGTTAATGAAGAATTCCAAGTTAACTCCCAACTTCTGTTATCAGGCAGGACTTTGGATCACAGCCTTGTGGCTCCTCCCGAAAACACGGACCTGAGCCAAGGACAAACCTGTAAGGGCCTCGCAGACACTGCCCACTCCCCGGAAGCCGGATTGCTTTGAATATTTTGCCAAATCTCCTTCCCACTCTTAGAAGAAGATTTGAGCCAAAAGCGTATAGGAACCGTTGTCTTTGCCTGCCCTCCCCCAGCCCGCTACAGGATTCCTGTCTCACAACTACCCTTCCACTCCCTTTCTTCTCCTCCCTCCCAAACCCAAACTTGAAGGGGACCTTTTGCTCTGAATTTTAGCAGGAAACACAACCAGCAACCAGATGTCTGACTTTTTCACCCCATTGGCAAGGATTAGCCATCTTCCCTGTAAACTTCCGGCCTTTCCTCTCCCTTAGATCTTTCAGCTGCTTCACGCTCCATCTCCCTTAGCTCAGATGCATGAAAACCCTCCAGAGGAGAAACAAAAGGTAGCCTGTGAGGCCCGGCAGACGTGCAGAGTATTTATATACCCTGCCCAGAGAGCGGATTGTCGGTGGGTGTCGGAGCGGGTGGGGAATGTGGAAGTTCAGCCCTTGGATTCATTTGGTCTATCACTAGATTCGGATTCAACGAAAAATATGTGGCTTTGATCAAAGACAGATAATTAAATACATTCACAACTTAAAATAACACACCGAGGAAAACAAACACAGATTCTGTTACCATCAAAGTATTCGAGTGTGAAAATAGGTAAGACAGCTTTCTCAGCTTCAGGAATCATGAGATACCCAGATCTTCTTTGACACAGCAGAGGACTTTGGAATGGGGAGAGACCTTAGAGCTCATTCAGTTGCTTCGCTTTCCAGGTGGAGAAACTGAGGCCCTGCCTGAGTGGGAAGGATTTGCCCTGGGTCCCTTGCTCTATGGCAGAGTGGGGTGTCCCAGCTCAAGGGCACCTCTTGGCTCTGTTTGTATCTTCCCTGAGACATTTCTGGAAAAGCACGGCATCCCAGGCCTGGGATCTGCCTGCCTACTCTCTCTGCGTCCTGTCCTCCTGCTCTTGGCACGGCTGGCCGGGCCCCTTCTCGGGGGGCTGCCCTGACCTACGGCTCCCAGCCGTGACGCAGCAGTGGCAATGGGGCTTTTCTCTCCTGTGCCTACCAGCCATCTGGTAAACACCCTGGAGGGAAGAAGCAGAAGCCTTTTTTTAATATAAGGGAAAACATACCCAGAAACAACTCTGGCTTTCAAGTGCACACTCTTGGACTATCTGCATCCAGTAAGGAGCACGTGTTTCTCAGAGAGATGTGTGGAAAGCAGGTAGGTCATCGCAGGAAGCCTTGAAAATGCCGTGTCAAGGAATCATCACTCAATTGCACAAAGTCATGTACCCTCTAGCTCCTCCCAGCTTCCCCCCGTACCTCCGTTTTTGCTGGTGTAACCCCCATTGCACCCATCTTAGCTGTGTGATTTGGTCAAGTCACCGACCCTCTCTGTGCCTCAGTTTCCTCACTTATAAAATGGGTATAATTGTTCTTATCTGATATAGTTGCCTTGGGGATTATGTGAACTGAGGGCTATGATCCTTGGCATGGTAGATGTTCTCTTCCTTCCGTGATAAAAGACGATGCGTGCGTCCTTGGGCAGCGGGTGACAACAGAACGGGAGCCCTGCAGCACCTCGCTCCTCGCCCGCCTGAGCCTTCGTCCTGCAGCCCCAGCTGCCTCCCAGAAGAAAGACCCATCTGGGCCTCGGAGAACATGTTCCACCTGTCCAGGTGGTGAGGGCGCCTCACGCTGGCAGGGTCACCGTGGGCAGTATGTGCCCATCTGTCCCAGACCCACAACCACGGGCTCCAGCCTGAAGTTTCTAATTGTTCACTTCACAAAACTGGAATTTTTTTTCTTAAGAAAAGAGAAAAGAAAAAAAAACTGGAAAAAGAGAAACCAGGGCCCCAACCTTAATGTAAGTGAATCCCGAGGGGGCCTGTTAACTTTGGGCTCAGAACAATGAGTTAATTGAAAGCGGCGATGAGAAAAAGCAGCCGACACGCGTAAGCCCATGGGCCAACGAGCTGTTCAATCCCTGGGCAGGTGAGAGCCAGGCTTTCCAGCTAACCAAGATGGTAATGGTTTCCAAGAATAATTGCCCCAGGAATACCAAGCTGCAGGCAGGGACCCGGAGTCCTGTCACCTGGCTGGGAGCTGTCTGTGATGGCCCAGTGCCCAGAGCTTCAAGCCCTGAGAAAACTGGGCTTTGAGGACGTACCTGAGACCTCAGGACACACACCCATGGCAGACACTCAGTGGGGGAGTCCTGTGAAAAGCCCCAAAGTCAAGGGACTTGCTTCACATTCAGGCCGCACCACTCCCGTGGGAATGGGGCCAGAGGCAAAGCACACCTCCGGGCCTTAGTTTCCCCAACTGTCAAATGAGAACATTAATATCTGTCCTCTCAGCCTCCCAGCATCGCTTTGTTTGAACACCAGATGAGACGATATATGTGGACTGCTCTGTAAAATAAGGGACATGCTGTGAAAGTAGCAGAGCTGGGCAGAGGGAACCAGGGATCAGACTGCCCGGCCAACTCAGGTTAGACTCGGAAAATAATAATTCACACCTCATAGGACTGATGAGAGAATAAAATAAAAAATATATATATATATTTTATATATATAAAGTATTTGGAGTGGTGAGCGCATATGGGAGGAGTTGAATGAATGTTAACTATTATTGATTGTAAGTTATTATTTTCAAGACTGCCTTGTCTTGTAGTGACTAATCCAGGCTTACGGCCGGGCTTATACACACTTTGCTTCTTTTTCTAATCATTTCTGGTTGCGTCGATCAAATACTCATTCTGCCCACAGCAGTTTCTGCATCATACAAAGAGGGACAGGCTGAGTAGCCAAAGCAGTGAAGGATTTTAAAGACAGAATGATTCACAGCGCAGCTGAGATCTAGCCAGTCGAAATGCCATTTCTTCCCAGGAGCAGGGAATTGCAGAGCACCGGGAGCTCATGGGCTCCTTGTCCACCTGCTGAGCCAAGGAGGAGTGTAGGGAATCTTCAGCGAGCCTTTTATCTGGACAAGTGATGGAATCCAGGGCACAAGAAACTGGGAAGTGTGATTGTGCGTGTGTGCGTGTGTGTGTGTGTGTGTGTTGCAGGAGGAATGTGGACCATCCGCTAAGAGAAAATGATATGCTGCTTGAATAAGACAGAGGACGCTTCTCACAGGGGTCTCCCTGGCTACCTCTCTGCCCAGCTCTCTCCTGCCTCTGCCTGCCTCTCGGGGCTCCTCAGAAAGCCCTTCTCAGAAAGGTTCCTTAGATCATCTCATTGTTCATGTGCAGCCTCAAGTGGGACTTGTGGCAAGTGCTGGGTGACGTTGACCATACCGTGCTGAGAACGAATGCCACGGCAAGTGCAAGAATGGAGTCTACATGGCTGTGTCTTAGCATGTCCTTCAGCAAAAGCCAAGGGCAACATTAAAGCACAACTGTGTAATTCACACATTGCCAGGAGGAGTGAAAATTGGCACAGCCTTTTTAGAGCACAATTTGGCAATGTTTTGCAAAACTAAAGACATACCTACTCTTGAACTAAGCTTTCACTTCAAAACCTCTATTCTACAGAAACACGCGCGTGCGCGCACAGAGGCAGGGGCACGAGCCTGTTTATCGCAGTGCGCCAGTAACAGAGAGAACTGGAGACAGCCCACGTCCTCATCCAAACGCACAAAGGTGCAAAGATGCTCATGACCCAGGTTTGTAATTGCAAAAAAGAAAGCTCGATGATGCAAAATCCATTTATGGGAGCTTTTTAAAAGATTTAGGTGATTTAGTCTACAGATTAAAATGGCACAGGAAGTCTCCAAATATATATTGAGTGGAAAATTAGATTGCAAAATGTTAAAAGCAGTAAAATCCTTTTGACGGTACACATATAGAAACAAGATCTAGATGAATAAACAGAGAACTATTAAGAGTTCTCATCCTGGTGGGGGAGGAAGGGAAGGCCACAGGAGACTAGCACTTTCTACATTATTTCTATAATGCTGACTTCACAATGACAATATATTAATTTTGAATATTTTAAAAAACAGAATGATTAAGGAAATATGCATGAATAAACCTAAGGGTAAATAAATCCAAGTGCTGAGGCTGCAGTGGCACACGCACGGCCTTTGGGGTATACAGCTGGGTTTGAGTGTGGTTTCAAGGCTCCAGGGAGGGGGTTTGGTTTGGGCTCTTTTGTAGGATCTTTGGTAGGCAGTGGCCGAGTTTTGCTGATGCTGGTTGGTTGGTGTTCGCTGCCCCCAGTGGGGCACAGATCTTCGAGCAGATCCCTGGCCCTCACTCTGTGTGCTGGGCTGGCAGCAGTGGAGGCCAGGAAGCCCATGGGGTCTGCCATGCTCATAGCCGTCTTGTCAGGAGAGTGACCTGAGCAGCTTCATCTCTGGCCTGGTGGTTGTGGCTTGTGCCATGTGTTTTGAGTGGAAGCAACCTTACAGCTGTGTCCACGACTGCCTACGTGAGGACTGATGGCCCTGCCAATTTGCAAATGGGCTTGGCGTGAGAGAAGCCAGTGCTTTCTAAGGAGGCTTGGCATGGACTTCTGCCCAGTAAGGGTGCTTCATTTTGGGTGGGGACAAGCTTGGGAGTTTCTCTGGAGAAGTCTTACTGCCACGAATTCTGGAAAAGTTAAGAAAGAAGGAGGGTCACTCTAAGACTGACTGTATCCCCAACCATGCCCTGAGCTATTGTTCTAGAAGTTCGCTGGACAACTCAGCCTCAGTAGACTGGGACCAGTATGTCTTTATGGCCAAGGACCATGACATTCCTGGCCACCTCGCACTCCCAGATGCCCTTACAATGTGACTTTTCTACCGCTGGTAACTTGAGTTCACCCCTGCCTTTCGATTTTGAGGAGTAAGAACAATCAAGTATGAGGATGAGGAACGAGTTTCTCTGGGTGTCTTTGTCCTCGCTGTGTGCTGTGCAGACAAAAAGGACCTCGTTGGTTCCTTCTTAAGTCTGCTAAGAGTCTCCAAAGGCAGCAGCTAGAAACTGCTCAGCACACAAACCTGGGTTTAGCATCTGTTTTCCTATGTTCGTTTAGCTGTGGGGCATTAGCCTCCGATGAAATTATTCATGACATCCTAGTAGTTCCAGAACTGTTGGGGTCTGTAAGATGAAATAGCACAGCTAGATGAAGACATGGCTTGTTTGTGCGTCAGTGGTGATTATTGGCATCCCAGGCGCTAAATCCTTTAGGAGTCAATGCAGGTGTGGGTGCTTAGGTGTCTGGGTGCCTCCAGTTACTCCTTTTGTGTGTGTGTGGCTATGTCAATGTTACAAAAACGACAAGCAAGGCATGAGTATATCCATTTCCTCCAGGTTGGTTAGGGACCTCAAAAATGAATTCCAGGCATATGATGATGAGATGAGTAGAGGGAGGGAAAATTGCAGTTTAAAAAGTTTAGCTTGGCCAGTGCTGATCAGAAGAGCGAAGGGGTATTTGGGGATCGTCTTTCGTAGTGACACTAGAGGTGAAGCGATTTATGTTTGTCTCCTGGACTGGACTGCATTCCACGAGCACAGAGCCCCTGGCTGGTTTTGCTGTCTGAAGAGTTCCCAGTGTCTGGCCCAGGGCTGGCTGCATAACAAGTACTCAACAAACGTTTGACATTTGTTGAGTGAATAAACGAGTGGGAAAGGAACTTGTAATCGTGATACCAGAGATCAGAATAGAGAACTGACTGAAGGAAAAGGTAGGGAAAGAGGTTCAAGGACAGAGGTGTGTGTTCTGTTCTGCTGATATCTTTATCTCTGAATATCCTTGTTTTTCATGAATAAAATGGGAACGTATGGGATAATTTCCTTACCATTATAGTTCCTGGCGTATAATAGAGACTCATCCTGCAATCATAACCAAGTAAAATAAGTATTTTATCTTATATGAGAAATAGACTTCTTCCCTGTGGTCCTGAAAACCAAGAGTGCCCACACGGTTTTTGCTCTGACCTCAGAGACATTACAGGCAGGACCACATTGGAGCTCAGAAGTCATACAAATTCTCATTTCTGGCAGAATGACCTGGCAGGGGGCTCCTTCTACTCTATTGGTGACACATTTGGAACAGGGGACTTTGTTGACTTCTTACCTTGTTTTTAAAACATTTGAATGTTGGTTCTTAGTACACAGTGTGACAGTGCTCTACAAAAGCAGAATTGCGGAGGCGACACAGATGAGAGCCACACCCTTGGACTGCTTAGCACAGCCCCTCTGTGCAGTGGAAACCTTACCCGGCACGAGGTGGGTAGCCAGAGTTGACTTGGAGGAGCTTAACTGATTTGATTCGTCACTTCAAATCGCTTCTAATGTGGCCCATTAGTAATGCCCCCGTATTGTAAACGATACATCCACAGAAGCATTAGTCATTATACAAATAGAATGAATAGGTTTCACCACGCTTCAAGATAAACATGTTGAAACACTAACTCCATTCACTCAGGGCCTTTGGAGCCTGCTCAGGGCCCTTACCTGGCTGTTAGAATAAATACAAAGTTTTATGGCCTGCTTGCTCTGTGTGACTTCACCATCACCCAGTGATACAAATCCAGGTTAGCAATTGCAATTGTGCGCATTGACACATTTATTTGTTTATTCTCTTACTTAGCAACCTATTGTTTTCCCAGGTTCGTTACAGAACATGGCCCCTTGACGATTATCGTAAGATTCCTAAGAACCGTTCTGTTGGGGTGCAAAAGTTTAGAATGGTTCTGTGTCTCGATGAGAGTGAGTCAAGAGAACAGGTAGTATGTGTAGTGGTTAGAGCAAGAGTTTGGGAGTCAGACTCAGCTGGATTTGAACTCTAGTTCCATCACCGATTCTCTGTATAAACTCAGGGATCGACTTCACTTCCCTGAGCCTCCCTTTCCTTATCTGTAAAATGGCTGTGAAAACCCTCACTCTCACCGTCTCTGCATTGCACGTCTCTTTCCCTTCAAATGCACCTTCCAGGAGGGCAAGCATTAAGAAAAGATCCTTGGAGATCAGCCAGGCCTCATGAAGGAGGAGGAGGAAGGAAAAAACAGGACAGGCTGTCGAAGGGGACATCTCCTACAGAGGTTACTGTGGAAAGCAAAGGTGTGTTGACGGGATGTGATGGCCGGCGGGGAGGTGGGAGCAGTGGGGACAGCAAGAGACAAGTTTAATGACAGGGGAAAGGAGGGCAGGAAGCAGGTGCCAGGAGAGGTTGGCAGGGACCGGGCTATGGAAAGCAGAGGATGCTCGATTTTACAGAATGTGCAAAGGGAGGAATAGGCTTCGTGTACAAAATATTTCAAACAAATCCTGTTATATCCGCCAATCATCAGCAAAGCATTTTGCAAACACCGGTTCTTAAAAAAAGACACCTTCCAAGACAGGGTTAGAAACACCTCTGTGAGTCGTAAACTCAAGCAGGCTGTAGAAATTCACGCATTCAGGACAGCTGGATCCTTAATGGCATGTGCCTTAATTTCTTCATTTATAAAAAGGATGATGATGTTAGTAACAGTAACCGCAATGTAAGGTTACTGTGGCGTTTCATAAAATGTATCAAGCATGTTGCTGTGTAGTTTGCATAAGTAAGTGCTTGGTCAATGTTAGCTATTATAACATGTATATAGATGCATGGAGAGATGTCTGGCAAGATGTTACATCAACTTATTTACCATGGTCACTTCTGATTCATGGGATTTGAAGTAATTTTTACCTTTTTTGGTCTTTATAGTTTGAATTTTCCCAACAAACATGCATTATTTTTATAAAAACTACAAAGCCATTTTTTAAAAATGCATACTTAGCAATGAAACATTTCAGGAAACGTAGTTGAGTGGGATGCAGCTCTGCTTGTAACAACCTTTTGAGTTATCAAACTGAATAGTTTAACCCTTTAGTGCTAAAGACTCCATTTCAAAAGAAGGTCCTTGTTCTACATTTTCATAATTAAGTGGTCTATGATAAGTGGGAGCGTTTTACAAAATGAGGAGGTCCTTAACGTAAGAAGAGTCTCCTCCACTGAGAATGCCTGGGCTTACAGCTTTAAAATGACAGATTTTAATTTTTAGTTTCTGGGTCTTCCATCTAGTGTTCAAGGATCTTGAAGACAGAAGATAACCAAACATCCCCCGGGAGACTGTTAGCTTTACCAGGGTTAAGAAAGTACCACTTACCTTTGTATTTCCAGTGTTTGACATAGTGCTAGGCACACAGTAGGTACTACATAAGTATTTTTATATTGAATGAGTAAGTGAATGAATGAATGGTAAATTTAAGGGCTGAGTCTCTGCTTGGGAGGTGGGGGGAGTCACACTCTATTACCTACTGAAATTGAATTGGGAAATTTAGAGAAATTAAATGGGAACAAAGTGATTTTAACTAGGAGCAAAAGTAAGACCAAAATGGAAGCAGAAAATTCACTGACTCTTTGTTGAGGGTGTTCAGCACGCCAGGCCCTGATCTAAGTGTTGAGGATGCAGTTGTGAAAAGGAGCTTAATTACAGTGGGGAATATAGACTTTGATCAAGTCAAGACATGTGAGAAGAGAGTCCCAGCAGGGAAGAGCTGGATGCTTTGGAAGTGTATAATGGGGGATCCAGTCTAGGTTTGGTGGGGCAGCAGATGTGGCCAGAAAAGGCCTTTGCAGGAAAGTGGCATTTAAACTGAGACCCAAGGTTAGTAAGAAGGAGCAAGACAAGTCAAGAGCGGTAGGCAAAGCATTTCAGATGTTTCCAAGGTGGAAAGAGAGAACAAACGAAGGAACCACATGCACAAAAAT
The DNA here is from genome assembly GCF_000956105.1 of Propithecus coquereli. Taxonomy (NCBI): domain Eukaryota; kingdom Metazoa; phylum Chordata; class Mammalia; order Primates; family Indriidae; genus Propithecus; species Propithecus coquereli. Next base: position 233,122 of record NW_012147975.1, read on the forward strand.
TCCAACTTGGGGGAGAGCTTGTGGCATATGAGGAACAGAAAGAAGGCCAGTGTGAGCAAGGCACAAGGGAGAAAGTGGTGATGGCAGGGACCACATCACTCAGGGCAGGACCACAGAGGGAGTTTGGATTTCATATTAAATGCAATGGGAAGATCTTGAAAAGCTCCAATGAGAGAGTGACCACAATCTTCTTTAAATTTTCAACATGTAATAGCCGTCGGGTGATAAAGGGAGTGGAAGCAGAAGATAGTCCAGGTGAGAAAGGATAGTGACCTGTACGAGGTCTTGGGCCTGACTCTCTGTAGCTAGTCGACATGGAGGAAAGTGGATAGATTTGAGCTAAGGTTCGAAGGCAGAACTGATAAGACTCGGAGCTGGATTGAAAGCGGAAGGGCAACCCTGTTTAACCCTGACGGCCCCATCTACACAGTAGCTATCATTCTTCTTCATCCCAGCACTCTCTCCTCCGACCTCTGTGTGTGGTTTTATTTTTCTCTTTCTACCAGATACTTCTTACCATGTGACATACTAAATTTTACATTTTTTTTCATATTTTTAAAGATTAGCTGTTTATTATAGCTTGGATTTTTTTCTGTTTAATGTCTTATTACTGATGCCCAAAACATTCTTGATACATATTAGGTATTCGATGAATATTTATCACCTTATTGAATGAGAGAGTTAATAAATGAATAAATAAATGAAGGTGAGAGTTGGAGTAAGTGAAGAATGCTTTAGCTGGCTATTGCTCCATAACAAAGTCTAGAATCTCAGTGGTACACAATAAGAAACATTAGTTTTTCTCACTTGCGTATCCACGAATCAGCTGGGTAGTTGGGATGCAGGCTGCAGGTCTGTTGAGCCAGACTCCAGATTGTGGTTGGGATCAGCTCTGCTCCGTGTGTCTTTTCATTGGACCAGTAGCTACCTGGAGTCTCTTCTTCTAATAGTAGATGGCAAAAGCACAAAAGACCAAGCCAAACCGTCAAGCACATTTAAAGATTATGTTCGAGTCATGTCTACTGGCCAAAGTCATCATGGCCAAATTCAATTTCAAAGGGGCAAGGAAGCATATGCCACCTTCTCTAGTAGAAGATATTGCAAAGTCTTATGGCAGAGGATGTGAATGTACAATTCCACAATGGAGAGAGAGTGAAGATTTAGGAACAATAATCCAATCTACCAAAATGACTGCCAGGTATGGCTTGAGCAACTACATGGATGGAACAGCTATTTATTGATATGGGGAAGACTGGAGCAGGAACAGGTTGTGGAGGGAGAATGACAAATATCGAGAGTTCAGATGTGGACCTGAGAAATCCAGCGAGACTGCCAGTGACAGACGTCACAAGTGATAAAAGTGTAATTGGAAAGTCCAAGGAAGATCTTTAGAGCTTTATGTACAGCTGGATTCAGAGACTCAAAAGATTTTGTCGAGGATTTGTCTTCACTTCTGTTTCTCAGTTCTGCTTCTCTCTTTTGGCTTCATTTCCAAGTGAACTCCCCCCACAAGTGGCAAGATGGCCTCTGGCAACCTCAAAGCCACACTTAGCTTGGCAGGAATCATGAGAAGGAGGACATTTCTCTCTCAATATCCACACAGCAATCTAAGGGATGATACGTGCTATTTTGCTTAGGTCCTATGCCTATCTACGAACCAATCACAGTTGCCTGGGTAACCTGGGCACTCTGATAACTCTCTTGGGTCATGGTGCCCATCTCTGGGGTGGGCTGTCTGATGCTGTGGTTAATATAGAAAGGGAATGGTACCACAAAGGAAGGAGGAGAAAGAGGACAGAGAGTATGAAGGTAGACAAAATCTATAACTACTGCAATCCAGTAGGGATGTTAAGAAGGCAGTTGAATTTAAAGGTCTGGAGTTCATTAGGCAAGTCCAAGATGGAAACAGAAACTTGGGAATGTCTGTAATAGATGGTACCAGAGGCCTGGGAGTGGACGAAATTACGTATTGGAATAAAAAGAGAAGAGGGCCTATAGTCCTGTAACACATTTTATGTAACAAATGAATTTGCTAAGAATATTTTTAGAAGTTGCTAGAGTATCAGAAGAATACACGTTTTTAAAATAAATACCCGTATGGCACTGTAATATGTGCCAGACATTGTTCTAAGCACCTTGCAAGTCTCTATGCATTTAATCCGCATAATAATTCTATTAAGTTGACACTACTGTTATCTCCATTTTACAGATGAGAGGACTGAGGCACAGATTGGTTAAGAAACTTATGCATGGTCACACAGGCAGTAAGTGAGATAGCTCATGTTCAGACCAAGAAGTCTGGCTTCAGAGTTCCCATGATTAAGATTTCATGCTGTTAAAGGGCCTCCTAGAGAACGTGAAGTTTTTGTCTCTTTCTCCTCTCCCTAATTCCATAACACTGCCAGATTTTCACCTGCTGTTCTGGATTTGTGGTGGGGTACACACGTGATTTGGCTCATCTGAGACTACATCTCTGAGGATGAAAACTGAGAAGGTAGAACCCTGGAGGTTAGTTGAGTTAACCTGGAGTGTGTTTGCAGTCAGGAGAACAGATGCTGTTTAAGTCAGGAAGAAACGGCTGTTCACTCCAAGGCCTGCTTCGGAAAGCCTCTTTGTTTTATGACTCTGGGTGCAAGCAACCCTTTTAATTTGGTGTCTTGGATTCCAGCCATAGGAGGCCTTCTTTAATGTAGCAGATGGCTGCAGACAGGCAAGCCAGGTTCCTACACTCTACATCAAACTGCCTTCCCTAGAGAGGAGTCTCCTAATTAGGTTGCTCTGAAAAAGAAAAGAAAACAAAACAAAATGGACACATTAAACTTACACCATGTGTAAGGAACCACTGTCTTAAGCATCTGCAAACATGTGGAGGTCAGGAAACCTTTTGAGGATCTGATGAAAGCTATTGGCTTTTTCTACAGAAAATTTATACGTAGGTATATACACAAAAATGTGCACTTTAATTCCAGAGAGTTCATGGATCCTCTGATATCCATCCCTGAAACTTCAAGGAGTCTGAGGCAGCCAGAGTCCTGTGCTTTGAGTGGAGGCAGCTGTCATTCTTTTACTTTAATTTTCTTTTTTCGATACATCAAGATCTCAACTTCTGAGTTATGAAAATAAAGGATCTGTGGATTACTAAGGAAGAATTTCAGACCCGAACACCAAAGTTTTACTGGAAAAAAATCCTTTCAAATATTGGACAAAATTTAGCATATTCTCTAGTCAGCATGGAACCTTGGCTCATTCTGCTAAACACTAACATGAAGGTTCTTCTGACAAACGTGATGAAATTTTTCTCTCTGGATCGTGAGGTGTGTCTCTGCACATCGTTTCTTTGGAAGCTCATTCTTCTCAAAACCTCTCAGTTGAGCTCTGGCTCCCGCACTGTTTCCAATATAAAGAATTGAGGGCAGGGGAACGTCTGCCAATTGAAGAACATACACATAGTTCTGAGAACTTGGAAAGGAAGCTCTATTGTTTCCAAGAACCCTGTCTGGGGGAGTCAGAAGGTTAGACATTTCTTCCTCTGATGTCCACTCACTGTGATTGTCTCAGGAAGTAGAGAAGTCCTTGAGGTAGCTACCAGGACACTTCACGGATCTTTGTAATGTCATTCACAGATGCCCCTACCCTGGGTGACTCTTCCTAACATGTTCCTCCAATTCTCCCAGGAAGGCATGCGGTAGTCATGTAGGGAGAACCTTCTGAGCTACAGCAAGGTGTGGAGTTGAGATATTTATAAAGGATATTCAAATCAAAACTAATTTGCCTCCATTGCTCTACATTTAAAAATAAACTTAAAAAATACAGAAAGACTTTTAAAATTATTCCAATTCCTCATGTTCCATATATTGTTTGTTGTCCCACCTTTCCTAAAAATCACCTCCTTTTTGGAACTGAAAAACTGAAGGAGGGAGTATCATGGGCTAAATATTTAGGCTAATTCTCTACACCAAGTGAATAACTTAAACAATTGTTGAAAAAATTCAAAGTATAGGCCCATTTCCTCCCTAACCATCAACCCAATTAAAGCAAAGCTATTTGGGATTTAAATCAGATTTCTTGACCTCAGCATTATTGACATTTTTGGGCTAAATTCTTGATAAATGGAGGATATCCTGTGCATTCGTGTATTGTAGGATGTCCGGCAGCCTCTCTGGCCTCTGCTCTAGATCTAGATGCCAGTGGCACTTTCCTCCTAGTTGTGACAACCGAGAATATCTTCAAACATTGCCAAATGTTTCCTAGGGGTGTAGTTATCCCTGGTTGAGAACTACTGGCCTAAATTACCCAGAAATAGATTTCTCTACAAGCAAAGTAAAATGGGAGTATTGAAGCTGCTTTCATCTGATGTTCTTAATCAGGTGAATGGCTAGACTGATAAAGTGGTTTGTCTTTTTTGATGCTCCACTGATGACTGTATCTATCTGTTCAGATTATCCTGTTCCATGTTTGTTATTAGCTCCCATTTGATTGCCAAAAACAGAGACTTCCTTATTCCATTCCTATGGCTCTGGCACTCTGTTTATTTGGTGTTTGAAAATCTCTTTGACTATACAGATATTTAGCGATCCCTCTGATTTTCTATACCCTTTCAGGTATGGGTAATTTCTTAGTCCTTTGGAAGGCTTTTGCTGCGCTGCTAAAAATCTCCATGCCTTTTTTCTATGTTATCATTTCTTCCAACTTAAGACCTAAGCTGAGCCCACGTAGCAGCTCAAAGAGGTTGGAGTGTCTGGTTGATTGATCAGCATGTGGACACACAGTACACAAAGGAAAACTGTTGGCTTTGAGATGACATATGTGATTATGAAAAGGAATCCTGTAATCACAAATTGTTCTTACATATGTGCAGTGACTGCAAGACAGCAAACAATTTGTTTTGGGAAGGGTTTTACTGGCTGTTTGAAGTGAGGAGTGGCTCTAGTGTACAAAATATTTAAACCAAATTGTTATGTCCTATAATGTTCAACAAAGCACTCTGCAAACATCAGTTCTGAAAAAATGGCATCCTCCAAGGCAGGGTTATAAGCACTTTGGGGAGTTGTAAACCCATGCAGGCTCCAGAAATATGTGCCTTCCAAGGCTGGAAACTTCTGAATTAACAACAAATAATCAGTGAGTGTGACAAAGAGTTAAAGTACACAGACTTTACTTTCACAGAGTTTATGATGTAGTAAAGAAGTTTAAAATGTAGACCTGAGGTTGCAAACTGATGGCCAGCAGGCTAAATCAAGACCATGGATTTGTTTTGTTTGGCATATATAGGGTTGGCCTCCAGAATGTCTATGAGAGGGACAGGAAGGGGGAGGGAAGGAGGGTGTGTGTGGGGGAGAGAGAGAGAAGTTGCTAAACAGATAAAGCTGATGTTTTTGCATAAAAATCCAAACTTTCAGCTTTTCTTGAAAAATCAGAGTATCTGCCAACACTAGGTCCTTATTTGCACATTTCCCTATGGTGACAGTTGGCTGGAGTATAACAGCAGTGCCTCCTTTGATCAGAGCACTCTCTGGTTCCCTACCCTGGCACACTTCACTCCCTCTCTAGGCCTCTGTCGTCATTTGAGATGGTCACCCCTAATGCAGAGATTTCGGTAACATTTGTTTAGTCTCTTCCTCATGGAAACAAAGTGCTGGATCCCGAAGCAAAATAGCAGCTGTCCTATTTGTGTGTCGGGTGAGATGCCCCTAAAATTGAGGTGATGGGAACTACTCAAAGATGTGTTTTCAAGGTAGAGTTAACAGGGTTTCAGGATAGATTGAATTAGGGTGTCAAAGAGGATGGCGAAATGACGCCAATTTTAATTTTTAGTTTATTTTAAAAGAAAATCTATAATGGAATATTGGAAAGCCAGTATTGACATTTTAAAGTAAAAACAAAATTATTTGAAAGCTTTTTCTCACAAATACTTTCCAAATCGGGTGCCCTATATGTGGTACCAATATCATACTCTGGGAAATGCGTACAGTTTTGGGAATTGGGTGGAAAAAGCATTTGAGAAGAGCCCTAGTTAGTAAGAAAAGGGAGTCCAGGAGACGGGGTGGAGGCAATTAGCCTATGGATGGCCTCTCTGCACCTCAGCGGCCCCACCTGTCCAGGGTCCAGTCCCCACGGACCTCCTCCCGCAGCGGGCAGGGGATGTGTACCCCGAACTGGGGTTGCGCCCAGCGCGGGACTGTCCCGCTCCTAGAGCTCCAGGCTCGGGCGCTCCCTCCGTCTCGCAGGCCCGCGGGGGCTCCAAGGTCGCCCTGCGGGAGGGGTTTTACGGCTGCATCTGGTAAGAAGCTGTGAGATGTTCAGAAACATGTTTTGAAGCTACTTTTGCACAGAAAGGACTCTCTTCATTGAAATTCATATTACAAATCAATAATAGTAGCGAGGTCGTATCGGAAGATGTCTTTATTTACACTGCACGTGACAGAAAATCTCCAACTGTCCACATCAAGGACGATTACTTAATTTTATTATTATGTGTGCTGGTTTGGTCAGTGGAGGCCACGAGTGGCTCTCGTAGTGGCGGTAGGAGTTGGCCGAATGAATCCTACTTTCAGGCGGGGCCATCGATGCAAAAGCCTCCGGCTGATCGGAAGTCGGCGTTTGCCGGCGCGGAGCCAAGCGCCGAGGTTTCCTTCAGCCGCCGGGGCAAGGCCACGCTCCCGTCCGCCCGGCAGCGGTCTCTCGGCTCCTGGCGCGCATGCGCCACCCCAGCGGGCGTCCTCCCCGGCTGCTTCCTTCCCTCCCTCCCCCGTCATCCGGGTCCTGGGCGAGCGGGCGCCGTGCGCGTGTCCCGCGACCGCGCTGCTAATAAAGTTGCGGCGAGGGAAAGCGCAGCGACGGCGCCGGGAGAGCGCGCCCGGGCGGCCCGTGAGTGAGTGAGGGTCCCCGGAGCGGGCGAGCGGGGCCGGGGACTGCGGGCTCTGCCCGGACGGACTCGGGCCGAGGCGGGGGCGTTCGGCCGCGGGCGGAGCGGAAGCGATCCGGGGCCTGCGGGACGCGAGGTAGGCCGAGTCCTGACCTGCGGGGTCCCGGCGGGCGGGGACGGTGCGGCCCGGCGGGCTACGGAGGCCTCGCCTGCGGCCCGGGGCGTCCTGAGGCGGGGCCGGGGCTGGCCCTCGTCCCAGCCCCGCCGTTAGCGCCGGGACTGCAGAGGGCGGCGTTTGGGACGCCCTGGAGGGGATTCCCCGGCCCCTCTTCTGTCTGGAGGAGCAGTTTGCGCCCCAGTGCACCGCCCTCGACTCACGCCCCTGATAGGATCGCGGTGCTCGTCCGAGCAGCCCGGCGGCCGCCTGCGCTGCAGAGCTGTCCGTGGCCGGGTGAATCAGTGCCGCCGTCGCTTTGTGTTCCAGAGATAAGGATCCTCGCTTATCGGTGGGAATTACACTCCGGGCAGTCGTGACCTGCTGCTGCTCACAGCTGGTCGTTAGACCCGGTTTCCGCCCCTTGCCATGCCGGTGGTAAGCGTTCCAAGGGTTTCTGCTTCACGTAAACTTCTGTATACTGCAAGGAGGGTGCCACAACAGTAGCGGCGTCTTTTTGTTTGCACCCCGTTCAGCTCCTGCCCGGGTCTGCACTTCACTGTCGGTGCTCAAATCCATATTCCAGTCTCTTCCCCTCCTCCTCCCCCTTTCCCCTCTTTTCCCTTTCAGCTGCTGCCGTTACGTGGAGTTTGGAGCCTAAGCTTTGAAAACTCCCATGTGGCGCCTGTCTTAAGTCTGAGCATGCTCAGTAGTCAAAACAGATTTGGGTTGCAAAAAGAACTCGGGCGAGGACAGTCGGGGTGTTTGGACGTTTGCCCGCCTCCTAACAAAATGTTCCGATTCTGGTTTTGATGGCATTGGAGAAGGGAGCTTAGGCCAGCCTGTAGGTGAGGAATGCCTGAACACCCTGGGCCAGATCCGTATCTCGATTTAAAGACATTGTTTCCTGACCAGCTGGAGGTCTAGAGAGCGGGGAAAACAGTTTTGGCTGCTTGTGCTTTTAAATGGGTGTGGTGCTAAGTATATCTTGTTTACCTTATCTTTCTGTGGAAAAAGTTTTGAAGTCTGGTTGGGTTTGTCACATCCAGCCTGTTGCCTAGCACTACCAAGAGTGTTCTTATCTAGCAACAAAGACTGGAGAGGTGGAGGTTGTGGCTTGGCCTCGCAGAAGTCGAGAGGAAAGGGTACTTGGGTTGCGTTTTTAAAAATTCTTTGGAAAGCTAGAGAGAGTACTTGAATTTTCTTAGAGTACCTGAACAGTCCAGAGTGAGTGAGTTTTTAATTTTAATTTGAAAGCCGAAAGGTTGAAAACTTTAGTTCCGGTGGATTTAGTAACTTTTCAGATAGCTTAAAATTTCTGCCGGATGCCGGGGCAGTTGTCTGTTAGGGAGAAAACGGTATCTACATTCAGTGTGACAGTTTCACATTTATTGATCCGAATGTCATTATGAAATTCAGGTGTTTTAAATTCCCCAAGTAAGGAGCTACTTGACTCATCCGTAACAAATTATTTTACAGTCTTTCTTTTACTCCTTCGGTAACTATTTTTTTCCTCTAAGGTGAACCCCCAAATTATAAAAATACAGAACAACTCAGAGGAAACACTTTAACAAAATTTAACCTTCATATAGGTTGTACATGTTATGTTTGGATTTTTAAAATTTAATTTTTATGGTTGCGTGATTGTCTCTGTAACATCTCCTTTCCTTCCCTCTCTACATTGCTGCTCCCTTAGTCCTTTTTTACATAACTGCTGTTATTTACGTGGATATCTTTGTTACAAATATTCAGTTATCTTTTTGTGCTTCCATTCCTTTCAGATTATAGCCGAAATAGGCAGTAAAAGTTAGATGAACCTTCTCACCTGACTTTCATCTTAGGTTTTAAATGCATCCACGTGATACCTTCTACTTTAAAGGAGGAAGAGAGCAGCGAACTGGAAAGAAAGAATAAAATATTTTTGTAGGTTCTGTACAGATCTGGTAGTATTATCTGCTTGTCTGGTTCACTGTGGTAGGCGCCACAGAAATGGGTAGATTGCTATGTGTTGCATTTCTTTCCCCTCTGGCAAAGTCAGCTATTAATTTCAGTGGGAGACAGTGGCAGAATGTTGTTACTAATGAGGTTTGAATCAGATTGTTGTTTACTGTTGGTTATGTAACATGCTGCTGGGAGTATTATTAAAAGTTGCATTCTGTAGCAAGGTAGAGGCTAGTCAATTCTGCGTACCCTCTTCACTGGGTTTTGATTCTTGGCTGAACCTTAAGGCACATTAGACTACAACCATAATTATACCTGGGCAGGCTGTCTGTTTCCTGTTTTCATCATGAACCCAAACATTATGATTTGCAGAGATGATCTTTTTTGTCCTTTCGTTAAACAGAAGCTGTGTGTTTTCTCTCTGTACTGAAAACAGATTTGTAACTTGGTCAAATCAAAGATTTTAGTGTTTTGGAGACTAGGCAGTAAAATATCAAACAATTTTTCATTTCTTAGTACAGCAGCTTAAGTTGAAATACCATCTAAAAAATCTATTTCATATATATTCTTTGTTTTTTGTAAATTTTAATATTACCAATAGTTTGTAGAGTCTTTGAATTAAGAAAACTTTTTGTTTACGACTTATCAGTGTTTATTATTACCAGATGTATGTGTTGGTTGAGGCAATAAGCCTCATCTGGGTGAATTTCAGAGCTGACTTGAGTACACTTTAAGATATAGGTGTCTTTATTACTGTGGTTTGTCAGTCTTCATTTCTAGAGGATCTGTGTTCCTTCCGTCTTTTTTTGTGTTCTGTACTAAGCATAAGGAAGAAGCCAAAAATAGTTGATTTCTACAAATGTTACAGGCAGCTTATATCTTGTGGTTTATCAGTCAACTCATAAGGTCAGAGACACTGGAGAAGATTCCCTTTTATAAGGGACTCTAGTAGCCCGAGAATTCTTATCTCCCCCAGTTTGGATATTCTAGAGAAAAGAATATCTGGGAAGGTAGGACCCAAGAAAACTGGGGTGCACAGATATAGTATGCTTTGCACCAAAGATGATGAAGGACCCCAGGAAGCTGATCATGTCTTTTTACACCTTGTTTTCTCCTTCTGAAGTTAATGAATAACAGTAATTGGAATTTTTAGTGTTGGATTATCCAGGTCATTGCCGCTTCACATACCCTTAACCTCTAAGCAGAACTCCGAACCTGAGAGGTATGTCTACTAAATGGAAGGTCAAGATTTAGAACTGTTTTGGAAGAATTGTTAAAAACTAGATTGTTGTTAGGACCAGCCAATGTCCCAGTCTCATAGATCACCTTCATATTCTAACAGCTTTTATTGTGTTACAACTTGGAAAAATGAGGTAATTATAGAGTTCTTGGGCTTTTCATGAATAGTTAGCTAGTTCTAGGCTCTTTATTTAGTTTGGATTTTTTTAATTTTTTTTTTTTTTTTTTTTTTTTTTTTTTTGCTTTGGGCAGCTAGGTGGGGAGTTTGGCTGAGTTCTATTATAGTGGTGTGTACAGTGACTTTTCTTTCTCCTTTTTCTGTGTCTTAACTTAGTTGAGATAATATTTTAGAAGAAAGAGTTCCTTATTAAGACAGTTCTATGTGTGCAATACTATAATTGTAATTTACTTTTGGAAGCTAGTTGTTAAAGTGCATTTTATAAATAGGTTTTACTCTTGAATCCTTTGGGATCTCAGTTCCTGTCTATAATGAGTATATAATTTATAGGCTGGTATTCTATGGAAATTCTATGGAAAATGGTTTGACCTGTTGTAGTGAGACTTTAACTGGAATTTTCCTTTTGATATCCATACATATTGTTTTGTTATATTGAAAATAATAGAAAAAATCTTGTGTCCCCTTCCCAGGTTTCTGTGAGCATAGCAACTGGAGTCTTGGGAGGAGGCTCACACTTTTCAGATTTAACTATGATCTCAGAATATGGCTAGTACTTTCAAGGCAAGTTTTGTTTTGTTCTGTTTTGTTTTCATGATGTGTTAGGATCTGCCTAGCATCCTATCTGCTAGGCTGTGTAACTTGAGATCTAGTTATTCTGGTTTGTGTGTTTCCAGGAAGAGGGGGTACTGCAGGAGTATTTCAAAGCTTGTCTTCTGTTTTCTTCCCCCTTAATCACATCTTCATGCCCACTTAAATGAGTGTCTGCTTAACTCATCGACCGTTTCTCACTCGTTGGAGTTGAAAGTGTAAATTAAATGAATGATGACTAGAGCTGAAAAGGTAGGTGCCCAGAGCCATATTTATTCCCTTTTCTTCTGAGTAGAGAACTTGAATTTTAGAGTGCACATGGGCTGTGTGGAGAACATCTTCGTAATGCATTGGAGTATATGTTGTGTACACAGGTTAGTTCTTTGTGCTCCAGAGACAGATTTTACAGAAATGATTTGTTATCTGCACTTGATCTTATAATTTAAAAGAAAGCACTGTAAAGATTGACCAGGTCTTTATCTATTCCTGTGCCTACAAGCCTATACAAACATACTTGCACACATCTGGTAGCAATGTAAGAAATCTTGCAGGCTTGTGGGGGTGAGTGATACATCTAGATCAGACTCTGCTTAATTAGAGAACTTTGAGGAGCACTCTTTAAGCAAAGAGTGATTAAAAACTGGGAAACAAAAGTCTGGTTGTGGGAGATAAAAAGGTAGAGAATTCTGTGGGCACAAAGAGAATAGCTGAGATTATGCCATGAGAAGTGTCAGGGATCGTAAGTTCAGCTCCTGAAGGGCTTTGAAATCCTCTATGAGAACTTCTGATGTCTTTGGAAATTGGGAGCCACAATTAAGGAAAGTGGTGATTTAAGTGTTTCTCTAGGAAAATAATGTTGGTGCTCATGTGGTTGCATCTTCTCTCTCTTATAGATGTTCCCTAAAGAATAGGATTTCTGAATCCAGAAAAGCTGTTGGCATACTTGCTTTCGGTTTCTCTCTCTTCTCTGCCTGCAGTCGTGGATGTGGCTTACAAGTTCTGTAGTAATTGTAACCTGGATCTAGGGTGATTTGACAGTGGTGATGGTTGTCTACTTTTGCTGACACTTGGTGGTGACTAGCAGAACCACAGGGGTAAGAGGTTTTTGAAGCTTTACCATCACAAATCCCCCCATAGAAGTTACCCTTAGATGTATATATGCAAGTGGCTTTCTTCCATTGCAGGTGATCCTGAACACCTTGATTCCCAAACCTGCTGCATAACCTGCGATTCTTGTTAGAAATATCTGAGGTAGGGCCCTACTCCTAAGCCTAATGAATGTGAATTTTGAGGGATGGTTCTGAGGAATTTGTTTCTTTAAAACTTCTGCCTACAATTCTTTTTTATAAGTATGGCTTAGGTGATGGTGGGTTGGGACCCATATGGGGCATTTGTTTGCATGGGATGATGTATGTCCTCAGGACGGTTTGTTGTAGCTAGTGACTGTTGTAGCTAGTGACGTTGGGGAAAATTTGGGGATTGGTTTGCATGTCTTTTATTTTGGATTGGAGCAGAAAGTGAAGGAGCTGTTTCTGTGAATTCATTTTAGAAGTCTGGATATGAGCAGTGTGTCTTTCTGAGGGAGGATGTTGAGGGTGGTTTGTGTGTGTGTTTATGAGAGTTGGTGAGGATGTCCTACTTCAGTAGCTTGAGGTAAGCACAGGACCTTTGGCTTGTTGATATTACCATGACTTCATTTGAAATGGAAGCCTTGTGAACCTAGCATTTTATTTGTACGTTTAATGCACATAAAATTTAACTCCTGTTCTTCCTTTAGCTTTCTTATCAGCATTTCCCAAATCAGTTGATGACTGACTCCATTATTCCAGTTGCCCAGGCTGACACCTTGGAGTCACTGTTGACTCCTCTGTTCTCATACACCTGGTATCTCTTTCATCAGGAAACCTATTGTCTCTCATACGTCTACTTCTCACCACCCCACTGCTATCACCCTCGTCTAAGCTATCATCATCTCTCACCTAGATTACTGCAAGTCTGAACTGGTCTCTGCTTCCACCCTTGCTGTCCACCCCTTCCCTCCTTTTATTCTCAACACACCAGCCAGAATAATTCCTTAATAATATAAATCTGAAAATATGTTTCCACGCAGAGGTCTCCACTGGGTCCAAATGGTACTTAGAGTACCGTAAAAGCTAAAGCCCTTATATCCAGCACTACCATTCTGGCTCTCTTACCTTTTTGACCCCATTCCTTCCCTTCTTCTCCTTGTTCACTTCATTCTCAGACCACACTGGTCTTCTAGCTCCATGCGTATGCCAGGCATGCCCCCACCTCAGGATCTGGGCACTGCCTATTGCCTTTGCCTATAGTAGTTTTTCCCCAGAAAACTGCTTGGCTCAGTCTTATTTCCTCTAAATTTTGAGTCAGTTGGCACTTTCTCCACGAGGCCCAGCTCAGCCAGTCTGTTTAAAATTACACCTTTCCCCCAGGATTTCCCATCTACTTTATTTTTCTCTATAATGTATAATAATAATATAATGAATGGTGCTTTATTTTTCTCTATAGCACTTTTCACCTGAGAAACGTGTTACTTATATTTTATCTGTCTCCCTCTACTGGAACGTAAGCTGCACGAGGACAAGTGTTTTGGTCTCTTTTATTCACTTCTATATTCCCAGCTCCTAGAATGCTACCTCAATAACTATCTTTTGAATGAATGACTTGAATGAATTTACCAAGTCATTTCAACATACATGGTACTATTTCTTAAAGATTTCATTCTACCAGGAGAGACAAAAATCAAGTAAATGAACCAATTATGTCAAATTGGTTAATACAGTGAAGGAAATGAACACAGTATGGATTAGAGATGGGGGAAAATCTGCTTTGTGGGCTGATTCGGGAAGACGTCTGGGCTGTTAGCTAAAAGTGAAACATGAATGATGAGAGAGCTCGAAATTAGTGGTTGAGGCTTAAGGAAAGTGATCTAGGCAGAAAATGACATTTACACAATCTTAGGTGTTAATATTAGTCATTAAATAGGAAATGTACCATTTCGAATCAGAAGTGTAGTTTATTATATCTCAAACAAGAAGCAGTACAATTAAAGCCTGTGCCTAAACTATCAACACAATTTTGCCATCTTTTTTTTTTTTTTTTTTTTTGAGACAAAGTCTTACTCTTTTTTGCCTGGGCTAGAGTGAGTGCCGTGGCGTCAGCCTAGCTCACAGCAACCTCAAACTCCTGGGCTCAAGTAATCCTTCTGCCTCAGCCTCCCGAGTAGCTGGGACTACAGACATGTGCCACCATGCCCGGCTAATTTTTTTCTATATATATTTAGTTGTCCAATTAATTTCTTTCTACTTTTAGTAGAGACGGGGTCTCGCTCTTGCTCAGGCTGGTCTCGAACTCCTGAGCTCAAACGATCCACCCGCCTCGGCCTCCCAGAGTGCTAGGATTACAGGCGTGAGCCACCGCGCCCGGCCTAATTTTGCCATCTTAACAATAGCTTATTTATGCTAGCAGCCAAGAAGCCTGGAGAGCGAGTGGCCATGAAATCATGAAACTTGTTTTCCACAGCTTGTTGAGAATTGAATATTTTTCCTTGCAAGAAGTGGTCCAGAGCCTGGTAGAGGTCAGTTGGTGCAAAGTCTGGTGAATATGGTGGATGGCAGAGTTTCCAAGTCCAGCCTCTGTAGTTTGAGCAGCGTTTGTGCAACATGTGGTCAAGTGTTGTCTTGCAAGAGGATTGGTCTGTCTATACTGACCAGTGTCAGCTGTTCAATCCCAAGCATCCTCATCATTTCATCCTATCGGTTGCGGTAGACATCTGCTGTAATCGACTGACCAGGTTTCATGAAACTGTAGTAGATAATATTAATACCAGTGCTGGACCACCAAAAAGACACCATTAGGTTTTTTGGATGAATATTCTCTTTCAAACTGTGTTTTGGCACTTCAGAACTCATATTTGAAAATAACATGAATTTTTGAGTTATCCATGGTCTCACAAAAATTGCTCTGAAAAAAAAATTTGAAAGATAATCACAAGCCAGAACGTGCGTTTGAAAGACTGAGGATGTACCTTCACAATAAAAATAAAACTACAAGTGTCAAAGTGAAATGTCAGAAATGTCAGCCCTCAAACTTAGTACTTAAAGGAAATTGGACATTTCATACTTAATAACTTAATACAAAAGACATTTCAGTACAGGCAGAGAAATGCTTTTGCAAAATGAATTCTTACTAACATTTGTTGGGAGCAACAATGTTTCTAGAGTTTTGTTTCATTGTTTTGAGGAGCAGCATCTCATTTGTAGTAAGAGGACACACTGTGACAAGTGCTGGATACCTGGATTCGATGCCCTTCCGCTGTTTCTTTTCTGCGTCTCTGTAATACCCTGAGCATATCTCATCGTACTTACATATAGTGAGATGGTTTTGTGTCTATGGTGCTGTTTAATTCTGCGAAAGGAAAATATGTACTATTTGCATTTTTATTATTGCCACTGTGCATGCGTGTAGTATCTTTATATGGGACTTAGAAAAAGGAATCCTCATTTATTTGTTCCTCCACCATTACATAGTTTTGATAAACACTTGCATGTACCACAATGTCCAGTAGATAGCAAGTGCCTAATAAATCAGTTAGTGCATGTACTTTTATAAATAGATATATCGTATGATAATCATTTCTGTTTTTGTGTTGACTTATGTAGAGTACTGTAGTTGTGAAATTATTTGCCCCTAGTTTCTGATTGATTTTTCTTAAATTAATTTCAACCTCTAAATTTGCATAACCCTAAATATATTGGAGAGAATTCTTTTGAAGTATGAATGACTCTTGGTAATGTGAATCTTCTCTTTAGTAAGGATTTAAGATAGCTGAGGCACAGCTGCACTTTGGTTTTGAAATCTGTTTTTTTCTCTGACTCTACAAGAAATATGTTTATTTTAAAAAGTACAGAATTGTGTGAAGCAGAAAGTGAAAAGTACTCCTAACCCCACGCCCAGAGCTACTATCCTTTCACAAGCTCTCTATGCACATTCTTTTTCATTCATTAAACAAATATTTGAGCGAATGTATCAGTAGGCTTACAATGATGCGTGAAAACAGATATGGCTTTTCTCGTGGAATTTACATTCTCATGGGGGCAGATTGGACAGATACATGTAAAAATGTAGTTATGGTAAGTGCTACAAAGTAGCGGTATGTGATGCAGTAAGTTTATAATAGGGGGATTTCACCTAGCCAGGATGGTCTGGGAAAACTTCCCAGGAGGGATGCTTGAACTGAAAGACAAGTGAGGGGTGTGTCTTGTAATGTGTTAGGTTCTTTTGTAATGCATGATAGCTCTTCATTTTATAAGGTTTTCATTTATAGCTGAGGTACCACTGCATTTGTTTGGTTTTCTGAGTGACGTTGTGTGTTGTTCAGTCAGTAGTTGCAGTTTTTCAGAAGAATTTCAGGGAACCTCACACACAGAGGAGCTTCTAAATTTTATTATCTTTCTTTACTTTATAGCTCTGAGGTCATTTTCCTAAGAAATGACAAAATATATCAATAAAAGGGTATTATTAAGTCAGATCTTCATAAACTAGAGGTAAACTATAAAAGGTCAAGATAATAGCAGAAAATGGGTTCATAATTGTTGAATCCCACTTTCTGGTGTAAGAAGTAGCACAGATTCTTGTCTGCTAAAGACTGGCGCTTTGTGCTTGCTGCACATGTATATATTCTCTATTTTGTGCCCTATCTCTGTTGGCTGTCATGTGGGAATAAATCTAGAGTAAAGCTAAGTGATAAGCTAAATAGCGTATGAAACTCTTTATAGTGCCTTCTCTTTTTTTCCATTACTCTGTAAGATCTTTGAGATTATGGATAGTGTCTTTTAAGCCTGAGTTCTAGCGTGGAGTGTTCCTGACATATACGAATAGGCACCCAATAAATTTGGGTAAATCAAATATCTGCTGTCACAGACTCAACTCTTACTTTATTCATATAGGTATTTATGCCTTCCCTCTTGAGCTTTAACTTCACATCTTTTTTGGATGTATGTCAGTGTGTGCTTCCTTACATCTCTCCACTGTCACCTTCCTGTCCCATTTTGGCCATAACTAGAATTCCCCTTCTTTGGTAAATGATGTCTTATGTCATTTTTTAGCTTTTAAACTTTAACCTTTCTAGGTTGGCCCCTGTTTCTATTCTAGTTGGTCACGAAGTCCTATTGATTGTTCATTTGTAATATCCTTCATATCTCTTCCTTTTTTATCTCTACTGCAGTCACGACCCTGGTCTGCGTACCACCACTGTGGTTTGTGTACTCCTCTCATAGTTGGCTTATCACCGTGTTTTCCATCTTTCTTCTTTGTCCGCCATTTTAATTTTTTACTTGGTCATGTGCTGTTGCCATTTTTGTCTTGAAATGCCTCTTAGAGCATATCTTTTGGTGTGGATAGAACTCTACACTGCACATAGGATTCC
Organism: Propithecus coquereli; assembly: GCF_000956105.1. Lineage (NCBI taxonomy): Eukaryota > Metazoa > Chordata > Mammalia > Primates > Indriidae > Propithecus > Propithecus coquereli. Next base: position 250,532 of record NW_012147975.1, read on the forward strand.
TTCTAGAAGTCCGACTCTCAGCCTTGCATTCATTCCTTCCCCGTTTTGCCTTCATTCTGTGGTGTTGCCTTTCCTTTTGATTCATAGTCAAGTTGGCTCATTGTCACCTCCCCACCTCCTCTGCCTCATTTGGCTTAGTGATACTTGGTTTTCCTTGTTCTTATTCTTTCTTACTGAGTGGACAGTAAATTATAGGTTGTCATATTCCTATTTGGCATTCAGTAATTTGGTAGTATCTCAAAATTTGTGCAAATAATGATAAGCATTTATCTACACCTTATCCTGAAGGCTTTTATTCACTTAGGTGTAGTGTGTTTGTGTTTGGGAGGAAGGAGTAGACTCTGTCCAAACGAGGTATTTTTACACATTTGCTAAGCCCCCTCCACTTTTTGTCTGTTACTGGCCACTTGCTGTATAGTTAATTCCTTAAGCAATGTTGTTCACAAGTATATAATCTTTTCACATTTTTCTTCTCCCAGTTTCCAGTTATATTGGTATAATTCCACTTCCTTTTCTGTTCATTTTGGTCCTCTAAATACATCTGAATTTGAGAGTGTTTGAGCACCCAGATTTAATTATATTCATTCATACTGCAGTTTTGATGAAAATTGGCGGACTCACCTAATACAAACTGTCCTGTGTGTTTCCTAAAGGGAGGTACATTTTGGGGGATTCTCTAGTTTTCAAGCTAGAAGTAGAAATTCCCTGAAAGGTGTCTTGGGTACTGTTCAGTTTAGTTCGTGATTTTTGTTTTGTTAAATTCTTGGTTAGCCCACTACGAATTATTGTAAGAACACTCGGCTTTTAAAGAAAAGGCTCAGTTTGACACTGAGCATTCTAACAGGTTGGTTTAATATGGCCTCAGTAAGAGCCAAAAAGAGAAAGCAAAATTTACCTTCTATTCCTGATTATGTTATTGAAATAAGACTTTAACATTTATAAACAGCTGTTTAATAGCTTTTTATGGAGGTTTGTTGTAAAAGAAATAATGATTTTAAGTTCCTTGAAGCCTGCTGATTTTTTTATTTTTCTTAAGAACTAAATATATGACCTCTTAATAATAATAACAAATATATATTATTCCCAGTGGTGTACTTTAGGTTAAGTGTGTTGGGTGGCTCAGAATGAGTATGGCAGAGGTACAAACAGAATCCATGCAGAAGCCAGGTTTTTGTGTAGGGCATTGTCTTACACATGTGGGCTGTGAATGTATTTTCCCTTGACTTAGTAGCAAACTCAGAGGTAAGCAAGCCTGGAGCAGTCAAAAGTACCAAATATACAAATTACATACTCTGCGCTTATTGGGTTCTTTTTGAGAAAGAAGGAAAGCTCATTCTCATTAGGTAGTTTGTCAAGTGTCTCCAAAACAACACTGAGGAATGTCGGAGAAGCTATGAGAAATGCAGGAAGAGGAGGCAAAGAAGAGTCAAAGGCATGAGAACAAACGAGGGCGGGAATGACACATACTGCTGGGCAGTGATGGGAGAACATCAGAAAGGACTTTGAGAGGGAAGAAAAGAAAAAGTTGCCGTATTTATTCTAAGATGTACTTTTTTTTTTTTTTTAACCTCAGAACATCTCTAAAATTGGGATGTCTTTTAATCAGTGGTATCTGAGTATTGCTTTTCATTAGTTTGTACATTTTCATAGCTGTGAAGTTAATTTCCATTGTATGAATTTATTACCATTATTTACCCACTCTACTGTTGATGAATATTTGGGTTTCAATTTGGGACTATTATAAAAAAAGTTGCTATGAACGTGTAGTTGTCTTTTGATGAACATAGCACTCATTTCTGTTGGATATATACCTAGGAATGGAATTGCTGGGTCATAGGGATCTATGTTTAGCGTTAGGGAATACTGTCAAAACAATTTTCCAAAGTGGTTGCGTTAATTTATAGTCCTGCTAGCAATATATGTGATTTCTACTTCTGTATTGTCATGAACATTTTTTTTTTAAGTGTACCCATTCTGGTAGATAAAGAATGATATCTCACTGTGGTGGTTTTGGTTTTTGTTTTCGCATTTGTCTGATAACTAATGATGTTCAGCCCATTTTCCTATGTAATGGCCATTTTAATATCTTCTTTTGTGACGTGTTCAGATCTTTTGCCTATTCACTGGTGAATTTTTGTGATTAATTTTTCTTACTTTTTATAACTTTGTAAGTTGAGACTTAGGTAATGAGTACTTGGGTAATTTGCCCACACCCTGTTACTTATTTGGAAAGTATATGAAACATTTTTTGAAAGAATTACATCAAATGTGCTTAATTTTTTTCATCATTCCATATTTAAAGAGTTGAGTACAAGATTTGTCCCCTCTTCCTGGGCTAGTTTTAAGAAAATACTAGTGAATGTGAGGTTTTTAAATCTGACACCCAATGTTCTTTCTGAAGCTAATCTGGTAAAGTTTATCTAATGGCATCCCCATTCACCAAAGTCACTGGCCTTTTCTTTGTTCACCTTCTCTTTAAACTCTGCAGTATGTTTAATCTTTTGCAGTACCATTGTATATAGTTCTTAGCCTGTCTTTTTAACAATTCATTATCAGTAATTCTTTCTCCTCCTTCCTAAAATTGAATGTTTCCTAATATTCAGGTGTTTACTTGCTGTTCTCTTCACTCTGTTGAAAAACCTATTCTTTCTTATTGTTTCAGCTGTTTGTAAAATGTCTTAAATGTTTCTCATCTTTACCTCGCTAAACTTGTATTTCCAGAAGTCATGACCTTTTCCCAATTTGAAGTTTGTAATCATCTCTATTGACAAAGCTACCTTCTGAATGTTCTGAATTCTGTTGGTGGAATTTTTATTATCTTAGTCATGTGGGTTTAAAATTTCAAGTTATCTCTAATTTCAAGGCACAGTTGATAGAAAAATCAATGACCATTCATTAAATACACTCATAGTGTGTGGTATTGTGTATGGAAAAGTGCCAGGTGCTGAAGACTTCCTCTTGGAAGGATTTTGTACTCCATTTGGGAAGTTAAGGTATGTTCTCGTTAATTAATTAGTTGTTATGATAAATAATCCATGATCATAGCTTCTTCAGAGAAGGGTGGTGAAGGAAGTCTTCATAAAAGGGGATGGATTTGAGCTCATCATTAAGGATGACTAAGATTTGTCTTGGAAGACACAGATGGACAGAGGTGCAGGGATTTGGGTTGGATCAGAGGTGTGTATAGTGGTGGGTAAAGTTAGGTAGGACTAGATCTAGCCAGTCTCTTGACTCTTGTTTCTGACTTCTGATGATCATAATTGATGTTCGAACAGTACACTTTAGTTTGTAAAGCACGTGTTAGACATACATTATTATTTTATTACTCAAACATTTCAATGACTTAGGGACCATCATCTCTGTTAAAGAGAAATTAATAGGCTTTGAAAGAGTGATACCTAGTCTTGGTCATATACCTAGTAAAGGACAGAATCTGATCTCCCTTCTGTTTACATACTATTAAAAATTAAAAATAGTGAATTTTTTCTTATGAAATATTTAAATACACAGAAAAGTACAGAACATAACATGTCTATGTACCTTGACAGACGATTTGCCATATTTGCTTCAAATCTTGTTTTAAAAAAACACACAGCTAAAGTTTTTTCCATCCTTTCTTCACCCTTCTTTCCCTGCTCACTAGAGACAACCAGTATTTAGTGTCCTGAGGTTGGTGTGTATCATTTCCATACATATTTTTATTTTCTCATATTTGTAGATATCCATAAATAATGTATTTTTAAGAATTTTATACAGGTATTCTTAAAAAGGATATGTGTATTTTTGCAAATGGCTTTTTTCACTTATTTATTTTATAAATAGGCACTATTCTAGGTCCAGGGGATCTGGCAGTTGAGAGGGAAGATGAGACCACCTGCTTACTAACATTTCAGTGCAGAAAACGTACAGTAAATAAATAAAATCTATAATACAGTATCAGGTTAAGGTAAATGCCGTGAAAGAAAATTGAACAGGGTCAGGCGATAGAGATTGACGTGGGAAGAATGAAGTGTATGTTGTTTTGGATAAAGTGGTCAGTGGTCTCCTCTTTCAGGAGATGACCTTCGAGCAGCTAAATGAATTGCGAGAGTAAGCCATGTTAAGATCTGGGAGAAGGAAATTCCAGGGGAGGGAACATCAAGTTCATAGGCTTTGAGGTAGAAATGACCTTGGTGTACTTGAGAAATGGTAAAGAAATCAAGTATGGTTAAGTGCAGAGTTAGCTAGAAGCATGGTTAAGAAATGGGTTAGGAAGAGAAGCCAAAGGGCCAGATCGTGTAGATCCTATAAAATAAAATCCAAATAAGTACTTTAGATTTTTTTTTTTCGGAGACAGAGTCTCGCTTTGTTGCCCGGGCTAGAGTACCGTGGCATCAGCCTAGCTCACAGCAACCTCAAACTCCTGGGCTCAAGCAATCCTCCTGCCTCAGCCTCCTGAGTGGCTGGGACTTGTGCCACCATGCCTGGCTAATTTTTTCTATATATTTTTAGTTGTCCAGCTAATTTCTTTCTATTTTTAGTAGAAACGGGGGTCTCGCTCTTGCTCAGGCTGGTCTCGAACTCCTGACCTTGAGCGATCCTCCCGCCTCAGCCTCCCAGAGTGCTGGGATTACAGGCGTGAGCCACCGCACCCGGCCAGTACTTTAGATTTTGAGTGAAATGGTAAGCCACTGGATGATTTTTGAGCAGGGAAATGAATAACATGATTTGACCTACTTATAATACTACTTTTACACTGGAATTCTGTGTAGTAGAAAAGAATGTGGAAGCTTTTTCTATATCGATATGAAAAAATCTGAAGATGTGCATACATTTTTCTGTACCTTTTTTCAGTATACAACTATTTAAAAAAATACAATATATTTTTTGTATTTGCTTATTCATTTATGAAACTTCTCTGGAAGAATATAAAAGACATATAAAAGGGATCACCTGTGAGAAGGGAGCTGATGAGGGAGAAAAAAATGGGAGGAAAACAGACCACTGTATACTTTTTGTATGTCAAGAAAATATTTCAGAATCATACAGAAAAGTGTATACATCATAAGCATCTAGCCGGCTGTATTTTCACTAACTGGAATCTCCCATGTAACCATCCAGAGCCAGAAGCCCCTCAGGTTCCCTTCTATTTACTACCCCCACCCTTCCCTTCAAAGGGTAACCACAGTCCTGACTTGGAATACCATGCATTAGTTTCGCCTGGTTTTTGTACTAGCACTCTTAACTTCATTCTGTTCACCATAATTCGTTTTTATTTAATAGATTATCTACTGCTTTTACTGTAGCATTATGCAAGTAATGCTTTAGTAGATTTCTGTTGTTAAAACAATTCAGAAGTATGTAGAACAAATCATGCAGGACCCCTTTTTTCTGCATTGTTCCCATTCCATGCCTCTCCTTAGAGGTAAGTGAAATGGGTAATTTAGTAGGTAGCCTTCCAGTCCTCGTTCTCTGTGTTCACGTATACAAATGACGTTCCTTTTTTTCGTGTTAGTACATAATATGGCTAGTACTTAATGATTAAGTATTAATAGTTTGCATTTATTAAATACTTTCTATGCACCCTGCACAGTTCTAAATTATTTATATATAATAACTTATTCCTATTTTATAGATGAGGAAACAGACCCAGAGGTAAAGTACCTTGCCCAAAGTTACAGTGTCCACCTTATTCTTTTCAAGGGTTGCATAGCACTCTTATATCGAGTTTAAGCCCCTTTTGTCACAGTTAATTGTATTGTTTCTATACACACTGCTGTATTTAGAATGAAATGTGTATTCTGAATTCTGGTCTTCAAGCTCCTCCGTTTTTACCTCCCTCTTCCTCAACATCTCTCTCGATTGCTCGTACACACACTCTCACACACACACACTGCCCCGTCTAGCCCCTATTATATTGCAGTGTTCGTGACTAAGATCTCAAATCAGTCAGGTCTGTCTCCTCTCTGTCGCAGGAAATGCTCTGTTCATGTCTGCCTATGTATTTTTTTGTTTATATCCCTATACCTTTGAAATTTCCTGTTTCATCTGACACATGCAAACCATGGTTTTACTTTCTGGTCCAGAGAGATCCTATCCTACATCCATCCTTGATGTTGCCACAACTGAGGTCTGCCCTTCTTAAAATTAATTTAGCATGTAACATCTAACGCTCTGTGACCTGTTACTGAAAAATATACTTTAATTCTCTTGTTACATGTCTCTAGTTTAATGTAGCCAGTTTTACTTGCCTGGCAGAAATCACCCTGTATGCACAGAGTTAGGGAAGACAAGGCATGAGGCACGTCCATACATAAGGAGTATATATTCACTTCTGGGCACCCTTCGCCCCATGGTTCCAGCACAGCAGACTGGAAGGCCACTAGTAGTTGATCAGCGCTCAGAACAGTACAGTGCCTGGCACTTAGTAGGCTCTCAATAAGTATATTTTGAATGAATGAATCTGTTGATTCTTGAGATGAAACTTACTTGGTATAACTTTTTTTTAAGCCCCATCATGGCTGTTCACAATACAGGGCACATAAGCAATCAATAATTATTTTTTGAGTTTAACTCAGTTTTACTTTATGTTATTGTCTTTGTTTATGTTATTGTCTGGGTTTTAACTGAGCACATCTATTATTTTCTGGGAAGATACACCCCAGTCCAGAATAATCTTAACACGAGAATTTGCTAGACTTTGTCAAAGGCTGAGCTTTAACGGTTTTTGGTGATTTTAGGCACAAGAAAGGAAGCATCTTTTCTTACTGACTTCCATTGTTTAAACATTATTCCTCCTGTTTCGCTAGGTGCTTATCGTCTGTAGTTGGCTGTGTAGTGATCTACAGGGGGATTTTGCCTACTCTTACCAGCGGAGTGCCCCTGTACATCACTTCCTCTTGTCATTGCCAAGAGCTTCTTTATGGTGCAGAATGGTAGTTTGCCTGGAGCAGGTTCATTAACTAATATGTTTAAAACATCACAGAAGCCAATAGGAATTATAAACTGACCTGGTTTGGGTCAGTTTATTCTCTTTAAATTTATTGAACATTCTTAGTTTTAAAAATATATACTGGTAGTTATATGTGTTGTGATTCATTCAAGGGTTTGGTGCATGTTACACAGCCTTTAATACAGGTTGCATTTGATAATGTGACTTGAATAGTGTCATGGCCTTTGCCCAAACTTTCTAAGTCTGTGAAACATTTTAAAGAGAATAATGACCTTAAGGGAGACGTAGATTTCTCCTAAGGTTTTTATTCAGATCCTGACATACCATGTTCAGAACTGACATAGCATGTGACATGGATTTCAGTGAAGAAAAGTACTTGAGATTCAAATCTTACAAGACCGTTGTACGGCTTAATGGCCTGACCAAAGGCTGTTTTCTTTGGATAACACATAGAAGGTACAGCAACCTGGTTTTCTTTGGTTATTGTTTGGCATTGCCAGTGACTTGAAAAAGAAAGTGAATGGTCACGGATCTTTTAGAGAAAATTTCTCTGTTTTCTGTTTACTTTGTAATGTTTTTCTGCAGTTACATAAAAATAATATACATTTCAATTATGTTGATTTAAATGTATGTAAATTGAATTGATTTCAGTTAGGATCCTTTCCCCCTTTCTCTTTCAGGACTTGAACCAATGAAAGAAGCATATGGCACTTGTGAAGATAGATGTTACTTCTCCCTTTTTAATTGGAACTTCTGCTTAGAACCTGTATACGACTCTTCACCTGTGATCTGTTCTTTCAGTAGCCGTTGACTTTGAGTTACAGGAAGGTCTCTGAAGATTTTTATCAAATGACGTCAATGGCCAGCTTGTTTTCTTTTACTAGTCCAGCAGTAAAGCGATTATTGGGCTGGAAACAAGGTGACGAGGAGGAGAAATGGGCGGAAAAGGCAGTCGACGCGTTGGTGAAAAAGCTGAAGAAGAAAAAGGGCGCCATGGAGGAGCTGGAGAAGGCCTTGAGCAGTCCCGGACAGCCGAGCAAGTGCGTCACCATTCCCAGGTCTTTAGATGGACGCCTGCAGGTTTCTCACAGAAAAGGCCTACCCCACGTTATCTATTGCCGTGTTTGGCGCTGGCCTGATTTGCAGAGTCATCATGAGCTAAAGCCATTGGATATTTGTGAATTTCCTTTTGGATCCAAGCAAAAAGAAGTTTGTATCAACCCATACCACTATAAGAGAGTGGAGAGTCCAGGTAGGTTTTACTCCCCTAAGAAGAATTAAAAAAAATAATTCTCTCTTCCTGATTTGCATGTGACTGATTTAGTAATTAGGAGGCCAGATTAGCTTTGTATTTCCTTCTAAAAGATGTTAATCTTGGAAGGAATATTGGATTCTGAATTTATCTTTTCATATGTAAGTGATACAATTCCCAAGTGGCTTATTCGAGTTCTCTGCTGTTCACTGTGAGCTCCCGCACATCCACTCTGCCTTTCCTGTGGGTGACTCGTCTCTATTTTATTTAAAGCCTGAGCTCCGTATGGGCAACATGTCCATTTCTTTCTGTCTGTTCAGTGACTCTGTTCCTACAATTATCCTTCTCTCTAGCATTATATTTTCACTTTCTACCAGACTATTTCTGACACTAAAATAAAAGTTATGAAAGAATTCCTCTCTCGATCTCATTCACACACTCCCACCTCCAATCTACTACTGCATTATTTCTGCTGATCCTTTTATAGGATTCTCCATTTTTATTATCTCCATAGTTTTATTTCCCATTCTTTTCTTGTCACCTCTCTAGTTTAGTCTTTCTTTCCTACCATTTAACTTTTTGAGATCACTAGTGACTGACTTCTTATAGATTCGAGGGGTCATTTCTCTGTCTTCATCTTACTTGCCTTCTCGGCAGCATTTGATAACAGTTAATCTTCCTTCCCACTCAAAAACTTTTTCTCTGTTTGGCTTCTAAGACAGTGTACTCTCCTCCTGATTCTTCCGCCTCACTGGCTGTTGTTACTCCATCCATTTGCTGGCTTATTCTTCTGTGTTCGTGGAACTCAGTCCTTGGACCTTTTCTCTATCTATATTCTTTTCTTTATGTGCTCTCATGTTGTCACATGTCTTAAAATCATCTATAAGCTAATGCTCACATTTTGAACTGCAGAGTCAAATTTTCCCCTGAGTTTTAGACTTGTATATCTAGTTGCTTACTTGACATCTTCACTTGAATGTCTAAAAAGCATATTAGATGTAATCTTTGTCTAAGCAGAACTTTTGACTTCTTTCCCACCAAATCATTTTTTACCCCAGTTTTTTCTATTGAAGTAAATGGCACGAGCATTCATGTCATTGTTAACTCCCTAAACTTAGAGGTTGTCTTTTATTCTTCCCGCTTAAGGTCCCGTATTTGAGCTATGAACAAGTGCTGTTTGCTGTACCTTCAGAATATGTCTTGATACTATCATCTCTCACTATGTCTAACGCCACTACTTCAGTACACCATCATCATCTCTCACCTTAAGTAGTCTCTTGATGGTCTCCCTGGCTCTCTTCTTTCCCCAACCCATTGTGTTTTCTACACAGCAGCCAGAGTGATTTTTAAAAAGCATAAATCATGTCAGTCCCTAATGAAAACATTTTAAAGGCTTTCTGTCACACTTAGAACAGATTCCTACAAGGCTCTTCATGGCCTACTCTCATATTTCTCTGTTCCTTACCTTGCCATGTTCCTGCATCCAGGCTTTAAGTCTTGCTATTTGCTCTACTTACTCTCCCGCCAGGAAAGGGGCACATCCCTTTTCACTCCACGCAATCCTTGCTCAAATACCCTCATCACTAGTCGACTCTATGTTAGATATTTATTTTCTTTATTGACTGACATGAGTAGGGCCTTCCTCCGTTTCATTCATTATTGCATCCCCAGTGCCTAGAATAGTATTGTTATCTGGCACTTCATAGGTGTGGCTCAATAAGTATTTTTTATTGCATTTATTTGTAATGAATGAATTGTATAAGCTGAGATACTGGCTGGGTGCATTAGTTATCTATTGCTGCATGACAGATTACCACAAACTTAGTGGCTTAACACAACATGCGTTTATTACCTGACAATTTCTGTGGGTCAGGAATCTAGTCATAACTTAACTTGGGTCCTTTGCAAGCCTGTAATCAAGGTGTTGTTCAGGGCTGAGGTCTTATTAGAAGTTCAGTTTGGGAAGGATTTGCTTCCAAGCTTATGTGATTGTTGATGGAATTCAGTTCCTTGGAAGCTGTCGCATTCTTGCTCGTTGTCACCTGGAGACTGCCTTCAGTTGCTTACCACATGGCCTTCCTCATAGGTGGTTCACATTCATGGCAGCAGCTTCTTCAAAGCCAGTAGGGAAGAGAGGGTCTTCTTGTATTCTTATGGAATAGAATCACAAACCTCCAATCACCTTTGCCGTATTCTGTTCGTTAGAAGCAAGTCAACGGATCATACTCAAAAGGAGGGGACTGATGCCCAGTGGCATGAATACCCAGGGGTGGGAATCCTGGCAGCCACCGTAGTCCGTCTGCCCCATTGGGTTTCACGTGGAGATAATGTAAGCCCAGCATGGTAAAAAGACTTAAAACAACATTGAATGTGGAGACTAGAAAAAAAGGATAGCAGTGATTGTCCTGTCAGGGAAAGTTCAACATAAGAGTTTCAGAGTGTTATGTGACTGTTGATATGAGGTGATTCTCAATTTCTTATTGAGTCCAAGGAGAGCTATATATAGCCTGAAGGACTTGATGAAGAAAGGTGTGAGGATTTAACAGAAAAGTGTAGTGTGAAAAACTCCTAAGCTTGATACTTTCTGGGAGTAAGTCTAAGAATTTCGTGTATTCCCCCATAGTCAGGGTGGCAAGTTACTTAACCTTTCTGTGATTTAGTTTCCTCACCTGTAAAAAGGAAATAGTAATACCTACCTCACAGAGTTGTTACGAGGATTAGATGGGTCAATGCATGGAAAAGTACTTGCTAAAACACTAACTGGCCCAGAATCAGTTTCAGATTAAATATCAATTCTAATAGAACACTACATTCTGGAAATAAAGCATAGGGGAAGATGGCAGAGAGAAAATTTTCAAAGAAATGCTACTAGAACAATTCCCAGAACTGAAAATTGAAGGGGCCCAGCGACTGAGTAATCAGAACAAGGGATAGAAAAAGACCCACATATGAAATTTTAGTAAATCACAGATAAAAAGAAGATTCTGAAAGATTCCAGAGAGAAAAAACTGAACACGTACAAAGGATTAAAAATCGAAGTATTGGATTTCTCAGTGCAATTCTGGATTCTAAAAGGAAATGAAGCAGTGCCCTCAAAATTCAGAGGGAAAATGTCTAGAATTCTGCTTGCAGACAACAAGTAAGATATTTTCATACATGCAAGAAATGAAAAAATTTTATCTTTCTTACCCTTTCTTAGGACACTAATAATAGAGGATGGAGGTCCAGGAAATGGGATCCAATAGGAGGAGGGAAAGGAGGTCCGAGGACTTCAGAGCTATGGGAGACTTAAATAATAAACAGTATAGTTGGAACAAAGGAATGGAAGATCCAGGGGAAAACATGGAGCCAATAAATTTTTTGGTGATTTGGGGCATCCAAAAATAGTATTGACAGGCAATTGACAGATCTATTGGAATTCTGGAAAGATCAGTGGTATGTACTTAAAATTAAGCAAATGAAGGAACAAGGCAGTAGTTAACTTTGATAAAAGCACTTTTTAAGAAAAAATACAATCACAGTACAGTTGACTCAGCAATGAATCATTTTATATATATAATATAAATACTGACTATTTAACCAAAATTTTATATGTAACTTTATTGTGGGGAATGGAAGTGGGATAGAATAATTTTAAAAAGCTGCCTCATTTGCCATAAGAGCAAGTCTACAGATAATGTCTTGACAAATGAATAATAGCAATATATTATTTAGCAATACACAAAGTAAATGTTATAAAAAATGGCTAAGGCTAGGCATGATGGCTCACGCCTGTAATCCTAGCACTCTGGGAAGCTGAGGTGGGAGGATTGCTTGAGCTCAGGAGTTCAAGACCAGCCTAAGCAAGAGTGAGACCCCATCTCTACTAAAAATAGAAAAATTAGCCGAGTGTTGTATCGTGTGCTTATAGTCCCACTTACTTGGGAGGCTGAGGCAGGAGGATTGCTTGAGCCTAGGAGTTTGAAGTTGCAGTGAGCTAGGATGACACTACTGCATTCGACCTGGGGCGACAGAGCAAGACTCTGTCTAGAAATAAAAACAAAACCCCAAACAAAAGATGGCTAAGAATTTAAATTTGTCTATGGAAACAGTATGGGAGGGGACTAGAAATTGCTATTTTATTATGATCTCTTACAGCATCTGTCTTTTTGAACTGTCCACATATCTTGGATGAATATAAAATAATTTTTAAAAAATTATGTGCATAGATAATTTACAAGTAAGAGAGAAGCCAGTGATTTTAGCTGTGCCTCTAAAAATAAATAAGTAAAGAAATCCTTATGGGACTGAATTCCTACGTAGTTATTTCACTAAGATTACTACCCAGCTAAACATAGAAATAAATTCTTGCTGTCTAATAGCCTACTCTCCAAGGGCAGCTGCCCCATCATTCTGTAAGGAGAACAGCAGTTGTTAACACACAGTAGAACAGAACAGTTGTAGTCAGATGTTAGCCACATATCTAAAATTCTAATTCAGTAGAATGAAAAGAAACAAAAAACAAACAGTGCAAGTACTGACTTACAGAGCCTCTGATTCGTTGTGTACATCCCTGCTTCAGGGAGGTGTAAAGTATGACCTAGGTAACTTAAAAACAAACTGATTTTGTTGATGGTGAGTGATAATCAGAATCAAAGTGAGATTTTCTAAAGTGAAATTACATTGAAAAATATAGGAAAATTATAAACGAGATGTTTTATTGTTTGAAGACTCAGGTTTGTTTCAGTTTAGGGAAAGGTAATCAGGTATTTGAATGTGATCATTTGGGTCTTTAGAGAAAGTGAACATTTGAATGAGGTTAAACTTTATCTCTAAAAAAAATACCTGTTAAAATGTTTAGACTTTGTCATATATATTTTCATTACGGTCATATTTAGAAGATTGATTTTGATCGGAAAACTTCTACCTAGGGAATGTTACTATTTTCAGTAGGAAAAACCTTACTAAAGAAAATAAAATATGTGCTATTTCAAACTAAGAAAGGTAAAAGTGTACAAAATTGGAAATGTGGAGGTTTTCAGGACATTCCCATAATAGACCCCAACTTCACTCTCTAGTCACACCTCCTTGTTCAGGGCTCGGGCCCACTGACTGGCCTTTCTCGTCTCTGCCTGGAGACACCTCCCTCCTCTACCTCTCCCCACCCCTGGCACTCCCGTGTGAAATCCTTCTTGTCCTTTAAGGTTCAGCCGGTAGTGTTTTCCCACAATATTTTGTTTGATTCCTTGCTAGCTGGGAGTGCTCACCTCTGCTGAACTCCCAGTTGTATTAAGTTCTCTGTATTGTGGTTATTTTTTAATATGCCTTATCTCCTATAGAGCAGGAGTGGTATCTTTGGATTTTCCGTCTTCCAGAGTATCTTATACAGGCTAAATGCTGAAAAAGTTTTTGGTTTAGTTATTATGTAAATGCAGATTCAGGGTTCTATAAAACATCCCTTCCTAAAAGTAAGTTATTTTAATAGGTTTACAGTCTTACATGAATCCTTTCTACCAAACCCCTTTGCTTTACTCATTTTTGACAATTAACTTGATTTTTGTCTTTCAGTCTTACCTCCAGTATTAGTGCCTCGTCATAATGAATTCAACCCACAACACAGCCTTCTGGTTCAGTTTAGGAACCTGAGCCACAACGAGCCGCACATGCCACAAAACGCCACATTTCCGGATTCTTTCCATCAGCCCAACAACACTCCTTTTCCCTTATCTCCGAACAGCCCCTATCCCCCTTCCCCTGCCAGTAGCACATATCCCAACTCCCCGGCAAGTTCTGGACCAGGAAGTCCATTTCAGCTCCCAGGTAAGAATTTATTTTATTGATACAGAAAAAGAAAAAAAGCCCTGAGAATCAGCAGTTATTGCTGGAGGCCCTCTGGGTGAACTCTTACGTGTCAAGAGCTAGCTATTGACTCTGTCTGTGTTCATTAGATAATTGTTTGATTTCCAGAAGAGTCTGAATTTTATTTTGCCACGTACCATACATCTAAAAAATGGAGGTGGTCATATTTGACTTAAAGTTAAATATTTTCATATAATTTATAATACTAAGTATTATTTATTATCTTTGACATACTTGATACTGTGATAAAACTATTGCGTTAAATTTAATGTCAGAACTATGTAAGATAGATATTCCTGTTTTATAGATAGAAAAAAAATTGATATCAACCCCCAGATTTTAAGTTCCTTGCCTAAGATTGCAGATCTAATAAGTAGGGGTTCAGACTCAGGTTTGTCTGACTCTAAAGTCATTGCTCTTGCAGCTTGACTGCATTGCTTTTCAAATCATTTTAGACTTTGGAAGTTTAAAATGAACCCTGATTATCTTTAGTTAGATAACTGATGAACTGGTTTGACTGGAGAAAGTTAATAAGTAGATTTTGTAAAGTTTCTAAATTTTGTTAATGGCATGTCACATGAATAGATGCATCATTCTGTCACCATCAAAAAATAATTGAACACCTACTATTGTGTGACAGAGTGATATGTGATTGTAGTAAGTCCTCACTTGTCAATAGGTTCTTGGAAACTACGACTTTAAATGAAACAACATGTGACAAAACCAGTTTTACCATAGGCTAGTGGTTGATATAAATAAACATTAAGTTCTTAGGGCATGTTTCTGGTCACAGAAATATCCAAACTTCTAAATAAATACCCAAAACACTTCTGATATTAAACATTGAAATAAATGTGAGCCATATATACATTTAAGAAAGATTAACAAAAACGAGTAAGATAATTATTTACTCAGTTATTCCAGTTCAGAGTCGAGGGTGGCCAGAGCCTGTCCAGGCAGCTCAGGAGACAAGGTGGGAACCAGCCCTGGACAGGACTCCATCCCATGGCAGGGCGCACTCACACACACCCTCCATGCTTACTCACACTGGAACCATTTTAGACGTGCTGATTCACCGAATGTGCGTATCTCTGAGATGTGGGAGTACCAGAGAAAACGCACACAGATGGTGGCCCTGGCTGGGAGTTGATGATGATTATTATTGTTATTATTATTATTTTCCTCATCAGTGTTATAATGAAATGACACTAAACAAAATGTTATTCAGGGACCTACCATATATTCTTTGTGATTTCTCTATAGCAGCAAAGTATAAATTGATATAGTTTTTTTTTTTGAAGGGGAATTAAATACCAACTGTTTAACTTGCTATTAGAAATTTCCTGAAAAACAAGTTTTCATACTTTGTCTTAGATTCAGTGCTAATTGTGGCTGTCTCAAAAGATATCCTGTATAAACCTTGGGGTGAAAGACAAATTATATTCAATATTTATAGTTAATGAGACAAAGAAAGATAGCAGTAGCTTTTGCAAAGATTTTCAGCCATGAGTGCTGGAACTTAAAAGATTTTCTGATTAACATTCAGTTTCCTAATTGAATTACCTAGCCATTTAATAGGACAATGGTCATTTTTGGATGTTGCAAAAGAATTAGATGGTTGCTATTAGTGTTGATGGCAGATTTTCAAGGGGCATGATTTTATCTTCTAGTTTTAAATGACAATATACAGTATATGATGATCTTGATAATTGATAAGTATCTCTATAGTATGTGTATACCCAAACTAGGATAATCTTTATCCTTCAGATTGATTTGCAGTAATTGTAGTTTCTTGGGGCATGTGCAAATAAAGACAAAATTTTTGACCTCGAATTCTATGTTAGTGAATTTTGGTTGTGATTCTAGTATCCTGGGTTACCAGGGATCTGGGCTAAATAAACATGGGCTTATAGTAGATTCTTAGTAGCTATTAGGCATGCCGTCTTTTCTCCTTTTCCTTTCCCCTTGGATCACAGCCCTACATTTGTGTGTCTGATGTAATGAACCCTGCTGGTAACCTTAAGAATTTTTTAATGCTTTTAGAGTAATAACTTTGAGCAGGATGAAGATTTTAATTTTAGCTATTCTTTTGAGACTTTAACTTGGTGATTTCATTTTCTTCCTCTTAGCTGATACACCTCCTCCTGCCTATATGCCACCTGATGATCAAATGGGTCAAGATAATTCCCAGCCTATGGATACAAGCAATAATATGATTCCTCAAATTATGCCCAGTATATCCAGCAGAGGTAGGAGAAGCACTCATATTTATGTTGTTGTTTTTAACTTCTTGGCCACTTCTTTAAAAACAACTTTGTTGAAGTATAATTTATATACTATAAAATCCACCTATTTTTAAGTGTATGATTAAATGATTTTGGTAAATGTACAAAATTTTGCACCACAAACTCGTTTTAGAACATTTCCATAACTTTAAAAAGGACTCCTGTGCCTATTTGCAATCTATCTCCATTCCCGTCCCCAGCTCCACATACCTTCTAGTGTGTTTTCTGTATCTGTAGATTTGTCTTTTCTGAACGTTTCATAGGGCATAGTTTCAGGGTTCATCCAAGTTGTAGCACGTATCAATAGTTTATTCCTTTTTATTGCTAAACAGTATTCCATTGTATGAATGTATCACATTTTGTTTGTCCATTCACCAATTGATGGGCATTTGAATTGTTTAAAGGTTTATGAACATTTCAAACATGTCTTCATGTGGACATTACTTTTATTTCTCTTGAGTAGTTACCTGAGAGTGGAATTTCTGAGTTATATGGTTTAACTATTTAAGAAAAACTGCAAAACTTCTCCAAAGTGGTGATACCATTTACATTCTCACCAACAAAGTACGAGGGTTCCAGTTTCTTCACATCCTCCTAACATTGTTATTGTCTCTTTTTAATTATAGCCATTCCAGTGGGTGTAAAGTGCTTATTATGGTTTTAATTTGCATTTCCTGAATGAGTAATAATATTGAGCATTTTAAAAACCTATTTATAAAAATAAAATGTACTTATTAACCATTTATGTATTTTCTTTGGTAAAATATTTATTTTAAATCTTTTGCCCATTAGATTGCCCATTAGATTGTTGTCTTATGGGGGTGAGTTGTAGGAGTTCTTTATGTGTTCTGGATATGAGTCCTTTATCAGCTATATGATTTGTAGATATTTTCTCTCAGTCTTTGGATTTCTTTTCATGTTCTTCTTAGAGTCTTTTGAAGAACAATAACTTTCAATTTTTTTTAAGAACAGTTTATCAGCTTTTTCTTTTCTGGATTATGCTTTTGGTGATGCATCTAAGAAATTTTTGTCTATCCAAGGTCATGAAAATATTCTTCTGTTTTCTTCTAGAAGTTTTATAGTTTTAACTCTTACATTTAGATCTATGATTTCTTTTGAGTTAATTTTGTGTGTAGTATATGCCAAATGTCTAAATTAATTTTTTTGCATGTAGAAATCTAGTTGGTTCCAGCACCTTTTGTTGAAAAGAGTATCATTTCTTCATTGAATTGGCATCTTTGCTAGAAATCAGTTGACTGTAAATGGGAGGGTTTATTTTAGGACTCTCTATTTTATTCATTGGTCTATATATCTACACTTGATAGTCTTGGTTACTAAAGCTTTATTATAAGGGTTTTTCCCCCC
>NW_012147975.1:268252-368320 GCF_000956105.1 Propithecus coquereli
TAATTTTAATCAAGTTCAGCTTATTATTTTTTTCATGGATTGTACCTTAAAAAAGTCATTGCTGTACCCAAAGTCCTCTGGATTTTCTCATACATGTTTATTTTAGGACTCTCTATTTTATTCATTGGTCTATATATCTACACTTGATAGTCTTGGTTACTAAAGCTTTATTATAAGGGTTTTTCCCCCCTAATTTTTTTTTGTGGTAAAATATACATAATATAAAATTTCTCATCTTAACCATTTTTAAGTATACAGTTCAGTGGCATTTAATACATTCATAATTTTGTGTGACTGTTAGGACCATCTATCTCCATAACTCTTTTCATCTTATAAAACTGAAACTTAAACCCATTAAATAATAACATCCTCTTCTCCCCTCCCCCTAGCCCTTGGCAACCACCACCTTCTTTCTGTCTCTGATTTCAACTACTTTATATACCTCATATAAGTGGAATTATATAGTAGTCGTCTTTTTGTGACTGGCTAATTTCACTTAGCATACTCTCCTCAGGGTTCATCTGTGTTGTAGGATGTGTCAGAATTTCATTTCTTTTTAAGGCTGAATAATATTTCATTCTGTGTGTACACCACATTTTGTTTATCCATTTGTCCGTTGATGGACGCTTGAGTTGCTTCCACTTTTTGGCTATTGTGAATAATGCTGCTGTACACTTGGGTGTACACATCTCTTCAAGACCCTGCTTTCGATTCTTTTGGATATATACTTAGAAGTGAACTTGCTTGATTATTTGGTAATTCTGTTTTTAATCTTTTGAAGAATAGCCATATTATTTTTCACAATGGCTGTACCATTTTATATTCCCACTAACAATGCACTAGAGTTCCAATTTCTCCATATCCACATTAACACTTGTTTTCTGTGTTTTGGATAATGATCATCCTACTAGGTAAGAAGTGATTTCTCATTGTAGGGTTTTTTAGTATTTTTTTATTGTCTTTTTTTTTTTCAATTGAGAATTGAAAAATTGTATATCTTTTAACCACTTTGTTTTGAAGCCTTAAGCTCCTTAGGTCTCAAGTTTATAATTTTATATTAATACATTTCTTAAAACACTGTGCATTTGTGTATTTTGTGATGATACTGAATGACGGTATGTCTTACTCTGTTCCCCACATTCCTAAGAACAGTTAAATTTCAGGCCCCCTAATAGTTTCGTTAATTTTTGAATAATGTTTTTGCTTTTTAAAATCTAGAATTTGTTATGCTAATTTACTTATAATTCAGAAACATTCAAATAATGTTTTTGCTTTTTAAAATCTAGGAATTTTGTTATGCTAATTTACTTGTAATTCATAGAATCTACTTTCATTTACTGCAAAATATCTCAGAACATGAATTTCTGGATTTGAATTCCTGCTTCTCTAGTTATTTGCTTGCAATATAGAAAGCTGGTTAATTCTCTAAGCCTAAGTTTTCAGATTTGTAAAATAGATAGTGATGATACTTACACTAGAATTATTATTAGTATGTTGATTAGATAATGTATGTAATCTTAGCACACAGAATTAGATCATACAGTAATTTCAAAATATTTTTGAAAATATAGACTATGTTTACCTACCATTATTATTTTCTTCTATTCTCCTGATTCTCTAGAGATTAGAATGCTTTTTCAAAGTGGGGTATGTTAGATGCCCGTTGGAATATAATCTGTCTCAGCCAAACAACTGAGCCCTTTTGGAGGAACTTGACACTCAAGTTTTCTCACCTTTGTAAATGTCTTTTCTCACCAGAATTTCTTCTCATTTCAGTCAGAATATTTGTATTTTCTCCTTTCTCTGACAGAGAAGTGACAAAAAGGAAATCGAAGTTAAATTGCAATGCCTTGAATCACCAGTTAACTACAGTATATCCTTTGCTGTGAGCAGAGACATTGCTTTCCTTGTTCTCCTTTTCATCCTAACCAAACTGCCTCTTTAGTTTTGCTTAGCATTTTTTTCCTATAAGCTTCTCCTCATTCTTAGCTCTGGTTTTCCTGACACTGTTCTTATTAACTTCCTGCTACTCATTGGTATGTGTCTTTGGTTATGGGCCTCTCCTTGTTCCATCTTTTGTATAAACTTCTTTAAAATCTGAGCTCTTACGACATTTCTCTATGGGTCCACGTTGGTTTATATTCCTCTCTCACTCCTCATCTGAGTTCTTTGCAGTTGAATAATCAGAATTGAGTTTTAAAAGTTAAACTACTCTCAGAAAAATAAGTTAACCAGCTCTTTTGTACTGCCTACATAGACCACGTGATTGCTCTTAAGTATTTCTTGGACATTTTTTATCTCTGCCTTTTTTGAAAGAGAATTGAGGGACCATGACTTCTCCGATTTCAGCTCTAAGAGAGACACCTGGATAACGAGCTTCGATGTGTCTCTCCCACCCATTGTATCCATTATGAGTTGTTGACTTTTGCTCTAATAAGAGTTTGGACAGTATCTTATATTGTGTACAAACCTTTTTCTGTAGGCAATTCTATCATGTAAAATTTAAACTTTTTTTTTTACCCAAAGATAATGTTTATTTAGTTGTTTTTCTTTCTTTTTAAAAAATAAACTTTATTTTTTAGTTCAATTTTAGGTTCACAGCAAAATCGAGTGGAAAATACAAAGAGTTCTCACATACCCTCTTCTCCCACATTATCGGCATCCTGCACCAGAGTGGTACATTTGTTACAGTTAATGAGCCTTCACTGACACATGGTTATCACCCAGAATCCATAATTTAGGTTGGGTCATTTATGGTTTTGTGCATTCTGTGGGTTTTTAATACGTGGTATCCAACATTATGATAACCATGCAGAATCGTTTTTACTTTCCTAAAAATCCTCTGCTCTGCCTGTCTTATCCCTTCCTCCCCCTAGCTCCTTGCAACCACTAATCTTTTCACTGTCTCCATAGTTGAGCCTTTTCCAAAATGTCAGATGTTGGAGTCATACTGTACGTAGCCTTTTCAGACTGGCTTCTTTCACTTAGTAATATGCATTTAAGGTTCCTCCATGTCTTTTCATAGCTTCATGGCTCATTTCTTTTTAGCACTGAATAATAATCTATTGTCTCAGTGTACCCCAGTTTATCCATTCACCTACTGAAGGACTTCTTGGTTCCTTCCGCATTTTGGCAATTAGGAATGAAGCTGCTATAAACATCCACGTGCAGGTTTTTGTGTAGATACAGTTTTCAATACATTTGAGTAAATACCAAGAAGCATGATTGCTGGACCATATGTTAAGAGTGTGTTTATTTTTGTAAGAAACTACCAGTCTGTCTTCTAAAGTGGTTGTACCATTTTCCCACCAGCTATGAATGAGAGTTCCTGGTGCTTCACATTCTTACCAACATTTGGTGTTGTCATTGTTTTGGATTTTGGCCATTCTAATAGGTGTGTAGTAGTAGCTCATTGTTGTTTTAATTTGCAATTCTTTAATGACATACCATATTGAGCGTCTTTGCCTACTTGACATCTCTGTATCTATGGTGAGGTGTCTGTTCATGTCTTTTGCCCATACTTCAGTCAGGTTGATTGTTATTATTGAGTTTTAAGAGTTCTTTGTATGTTTTGGATTATAGTCCTTTATCATATATCTTTTGTAAATATTTTCTCACCCAATCAGCTTGTCTTCTGATTGTCTAGACAGTGTCTTTCTCAAAGCAAAAATTTTTAATTTTAATCAAGTTCAGCTTATTATTTTTTTCATGGATTGTACCTTAAAAAAGTCATTGCTGTACCCAAAGTCCCCTGGATTTTCTCATACATTATCTTCTAGGAGTTTTATAGTTTTGCATTTTACATTCAGGTCTGATTCATCTTGAGTTAATTTTTGTGAAGAGTGTAAGGTCTGTGTCTAGATTTTTTTTTTTTTTTTTTTTGGCATGTGAATGTCCAGTTCCTGTATCATTTATTGAAAAGAGTATTTTTTCCTCCATCGTGTTGCCTTTGCTCCTTTGTCAAAGATCAGTTGGCTACATTTATGTGGGTCTGTTTCAGGGCTCTCTACTTTGTTCCTTTGATCTATTCGTCTGTTCTTTTACTAATACCACATTGTCTTGATTACTGTACCTTTATAGTAAGTTTTAAAGTCAGTTAATGTCGTTCCTCCAACTTTGTTCTTTTCCTGCAGTATTGTGTTGGCTGTTATGGGTCTTTTTTCTCTACATATAAATTTCAGAATCATTTTGTCACTATCCACAAAATAACTTGCTGAGATTTTGATTTCCATTATATAATCTATAGGTCAAACTGGGAAACACTGACATCTCAACAATATTGGATCATCTTATCCTTAAACATAGAATCTCTCTCCATTTATTTAGTTCTTTGATTTCTTTCATCAGAGTTTAGAAGTTTTCCTCGTATAGATCATGTTTCTATTTTGTTAAATTTATACCTAAGTATTTCATTTTTGGGGACTCTAATGTAAATGGTAATGACTTTTTAATTTCAGATTCCATTAGTTCATTGCTGGTATATAGGAAAGCAATTGACTTTTATATATTAACCTTCTATCCTGCAACCTGCTGTAATTGCTTACTAGTTCGTGAGTCTTTGGTCAGTTTTTTCATATTTTCTACATAGATAACCATGTCATTTGCCAACATGTACAGTTTTATTAGTATCTCTTCCTTCCAAATCTGTGTACCTTTTACTTCATTTTCTTATAGCATTAGCAAGGACTTTCAGTATTATGTTGAAAAGGAGTGTCTGAGAGGAGACATCCTTGCCTTATTACTGATCTTGGCAGGAAAGCTTCTAGTTTCTCACCATGAAGTATGATGTTAGCTGTAGATTTTCTGTAGATGTTCTGTGTCAAGTTGAGGAAATTCTTCACTATTCCCAGTTTGCAGAGATTCTCAGTTTTTTAGTTCATTTTTTTGTTTAGAATAATTTTACAGATACTAATAATAGAGTTAAGTCTTTGAAAATGCTGAAAAAATTGTGTCTCAAATTTAACCCAAATTAGTTTCTGCTAAAAAAGAAAAATCAAAATGTGTTGTTGCTGCTATGTTCTGAATTATGTCCTCATGATGAGATTATTGTGATTAGACTTCAACAATAATAACAGAAAAAAAAGTCCTTATCTTTTAGAGATACATACCAAAGTATTTACAGATAAAATTATAAGAAGACAGAAATTATAAGAAAAGTTCTACCTTCCACAAAACTCTACAACATGAATATAATGCAGCCAGATTCTTTGCCACTTTATAACAAAGATAGGTTGTTTTTCCTTATAAGGAGATGAAGGGAGTTGGATCTTTCTCTTAAGAGCATGCACGGAGGAGAGGCCCTATGTATGACCACACAGTGAGCGGGCAGCTGTCCTCGAGCCAGGAAGTGGCCCTCATGGAATAGGCCAGCACCTTGGACTTCTCAGCCTCCAGAACTGTCAGAAATAAATTTCTGTTGTTTAAGCGACTCTCTACGGTATATTGTTGTAGCAGTCTGAGTAAGCTAAGACAGTTGCCTATCCTTGTATTTCTAGAATTTTTTAAATTAGCATATTCAAGTCTATTTCTAGTGTCTGTTTTTTGGCTGTAGACTCAAAGCTAGGAAGGACAGTGAGTGAGACTTGAGTGAAATATCTGAAAATTTTCTTTTTCATGTAGTGCTTGGGTTGGGTTAAAGGGCAAATACAAAACACATAAAGAAGTCTGGATTTTCTTATACTCATTTATTAAATTTTTTTCCTGTCTGATTTGTTCACAGATGTTCAGCCTGTTGCCTATGAAGAGCCCAAACATTGGTGTTCAATTGTCTACTATGAATTAAACAATCGTGTTGGGGAAGCTTTTCATGCATCTTCTACTAGTGTTTTAGTAGATGGATTCACAGATCCTTCAAATAACAAAAGTAGATTCTGCTTGGGGTTGCTGTCAAATGTTAATCGTAATTCGACAATTGAAAACACTAGGCGACATATTGGAAAAGGTAATCATGTCATTTCCCTGTATTTGATTGAATTCAGTCATTTGTAGTACTTGCTGTGTACCGCGCATTGTGTAAGGTAGCCAGAAGCATACAAAGAAGCTTAAGGCATGGCCTCTGCCTTAAGCTGCAGATAGTGAAGAATGTATTAATCAAATAAAGACATAAATAAAGAAACAAAGTTTTCCTTATCTTGCTTAGTTTTTTTTCGTAGTGCTAAGGATCTGAAATCATATTACTACTTTCTCTGGTTTTTGAATGTCACCTTGACTGGAATAAGCTGTGCAGGAATTTGCCTTGTTCACAACAATATCCTCAGTAGCTAGAACAGTGCCTGGCTCACAGTAAAGACACAACAAATATTTGTGGAATGGTGTATTTGCACGCTAGTGAAAGATTAGAATTTTATAATTATGGTATTTGTGGAGTATTTTAGGTTGAGATGACAT
Organism: Propithecus coquereli; assembly: GCF_000956105.1. Taxonomy (NCBI): domain Eukaryota; kingdom Metazoa; phylum Chordata; class Mammalia; order Primates; family Indriidae; genus Propithecus; species Propithecus coquereli. The sequence goes on from NW_012147975.1 coordinate 274,640, forward strand.
GTAAGAATTACCATGATGTTGGAGGAGCAGAGTTAGACGTGGGAAATCCAACGTGAATGACATTAAGGCTTCAGTGGCTTTACCATCCCCCTTTTAAATTCAGGTAACAAGGTTCTGTTTACAGCTCATCCTCCAGAATAGTTGCCACAACAAACAAGGGGCTTTTCACACTGCAATGAAATGTCAAAGACTGGTGCATCAAGTGGTCAGGAAGGAAACTCATCCCAGGTAGAGAGTGTTGCCTGTTTCTCTAGAAGTTTTGTTTTTGTTCCTCGTTTCTTTTTGCTTCTTTGACTTGAGAGAGTCTTGGTCCAAAATAGGAACTAAAGGTAAATAAATATAATTGTGATAGGACTTCTTATAGAAGAGAGTCAGGAAAATACTGTGGCCAAAAATAAGTTGAAAACAAAGTTTTCATTCTCTTTTGGCTTTACTGCCGCCTTGCCGTGATTGTTTTTAGGTAAAATGCCTCACTTCTCTACATTGATTCCTCCCACACACACACACCCACACTAAAGTAGAAATAATTTAAGGAAACTCTAGTGAATTTTGAAATTCTACAATCAGAGTTTTCCCTTTTTTCCCAGTATGTAGTTCTAGGACCCTTTCTTTCATGGCTTATTTTTATTTGCTCAGAAACAAAACAAGTCTGTGACTCCCATTGTGCAGAGGTACCTGTATAGAGGGTTGGTGCTAAAAAGCACTGTTTGCAGTAGTGAAAAGTAGTGCCAAGCTGCCCACTGGTAGACAGTTAAATAAATTATGTATATTCATTCTAGAATTATATGCAGCATTTAAAATATATATACAGTGGCAGATTTATATTTTGGAGCAAAGTCTCCAGCATCTATTTAGTTAAAAGAGCAAGTGTTTGGTTAATAGCATGTTAAAAAAACAAACCAAACCAAACACACACATATGCACTTACACACAAAGTCACATGAAAATGTCATGTGGGGACATACACATGCAATTAAATGGATATATACCAAACTGATAGCAGTATCTGCCTCTGAAGAAGAAAAGCGAAGGAGCTGATGGAGGGATATGTTGGGAAAATACTTCATGACTTCAGCTTTCATTATATAATTTGAATTTTAATATTGAAAGTGTTTTCACATATTATTTATATATATTTTAAATATCAAAAAAAATTTTAAAGGAAAGTAAAATCTGCCATTTAAAAGCTCTTCCTGCGACCTGAACTAACATATGTAACTTTGGAGGGTTTTTTTGTTTGTTTTGTTTTGTTTTGTTTTGTTTTAGTGTTGCCGTCTTCTTCCTTAACAAAAAGAGTGTGTAAAATCTGCCAAGGATTGTGATAGTTGATACCACCAGTCATTCATTTGAAAGGACTCACCAAAAGGAGATTTTTGGTTTTTTTTTTTTTTTTTTTTATCCATTCGGCCAGTCTATATCTCTTGAGAAGGGAGTTCAAACCATTCACATTTTTTTTTTTTTTTTTTTTAGCTACCTGTTTTCTCTCATAGAGATGATAAGTGATTGTTGGAAAAGGGAAAAAACCTAAGAACCCATAAGCTGATATTCTGCCAACTTGAGGCTTTCCGCTTAGTTATTTGAGGATCATTTTAGCTTTAGGCGGACGTTAACCTCTTGTTTATCTTTGGCAGCAGCAGGCCATCTAGTGGTAGCTTCAATCTAAAGGCTGTTGAGAGTTTGCTGTGGGTTAGTGGATACTTTGGTTGCAACATACAACCTCTTTGGCTTCCTTACAGTGCTTTGTGAAACTGACTCTCGTAATGCCTGTCTTTTCAAGGCGTTCACCTGTACTATGTTGGTGGGGAGGTGTATGCGGAGTGCCTCAGCGACAGCAGCATCTTTGTACAGAGTAGGAACTGCAACTTTCACCATGGCTTTCATCCTACTACCGTCTGTAAGATTCCCAGCAGCTGTAGCCTCAAAATTTTTAACAATCAGGAGTTTGCTCAGCTTCTGGCTCAGTCTGTCAACCACGGGTTTGAGGCAGTCTATGAGCTCACCAAAATGTGTACCATTCGAATGAGTTTTGTCAAGGTGAGTGGGTCATGACCTGTGAAGTAATTTGAGCAACTGTAAGTATGTATATTATGTCTTTGGGTTATAATAGAAAAAAAATTCTTTGTTAAATGAAAGGTGATAATTACTTTTGACCTGGTTTAATAGGTTTTTAAATGAAATTCTTGAATTTATCATTTTAACCACATAATAGGTCTGAGATTTCATTTTGTAGTCCAGACATTATAAAATTTATGATTGATACTGATTTTGATACTGAATAGGGGCTGAGTTAAAAGCATTTAATATCAATACTGCTTTTTGAGTTCTTTAACTTTAACAATTTTGATTATTATTAGATTCCATTAGGGTGGCTTAACAGAATTCTTTAGAGTACTAAAATTATTTTACTTGTATCTAAACTCTGTCATTAAGGATTTGAAAAGTTCAAAGAACTTTTCAAGTTTATTATTTACTCTCCGGGCCGTAGTTTGTTGATATTCCGAAGGTTATGGTTTGTGAAAAAAATTTTGAAAGAATTTTAGTCATACATTTAAGCAACCTATACTATATCCACGTGGGCCTTAAGGATTTAGTCCAAGAAGAGCAACTGTTAAATGCTGTGTGTGGGTTTTTCTTTTTGGTATTCAGTACCATGGTCCAGCTTTGTTAATCTCCACTCCCCCATCTTCTCCACTCCTCTCCTCTCCATGGGCCAGGAGTACCATAACAAGTAAAACAGAGAACTTAATAAATCCGGGAAAATAAAAGTAACTTGAAAAGCAAAAATTTTTGGTAACAAAATTTGACATGAACTTACATGAGGTGATTTGTGGATTTTATTTATCTCATTAAGTGAGAATGTATCTCTCTGCAGAAATATTAATGTTTTAATCATGAAATATTCTCTATTACCTTTATAAAATTAAAAATATTCTGAAACATCCAGACTTAATGGTTTCTATTAAGGGTATTATATGTTATTTAAAAATTCATATATCTTTGTAAAATGGAGCTGTTGTCTTGTTTTTAATTCCATGGTAAGGCTAAGATTGGTTTTGTGATAGTTATTCCCTTTAAGTACATTCTGTATATCTCTACTGTTAAAAGTATCTTTTTGTTTTATGGTAAAATTGGTTTAGACTGGTTGACAATTTAAAGAGGGTTTTTTTTGTGATTTCTGTTCATTTTCACAGGGCTGGGGAGCAGAATATCACCGACAGGATGTTACCAGCACCCCATGCTGGATTGAAATTCATCTTCATGGGCCTCTTCAATGGCTGGATAAAGTCCTCACTCAGATGGGCTCCCCTCTGAACCCCATATCTTCTGTTTCATAGTGCAGAAGTATTCTTTTCAATTATTAGTGGACTTGTTTTAATTTTAGAGAAACTTTGAGTACAGATACTGTGAGCTTACATGGAAAACAGATATTACAGCTTATTTTTTTTCTACATAATTGTGACCAATACATTTGTATTTTGTGATGAATCTACATTTGTTTGTATCGATGTTCGTGTGATTTACTCCCAAAAGTGTTGTGAAAGATGCAGAGTAAGTATTATGCCCCAGTTCAGAAGTTTGGTATGGATCTTAAACTGGAACATACTTTTACTTTATTGTCCTAACAATTTTTTATTTGTTGAATTTTTTTCAAAAAGTAATGCATCACATGATGAAAAATTATAATGATGTTTAAGAGGGTATATACAATGAAAAGTAAGTCTTCCCTCCTATTCTCTATTCTTTATCTTCCCAAACCTGTACTTCTATCAGTTTCTTTGTCCCACCAACTTAAAAAAAAAAAAAGTATAATTCATTGTTTTGCAAAAATGTACGGTAGGGGCTTAAAAGAAACTATAAAAAAGATCTTTTATTTGAAGGAACACTATGCACTGCTCTAACAAGTAGTGTTCAGTAAAAGCAAAGTGATAGTTTTTTAGGTGACATCATAAAATTGACATTTAATACAGATCAATGTTTGTCAGTGTAATGTGACTTCATGCTACATATCTTTTGTAAAACATTTCCTTTTTAAAGAACTTACTGCAAGTAACTGATCTCAAGTATGTCATTTACTCAAAATTTGTCATAAGTACTACTTTATAGCTAGTGATAGTATGTGCACGGCCTTGTTTGGCTGGCTATGTTTGCTGCTTTTGGACAATGTTGCAAGAACTCTAATTTTGACATGCATTAATCTTTTATTTTGCACTTTTATGGGTGACAATTTTTAGCATAACCTTTGGTAAAACACACTCAAGTGACTTGGACTTAGATGCTTATCCTTACTTCCTTGGAACCCCTTTTGTATTAATAAACACTGCAGTTTATAGATTACAGTTGTAGAAAGTTATGCTTCTCTAGTTTTTGTTTTATTTTAAGCCTAGATTATAAGACTGTTATTCTATAGCTCCAACTCAAGGTGCCTTTTAAATTCTCTGTAGTTTTATGGGTGTTATTAATGTTGGAAAATCATGTGCTTAATCCCATTGCTGTTGCTTGCATCCACTTCTCTGTGCAAGGACCCATGCCCTGTAGCTGTAGGGGCTCCTCCGTTGGGCCCCAGGGATGTGGCTGCCGGTCTGATACTGCAGTAGTGGATGTTGGGATAGCTGATTTTGAAACATTCATGCATCAAGGAATGCAGACTGTTTTCTTACTTATCATCGATTCTCTTTTTCCATTTTTTTAGTACCTACATGGGTGCTAGTCTCCCAGAATACAATCATCAGAGAGGAAAGACATGAAAACTCTGAAACATCCATTTAATCAATCATACCTTTGGCTCTGGGTAAAGGACTCTTGACTAGTTTTTCTAGGGAGTAGCCAAATGGACTCTTCGTTTTGACATGAGAATGAAGAAATTATTTTTTAAAAAAATATATGAATCTAATTCACCTGTCAGCAGAAACTTTACTTTCTGGTGCCTTTTGAAAGTATGTGGAGCCACGTCATTCTTCTGTGTAAAATGTTAGTGTGGTTTGACTTTCCACTTTGCCCTTTCTGTTTTTATGAGGAAAAAAAGTACATTTTTTAAGGAAAGGATTATACAGTTCCTTTTGTTTTATGCGTCATTATTTATTGCTTTGTCAGTGTGCAGCCAATGGGTGGTTTTAGTTCTTTCAGATGAAGTGCCGCTCGTGTGTTTCAGCTCACCGCTGTTTTGCTGGGTAAAAGAAATACTCTGACAGCCGCCTCAGCCTTAAAGTAAGTGTCAACACAACATGCATTCTGAGTCTTCCAGAGTCGTGTCAGCCACATGAAAAAGAACTATGGTCTCAGTGGCAGAACTTAGGTATTTTCATCATTCTTTAATTTACCAGGCTCATGGCACAATCTTTGGAACAAATTTATGGGAAAAAAATCACTTCTGTTAAATGACAGGTACGTGTGATTAACTTCAGTGGGCTGTGGTAAACTAGTGGAAACTGTTGTCTTATTGGTGTTTTCACATGAAAGTTAATCAAAAATTGTTTTCATTTGGGGTCATCATGTCACAGCCTTTAGAGTTAGCAAGATTTTATGTGATTGGCGTTTTCTTTGTTTTCTCTAAGTCATCGTGTCTCATGGGTGATAGTACTAAAGCTATTAACCATTAAGAGTTTCATAGAGAAGTATACGCCTGCAGTATTTCCTAGAAACTGTCAACTCCAGACCCTTTGACTTTAAATGAAAATACAGTGTAGCCTCTCTTACAATCCCTAAGGATGCCCATATATCTATATATAGGAAATAAAATTTGCTAGTAAGATTTAAAAAAGCAAAACAAAACACTCAGATTCTGGCCAGTAAAAAGAAAGCACCTCTGAACAAAACCACATCAGAAAATTATAGTTCTAAGTTTTTATTTATTCTACAGAATGGTTTACAGTAAAAGTTTCAAAAACATCAGCACCACAAGAATAATCACATATTATAGCATGTACAACATACTAATTTATGCCAGCTGAAAAGACAAAATCTAAAAACAATAAAATTGCAACCAATTTGGTAAATGCAAAAAGCAGGATAGAATCAAATATCAGTAATGAATTAAAGCAGCAAAAAGATGTTGATTGGATAAAAGCAGGATATAAGAGGTGCATTTGCCTAATATCTCTACGTGAAAGAGTATTATGGTCAGGTTGGTGTTGCCTGGCTAACATTATGGAATGTAAACTGGTAGGCATGTTACTGATCTACTGAAATGGACACTTTTTTTAGAGAGTTCAAGGAGGACATCGTTCAAAATGTCAAATATATGTGTCAGACTATAAATCATTTTTCACATTTTATTGTTGCTCTATAAGAAAACTGTGGCAATAGAATTGGTTAGGTTTCTGTGGTGAAATCCAGAGTAAGATTACCAGATAGACAGTTCAATCAACCACATCTAATAGTACAGAAAGAAGATACAGCTGTTTTGTACTTTTCGTGACATATGATAGTAAGACATCCTTTTAGGATGTAAAGTGATCAATAAATATTCAGATCTGAAATGCGTTGCCAAGAGAAGAACTGGTACTCATGTTCTAAAAGCTTCCATATTACCTGAGGGTACCTGTGGGAAACAGTGCCTTCTGCTGTAGTAGTGTTCTGTTGGAAGAGAAAGTCCGTTCAGAAAATGAAATCCTGCCAACAGCAGAGAAACTCTAAACAGTTTGATAGTGCCTGTTAAAGTGCTGTGCTTCTATCATAGGGAGCATCTGATATACCAGTTTAGATCCATTTCTTTATACTTTTTCTAATCATTTACTTAATATTACTTTGGGTCATTATCACCTTTCCCACTCAAAATATATTAACACCCTTTTTACTTTCCGAGGAAGCAAGAATCTTTTGATAGTTACTGAGTTCAACCTCCAGTGATGACTTTTGGATCTGTTAACTTTTAAGAGGGTTAAAGCCCTTATTTGTCTTATTAGTTAAATCCTCAGTGTCTCGGGTATGAATATAAATGTGTCGTCATTGTACCCATCAGCTAGATAAGCAGGTATCTTTTAAGGTGGTAGATAATCTGGTGGTTTTAGAAGTGTTTGATGATTTTTATGGGAGAGAGTTTTCCTACGTGGTGGTCTAAGGTGGTCTCAGACGTTATTAGGGCAGCTTTTTGAGGGATAATCTCAGGTTTGATGCCTGTTTCCCCCAGAGCAGCAGCATTTTCCTCACTGTTACAGGTGAGATTCTTGGGAGTTTTTCTTATCACAAAATATGCATGCATCAAAAGTGAGAATTCAAGGCATTTCTTCTGCATAAACGAAGAATTATACCTGCGGGACAGAAACTTGGACAGTTCTTTGGAATTCACTGGATTACGGTTTACTATGTCCTTATTACAGGAGGTAGTATTTATCAAGCCTTTGTTATATTGGATTATTCATAATGGAATCTTATCTTCTAAAAAACAACTGTGTTATAACTGAAATAACACCCTGAAATTGGATGGTTTACCAAAACCAATGGAAGGGATCTCGCACATTGATTTTGTTTTTGTGTTTAAGAAAGCAAGCATGCTGTAATTTGCTGTAAAACAAGTGATGAGTTATTTCATTGAAAAGATCCAGTCCTAGAGCAGGTTTCTTTGGTCGTTCCTGGCAGAGTAAAAAAGGTTTGTGTGGTTCTTGTCTAAATAACTCAGTTCTTAAAATTCTTAAAATCATCATAAAACTTTATCCTTTAAGCATTTATTCAAAGATGAGGGTTTTTGAAAAGTTCGTGATTTTGTGTACAGGTAGATTTTTTTTTCACCCATTAATAGTTAGTGCCTTCTTAATACAAGCTGGTGTTAGCTATAACAAACTCCAGTGAGCCCAAAGAATCCCAAGTTCTTTGTAAAAAAGAAATTTTTTAGGGTCAGATTTTCCTTTCTAATCCCATTGGAGATGCTGCTGCTTTGATTTATTCATAAAGTATTTTAACTGTGGGGACTCTTGAGGATAATGAATGGTTGGGCAAGTGATTTTCTTTTTAACATGGTTGGTTAAAGTTGCATTTTGAAATTCACTTATTTTAAAATCGGAGAGGATTGTAATCATGTTTGTATTGCCCATATTCTCTTAAAAATATATTTCATATGCAGATGATAAAGACCAAGCCAATGGCTGCACTATAGGTCTGCTTCTTATTTGTACTTGTTCTGCTTCTGTTTATGTTGTAGAAAATGAAATTCTAGCAACATGCTTCAATTCTGTTATCTTTTTGATACTTATAAAAATGTATTAGGTTTTACTATATTGTGCTTTTCAAAGCCATAACTCTTAAGAACTTTGTTTTTGCATATTGTTTGCTAATTATTTTAATAAACCTCAAAACCTGTTTAATGTGTCCTTTTTTTTTTTTTTTGGTACTCTGTTTTGACTTACGTCTTCATTGAGTGGAGTTTAAAAATGAGGGATGAGATGATCAGTTGCTGTGACCTGCTGAGTAATCAGTCTGTTTTTGAGCTAGTGATAGAAAATTGATATACCACGCCTTTCCACTGAGCATGGGGTTTGCTCACAATGGTCAGGGTCAGTATTTTTTCCATTCTGTTTGTACAGGAAATGATGTTTTTGTTTTGTTTATTTGTTTTGTTTTCGGCCTGGAGTCTGGGGTTTTTGAGTTTAACCACCAATTTCCCTTCTCTAGATCCCACTGTCTGTAAATGAGGGGGCTTGACTGGGTGATTGGGAGGCAGAATAGGCAGATAGCTGTCAACAGAACTGGTTCTGTAGTCTGCCTGCCTGCCTTTGAGTCCTGGGCCTCATAGTTCTGTGCTCTTAGACAAGTTGCTTAATTACTCTGTGCCTCAGTTTCCTGATCTGTAAAGTAAAAGTCTACTTCATAGGATTTGGGGGGAGATGATTGGTGAAATAATACAAATAAAGTAGTTAGAATAGTACCTAGCATTTAAGAACTCATATTTTTAAATTACTGTTATCTTTTACATTTCTACTAATTTTTTGATTCAGAGTAATTATTTCTGATGCTACTTGACGTTAGTAAATCAACCCTGGGTTACCCACTTTGCGAATTTGCCATATTTTAAAACATTTTTTGTCTTCTCCTTTTCTGAAAAAACTTTAAATCACAGACTCACTTTTTATCATCGCCACTGTGGTGCACAACTTTGCCACCCTCTGAATTGCATGTACAAGAAGTGCAAGCTCATTCTAATTAGGAAGGGATGGTACAGATTCGTGTGCCCTGGCTGGAAAAGTAGCAAAACCAAAACCAAATATTCTAACCCAAAAGAATAAATATACAAGCTCTTATTTTTCTCTTTAGAGAAGAGACTTCCTTAAAAGAATCCATTTTTGTGAATCAGTTCCTTCCTGTGTTTTTATTTAAGAGGCATTTAGTAAGGCATTTTTTAACAACTTCACTGGCTGTCACAGAAGCTATTTTTAAAAATACACCTCAGTCCTAGCAAAAGACTTCAGTGAACACTGAGAGGCTGTTGACTTCTTTTAGTTAAGATAATTAGTTCTCAAATTGCTGTAGCCAAAACAGTTCCGATGATGAGGGGCGGAGACAATGGCTAATACTGTTATATGTTATAGCAGTTTTGATGCAGGTCATCATGTTTTATAAACATTTGTAAGAACGCTGTCAGCAGGCTGGGTACTACTTATGAGAAAGTACTTATTTAGAGCTCTATAGTATGTAGTTAAAAGAAGCATTTTTAAAAGCCCCTCCCCCATTTACATTTTAAATGTTACTGTGATTTTTGTTGAATTTATAAGTCTGTATCTTTAATAAACTTTTTGCAAAAACAAGAAGTCTCATGTTCTATCTAAATCACTTTTTTGTTGTATTTTTAAAAAGTGGGACTGTGGAAAATTTAAAGAAGAGCTGTTGGCAGCTTGCTTAACCATTTCCATGTTAAAGCGTGTTGGATGGGAGGTGGGAAGGGGGATTAGGCTGGTGGTTAAAAGTCTTGTGTTACCATATCGTGTCAAGCGCGTGGTACCTCTTACTGAGAGGCATATCCTGAGGCAATTTATTGGTGTTTGGAGATGGATATTGAAAAGCTCCTTATATTTTGTCTTAATCTCTTACCCCTTCCCCATCTAATCAGTCTCCCCCATTATCTCATTTTAAATAATACTTTTATCTGAGAAAAATGCGGAGGTTTTCAACAGTACAGAAAAGTATAAACTAAAATCCAAAAAGCAATAGCCAACCACTGAACGTTTATGATTGCCTTTCTAACCTGTTCTGGTAGTCACTCTGCATCGATGCTCTGCTTTCTTTGACAGATATTTAGCTGATTATGGATGGAGCTCTAGCTTCTTTTTTGGCAGGGTTCCAAAGTGTGTGTTTTGGTTCCAAAGTGTTTCTTGAATTCTGTATACCCAAGAAACCTTTTCATTCTCCATAGTATTTATGACCATCCAACATACTGTATACTTTATTTCTTTACCCTCTTTAAGGTCTGTCTCATCTCATGGGCATGTAAGCTATGTGAGATAGACCTGTGTTCCCACTGCTAGAGCAGTTCTTGATATATCGTAAGTAAGCACGCCAGTATTTGTTGAATGAATGAGAATACTAAAGCAAGATATGATTGTTTTTAATACTGGAATTCACCTTTTAAATAATGTAATAAGATATGTACACCCATAATTTGCTGAAATAAAAAAAAAATAATGTAATAAGATAATTCTTAGTTGAATTGATTCTGGCTCAGCATTTTATTGTATCTCTTTTTGTTACATGCCTCATGACAGAAGAAAAGGGAAAATCAACTAAGACCTTAGAGCACTGATATCTATTCTTTCTCTTTGAATTTTGGACCTTTGCCCCAAAGTTATCAGATTCCTGGAATTGTTGCTTAGAGAACCTACAAAATTAACAGTCAAGTTGGAGTTTTAACCTGTTGACATTTAGTATTTTCCCAGAGAAAGTAGAAAGGGCATGGTTCCCTTGATGTGTTTGACAAGAGAAAATAATCCAAAAGGGTATACTTTTATTTTAGAGCTTATAGAGGTGGGGGTTTTAGAACCTTGTAGTTTGATTTTATTACAGTAATGTAGAAATAAGAAGGCTGCCAAGAAGATGTTCATATGAAAAGAAGGTCCTTTCCTTTTGTCTGTTTAGTAAACCATTGGAAGTTTACCCATTCTCCCTTTCCTTAGTTACGGAACACCTGTGTCCAGCTGGATACCATATTTCCCAGCTTCCCTTTCAGGTAGGTATGGTCATGTGACTATGTTCTGGCCAATAGGGTAGAAGCAGGAGTGATAGGCACCACTTCTGCCTTGTGCTTGGAAGAGGAATATATTCCTTGCTCCTTTCCCCTTCTTAATGGCTGGGATGCAGGTACGATGGCAGGAACTAGAGAAGCCACCTTGAAGTGGACGTGGGAGCTGAGGGGTGAGGGTGACAATGCTGTGCTACCCCTGGAAGATGACCGAGAGAAACTTGGGGGATACACGTGGCTGTTTTTTGTTACAACAGCTTAGACTGTAACCTAATTAATACTAATTTGCTATTCAGTTCTCTCACCAAACCTTTATGGAGTGCTTACTACAAGTCAAGCTTTATACTAGGCAGTAGACCTAGAGCCATAGTTCTTGTCTCATGGAAAGTGAGGCTATAACATAATTTAGAGTATTGGGTTCCTACCTAATTAGGTTAATCTGATCAGTTGGGAGGGTGGAGAAGCAGGAACCCAGAATGAAGGAGACTTTAAAATACAGACTGTGCTCCTGCATTTCTGAGTATTTGTATTTTTCCTGGCCCTGAGCAGTATCGGTTTGTTCATTAGACTAATATTTGAGGGCCTGTTAGATGTCTGGCTGAGGATAAACAGTGGATGAAACAAAAATCTTTCCCTTGAGGATCTTCAGTTGTGGTTGATGGAGACACCAAACGTGGTAAATAAAATAGTGTTCACTGGTAAGTTCCAAAGCAGGAAAGGGAGACGGGTGAGGGGAAGAAGGGGAATTGCTATTTTAGATCTATTAGCCAGAGAAGGTCTCATTGAGAAGATTATCTTTGATCAAAGTCTAGGAAGAGATGAGGAAGTCGGTATGTGAAGTAGTGGTTTAATTGATTCTTATTTAAGGCAATTCAGAAGGCATATGAATGGTATTGTAACAATCTGTGCTTTCCTGCAGGAAAAGGAGTGATTCAAGCAGAAAAAGCTAATGGTACAAACTTTTAAATTGCATGTTCTTTGGTCTCTGCAGGAGATGCAAGGATAATTGAGGTGTTACATGGATGGAGACAAGAAATGTTAGTTGCGAACAACTCTGTGGATCACCACCCGCAGAAAACTGGCCAGTTGGAGGACCAATCAATAAAGGAGAGTTGGACTCAGTATTTCATCTGATAAAAGTTTAATTTAAGGCAGAAAACCAAAGGAGACATGTTCAGATGAGAACACACAGGCAAATTTACCTTAATTTCTATATTTCATTCAACAAGTATTTATTGAGTGCCTATTTTGTCTTTAAAACTATGCTGGGCATTGGGAAAACAGCACTGACAAGGCAGACGTCCCTGACCTCATACAACTTAGATGTTAGTGGGAAGAGACAATAGGTACATAATTATGCAGTCATTTAATAGCTGTGATTAGGGAGGTGATTTGGGGCTATGATAGAATAATCTTATCTGAGGACTCAGGTAAATCCTTATCGAGGAAGAAAGATTTGAGACTTGAGTGAGAAGGCGTCAGCCAGAGGAAGAAGGAGAGACAAATAGTTTGGGTGAGGGACCTTGGGGATTGACAGGCCACTGTGACTAGAATCTGGAGTGCAAAAGGCATGTAAGGAGATGAGGCCAGAGTGGCTGGTGGGGCCAGACGATTCTAGGCTTGTTAGAGTTTTGTTTTTAATCCTGAGAGCAAGAAGAAGCCATTGAATGTATGTATTGAGTGAAGAAAGACGAAAGTGGATGTAGGGCTTTGAGTTAGGTGGTGATGGTGGAGATGGAGGGGAGTAGATGGAATAGTGTCTAGGAGGTGATGGATTGCATGTGGGAGGATGAAGAAGAGTTTAGGGTCAAGAATGACCACCATGTTTTTTATTACTTTGGGTAACCGTATGCTGGCACAATCTATAGAGATGGAGAAAACTGAAGGAGGATCTAATTGAGACAGGAAGCTGATGAGTTCTAGGCTTGTTGAGTTTGAAGTTTCCTATGAGATACCCAAATGGAAGTGTTGAGTGGGCTCAGGGATAGTATGGAGAGAGTATGAAATGCAGCTGAAGCCATGAGAGGGGATGAGTAGCTTAGGGGGAAAGCGCAGAGCTGAGAAAAGACCCAGAATGGCTGCCCTCCAACTCTGGGCACAGCTCTCGGGAAACACAGACCTCTGTTGTTTTGTGATAGTACATGCCTGAGAAAGGGCTTCAAGTCACAGAAGGCTCTTTGTACTACTACAGGCACTTCTCACATTGTCACGCTGGTTAATGATGATGGCATTTACTACATACCAAACATGAGCTGAACACTTTACCTAGAGTGTCTCACTCAATGTCGAAAATCCTAAACAGCAGGTATTATTATTATCTCCATTTTACAGATGGGGAAATTGAAGCTATCAGAAATTCAGAAGCGTGATCAAGGCATGGAGTAGATGAGCAAGCTTAGGCTCCGGGACTCAGGCTCTTGGTCACCACTGTGCTGCCTCTCACTGGTCCCTAGTATCTGCAACCACCTCCCCACCCAATCTCCACCCCCTTAACCTCCATCAAAAATATCTCCCTCAACCTCTGGCTGGCTCCCAGTGGCTGTTAGGGCAGAGGAGCCCATATACCTAGGACATGGGCTCTATTCCTGTTTTCAGCCCGCCACACCTGGCTCTCCAAAGGTGGTTCCAAGGCATCTTGGAATGGGTGGGGTAGTGAAGGGTGGGGGGATGCGTGTGTACAGGTCTACCTCCCAGATGTCCATCTGTCTTCACCTGGGCTGCCATAACCAAATACCACGGACTCGTGGCTTAAACAACAGAAATTTATTTTCTCACAGTTTGTAAACTAGAAGTCTGAGATCAAGATGCCAGCTGACTCGGTTTCTACTGAGGGCCCACTTCCTGGTTTGCAGATGACCATCTTCTTGCTGTGTCCTCACATGACCTTTCCTCAGTGCGTGTATGTGGTGAGTTCGAGCCTCTCGAGCTCTCTGGGGTCTCATAAGGACACTAATCCTATCAGATCAAGGCCCCAACCTTACGATTCCATGTGACTGCTTCCTTCACACACAGCCACTCTGGGAGCTAGGGCTTCAACAGATGAATTTTGAGATGACACACCATCTAAATGTCCAGTCACTATATTATAGTCCATTTTACACATAAGTAGAGGGTGAACATGAGCTTGGCCACATCCCTGCTGCCTAGGGGAGAATCTGAGGCCGGATCCAACATGAAGAAAGAACCTGTTACTGCCCAGCCAGTAGTCCAACACTGTCCTGGAGAAGGTTCACAGGCTGGCAGCTGGTACCCTTACTGACCCTGCTTGCTTTCTAGATTCCAGCTCTATATGGGCTCACTTATCCTGAAATTTATTCCAAAAGCATCCATTGATTTGAAGTGGACAAACCTTTGGCTTAGGTGGCTGAGGCTGCTGCAACCCTGCAGAGACATCAGAGAGATGCTTTCCAAATTGTGTCCGTCTTAGCACTTTTTGGCTTTAACCCCTTGATGCCTTGGACCAATATCTTAATAAAGGATCCCAAGGGCCTCCTGGATCACTTTGGCTGTGGCTGATTCTGACCTAGGAACTACAGGTGACTTCTAAGCCAGTCCTCTATTCATGTTCTCACCTGAAGAGACTGACTAGTCCTTGCATTTGTTTGTGGTCACAGAAGACAGCGAGCCCTAGTGAGAGCACATCCAGTTGGTGGGTCAGCTTCTTCCGCGCAGTGCTGCCTCAAACCTATAGCTCAGTTATAAAAATAGCTAACGTTTGGGTGCTCACTTTGTACAAACATTGTGCTAGCATATTACATTGGTTGTGCTGTTTATGATTCAACCTTGTAGAGCGGGGTGATACAACACCCATTTTACTGATGAGGAAACAGGCTCAAATAGGTTAAGCAATTTGCACAAGGTCACACAGCTGGTGAGAGGTGGAGCTGGGATTTAAAGGCAGGTGGACTCCAGAGCTTGGACCTCTGACCACTCTGCATACAACCTTCAGATCTGGCAGTTGGGACCTATGGTGGAGGAATACACTGCCTCTACATTTAGTCTCCTACTCCTCTCAGCCCCCCAGACCAAGGGTGAGGGGTCCCCTTTATCAACAGCATGGGATTTCGGTATGCCAGTCAGGGGCTCTCAGAGTTCTCATACTCCCATCTAGTCCTCTCTGCAACCAAGGTTTGTGCAGATTAGCTGGGTTACACTTACTGTAGGCTGGAGAGGTTTAGCAACATTTCCAAAGACTAAAATGCCCTGTGAGGTGATCATAGAATTGGCACCATTAGGGCCTGGCTAGTGTTAGCTCTGGGAGGCATAGGTAATCAAGCCCGGGGAGGTTTTCCGAGTTTCTATGTCTCCTCTCTAATGCTTCCTGGGATAGGAACCGGGAGCGAATCTTAGGCACTGGTTGAGAAGTGGTAGGCTGGGCTGGGACTCAGGAGCAGTGGCCAGTCTCTTCCTCAGCCTCAGTTTGGCCTCAGGAACCAGTTTCAGTATCTGACAACCTTAGAAATGTAGCCTTTCGTGCCTGTATGCATTTGGCCAGGGGCAAGAGTCCATAGCTTTTTCAGATTCTCAAAGCCGGAGTGACCCCCACGTGGTTTAGAATGACTGGATTAGATAACGTGTCAAGTTCTTTTTTGGTCAAACCTTCTCTAAGCTCTAGTGCCCCATTGAGCTAGGTGACTCCTGCAACTATTTTAAACCCCTACAGAAAAGACTCCCTAGAATTAGGTTGACTTTGGTTAAAGTTATCACGAACTTTTCTGTGCCTTCTCCAGTTCTTTGAAATCATTCTCCCCTAGCTGCGTTTACTTATGCATTTCTTCCCTGCGGGGTTCTCCAGGGCCGGTCTCGTGCCTGCTTTGGGAAGTGCTGAGCAGTTGCCCCACTACCTGACTTTCAGGCTCTTCCTTCACCAGATGGTCCTGGTCCAGGGATGGCTCTTCAGAGGGTTCAGTCCCAGGGAGGCTCTGAGAGCAAAAGGGAGGATGCCAGGTGGGAGGAACTGCACTGCGGAGAGGTCCCCTTGGAGCCCTGTTAATAGGAATGTATTCAGCAGGCCAGGCAGCAGTTTTCCCTGGGGACCGCCCTGCAAAAACTTCCCCAAGCGAGTAACTCACTGACGCTAGGGGAAGCTGGAGAGCAGGAAGGAGCATCAGCTGCCCTTGGCTTATGAGGGAAACAGGTGGCACTTGAGTCTTGTCCTGCTGAGGATCAACCTGCCCATATCCCCTTTTCCAAAGCGGCGCAACCAATGACCAGAGCTTTCTCTGCACTGAATCTAATACAGTGAGTTTTTATTGCAGAAATGCGGCCAGTGATGTGAGATGCGAATCCCCGACCGCAGGGGGCTGCAGATGGGACACTGAGCCTCTCCACCGGCCACCCACCGCCCGTGCCCGCAGAGGGAACTGGGTCCTTGGACCTGGACGGGACCCACTGAAACCCCGCAGCCCGTCATCTCCCCGAGGGATGCGGCCCCCGAGGGCCATCATTCCAAAGTGCAGCTGAGTTCACGCTTGGATCCTACTGTGTTCTCCTTGCCAAGGAGCAAGAGAGGCGGTAGCTGCCGTGGGGAGGCAGCCCCAGAGCCAGGGAGCCCAGACGGGCAGCTCCCGGCTAGCTGGGCGCTCGGCCCGCCTGCCCCTTCCGTGTGCAGAGGAAGGAAGTCAGCAGGTGGCGAGCAGCTCTTGCTCCCGGGCTGGTGCGCCGTCTTTCAGGAAGGTTTCCGCACTGGACCTGCTGACCGCGGGAAGAAAGACCCGGCCAGGGTCGGAACCGTGGTACCTCCAGGTACTGGGAGAGGGACCCTGCGCAGCCTCCCAACACCTCAGTCCCCCTTTGCTCTCAGGTTGCCGCTGTAGGTCGGGAAGGGGTTTGGGGTCAGGGCGCAGTGTTCCCAGGGGCCAGCGACCCTCGGTGTCAAGCCCACCCTGCCGCGCTCATGCCGGCTGCCCTGGGCCGGGCCGGGCCGGGCCGGGCCGGGGTGCCCGACGACCCTGGCTCAGCCCGACGCTACACCGGCCGCGTCTTCCAGGGCGCACGGGCGTCGCGCAGCGAGCGGTCGTGGGGCAGCGCGGCGAAGGCCGAGTGGCGCAGCTGGCAGCCGATGAAGAGGACGACGAGCGCCACGGAGAGCAGCAGCAGGAAGAAAAGCAGCAGGTAGGTGGGCAGGTCGGGCTTTGTGGCCGCGCCGTCCCGCATCCCGCGCGCGGTGGCCAGCTCCAGCGGCAAAGCGCCCTCTGCCTTGACCGTGGCTCCCGGGGCCAGGGCGCTGCCTACCGCCGCCTCGGGGCCGCCCGTGGCGTTGAATACGTCGCCGTACATGGCCCGCGGGTCCCGCCGACCGCGCCGGGACCGCCTCACTTCGCCTCGAGGAGACCGGCGCGACCTGGAGCCTCCATGGCGCCTCCCTCCCGCCCCGCTGCGCGCAAACGACCGAGAGTCGGTGCCTTCGGGCCAGCCGGGGTCGCAGAGACCCAGGGACGCGTCGGCTCACTCGCGTCCGCGCTCAGCTGCCTTCCCGCCGCGGCGGGCCCCAGCGCTGGGCTCGGGCTGTGCCTGTTTCTCGCCGTCGCGTCGCCGCCAGGATAAAGGTCCCGAGTCACCGACTCGTCTTGCGGCTCTACGGCCGCCCTCTCCGCTCGGACCCCCAGCTCCGGTGAGCCCCGGGGGCGCCTCTGGGCTGCAACGGCGGCGAGAGGTGCGGGGCGAGTGCGGCCCCAACGCGGGGTCCCTGCTCAGCGGCCGGTCGCAGAGTGCACGGACAGCGGGTGGTCGGGAGTCCTCTGCGTCCTCCGGCGCCGCAGCCACCGCAGTGTCTCCGAGCGGTCCTGCAGCCTTGGGTCCCTGTCGAGACGCCCGGTGTGCGGCGAGCTTGTCCCCACTCGCTCCTGTCGCGAGCAGGAGACTGGGCTCCAAGGCAGCTCCGAGCGCGCTCAGGTCCGGGCGGGGGTGGGGGCGGGGGCGGGCCTGGCGCGGCTTCTCCAGAGCGGCTGCGAGCCAATGAGGGCCAGGGAGGACGCGGCTGCGACTGCCCCAGCCCGGCCGCACATCACTCAGGGACAGAGGGACATACAGAGGGGGTGGGGGGAAGCCACACAGGGTCACGGAAAGACTGACAAAGACAGAGTTACAGACCCATGCGCTGAGCCACACGGCGCAGGCACAGTTGTGAGCGCACCGCCTCAGAGACCGGGCTGGGGGAGCCGGGACACCTGCTTTCACTCCTCTTGACATTCTCCCTCCAGGCGTAGCCTGGCTGCTCCCAGCCCTGGCTGGCTGCTGGGTGTCGCAGGCAGGGCACAGCGGGGAGGGCCTGGGGAAAGGCAGAAGCCTCCCAGACAAGCATGATCGAGCTGGGGCTGGGTCTGCCGGCCCAGTGTCCTCTCCTGATGTGTCCTGGTGGTACACGTGCGTCCCCTCACCACGAGCAGTTTGCTTAGCTCCCCTTTGTTCTGCTCAGACGCAGAAGGGCAGGAGGAGGACATGGCGCTGGCGGTGGCCCACCTGCCCTTGGCAGCCCTGGAAAGGCTTGATGGCAGGACAGAGGTGGGCAGTCAGCTGGACTTATGGGGCGGGGGGCTCATTTCCCAGGAGTCCATACTCCTCCCTTCCTCTGAGAAGCCTTCCAAGTGCCCCACTAGAATGAGAACCTGCTCCTGAGCAAGCACCTGCTGCCCTGGACCCTCCGTGCCTGGCAGGGCCGACGTGGGGGCAGGTGAGCGGGAAGCGCAGACGCAGAGTCGAAGGCGGTGCTGGCTCTCAGGGCCTGCAAGTGCAGGTGGGGGGTAGACGCCTCCCCCTCCCCCTAGTCCCAGCACTGTTGTCTGGTCGCTTGTCTGAGACCCTCACAGGATCACCTAAGTTCTGTCTCTGTCCCCACTCCTCTTCCTCCATCAAGGAGCGCAGTAGGTGGGCAGGGCTCCGTGACACGGCTGAATGGACCGGCAGAAAGGTGGTCATTCTCCCCTCGTCACTTCACCTCGTACCTGGCCCGAGGCACAGCAAGAGTGACCAAGTGTGCAAGGCAGGCCTGGCCGGAGCTCATCCCCACGAACCCCTGCTCTGTCCGGCAGAAACACCGCTGCAGGCCGTTTGTCCCACTTCGCAATTGTGGTCCCAAGCCCTGACTCTGCAGAGTGACAGCTGAATGAGGTGCAAAGATGCCCAGAGAGGCCCTCTTCAGTGTCTTCCACTTAGTCCCACAGATGGGCCTGTGGGGGCCTCCCTGGGACAGGAGGGGGCTGTGTGGGGGGCAGGACCTGGCAGGACTCAGCACCGCCCATCCACCCAGTCCCCATCCCAGACAGAGCCCGCCTCGGCCCGGGGAGCTGCTCCGTGTGCCCCAAGGGCCACAGGACCCTGGGTCGCTGTGCTTGGAGGCTGCCAGGCCAACACCACATTTTCCAGATGGGAAAGCTGGCTCTGAGAGGGCCAGGGCTTATCCGTGTTAGCACAGGACGGCCCCCACGTATCAGTGATGTAGCAGCAGCGACAGTGAGAGGGGCAGGAGTGCCTTTCTCTGAAGACCTGACCTACTTTGGACAGCAGCTTTCTCAGCCAGCAGGGTCCCAGAGGACATTGCGTGAGAGCAGAGCAGTGTGCCCACCAGCACCGCAGCCACGGAGGCTCAGCGCGTGGGATGCAATGAGGGGATGTCGCCCAGGCGAAGCCCCTGCTGTCGGTAACTCCCTGGGCCCCGGTAAGGCTTGAGTGCAGGACTAGAGCAGCTCAGTGTGGGGCTTAGCCTGGCATTTCCTCCCGGGCCCTGTGTGGGGAGTGGCATGGCTGGCTCCCCCGCTTCCTCTCAGCTCCACCCCAGTCACCAGGTGTAAGCCCAGATGGGGGGGGTTCGGCCACCACCTGGGCAGCTCAGTTGGGAGACCCTGGGTAGAATCTGAGGCAGGCCCAGCCCTTTGGGCTGTGAATGAGGGCTGGTGGTAGGTGATTTCTGGTCCTTCCCTGGAAACGTGCTGTACAGCAGGGAGTCCGCAAAGGGTTTGGTGTAGACGGAGGGTCCCTGCAGCTCCAAAGCTCATGGTGGGAGTGGGGAAGTCTCTGAACCTGGGGTCCCTGACACTGTTCCTTCCCTCCCCGCAGCTGCTGCTGCTGACTCCACACTGCACTTTATAGAGGTTCAGTGACACATGCAAGGTCTCCTGCATGTGAATGGAGGAGCTGGGGCTTGAACCTGGGGAGCCGGGCTCCAGGGTCTCTGCGCTTAGCCGCTGTAACGAATTGCCTCCAATGGCAGAGCTGCTCTAGTAGCTTCCATTCATGGCCCTCCTGCCACAGGCTGAGCACTGGGCTCAGGCTTCGGCATTAATATTTCTCCCACAGCAACCTGTGACAGCCACTGCTATCCTACCTCCTGCCCCCATCTTCCCAAGGAGGCAGCTGTAACCCCCAGAAGTAGTGTCACTTGCCAAGATCACACGGCTGGGTGCAGGACAGCCTCCAACTCCGCAGCCTGTGCCTTCCACTCAGTCTCAAGCTGCTTTTTCTAACGAGAAACTCAACGAAGGGTGTGTGGCCGAAGTGCCCTTCCTTTTGGTGAAGTTGGAGGAGGACCTGGCCCTTTGTGGAGGGCTCTCCGGTCCCGAAGTAGGGAGAGCACTTTCTTTTTCGAAAGATGCTCGGAGCCCTGAGAGTCACGTTCCCTGCACGTCCCTGGGCAGGAAATTAAACAAGGCTGGTGCTCAGTAAATGCAGAGATGAAGTTTACACAGCTTTTTATACAAGCCAGAGTGGCCTTCCATTAAGGAGCTTTGTGTACTCATAGATTTAAGTCTTTGGAAAAGATTATATAAAAGGGGCTCAGGGGTTGGTTTTGACAGGCAGAGGTCACAGGGCTGGGACCTCGGGGCCACCTCTTTCCCATTACCTAGTTGTTGAGTGACATACGTTCCTTCCCCAACAACCCGTCTGCAGAGAAAGCGAGAGAGGCGGGCGAGGCCAGGGTGCCTTTCCTGCCACGAGAAGCCATTTGGCAGCTGTTTAATGGAAACTTAGGGGACGGGGAGCATTGGAGCCCGAGGGTTGCATAAAGCGTGCCGCGCCGGCCTGTGGTGCTTGGTGGAGCTATTTCTGTTTCTTCCACATGCCGGGGAATTATTATTAAACCACTCAACGTCATGCACAAGCTGGGGGTGAAGACGAAGGGTGAGAAGTTGCTGTCTGAAGGTTGGAGTTTGTCGCCGCCGGAGTCCGTTTTCCCTGTATGGGCATTGGCCGGCGGTGGACCGGGGGCCACTCCCTCCGCGAAAGCCCAGGCTCTGCTTGCAGAACTTTTTTGTTTAACCATCACCCCCAGGCAATGCATTTTTTTTTTCTTTTCTTTCTTTCTTTCTTTTTTTTTTTTTTTTTAACAAATGGCTTTGGCAACAGCAGTGGTTGGTGACTCAAGGTTGCATTTTAGTAGCAAGTAGCCCAAGCTGAGGCTCTGAAATGAAGCCACTTTCTTAACAAGAATGGGCCGCGGGGAGACTTGGAGAACGGTCCTGCCAGGGCTTTCACGGTGGCTGCAGTCTGGGTAGCAGAGTGGGGTCACTGAGAGAGGGCGGGGTGTGAGGGAGAGAGGATTCTGCGAGGAAAGCACTCCCAAAAGGGCTCAGCCTCCTGTCCCAGAGAGGGTGTCTCTGGCTCTGCCCTCTGGTGCCCTCAGTCTGTGGGGTCTCTGGTCAGTTCAGATGGTGGGATGGAGAGAGCCGGTTTGGAGATTCTCCAGGCTGGTGAGTGCCGGGCCATTTTTGGACCAAGTCTCGCCACTCACTGGTTACTGCCTCAACATCTTCTCTGTGGTCCCAGTGACATGTGACATCCCCGCCTCTCTGGGTTTCTTTAGCTGTGTGGCCGCCAGCCAAGTGGGTTACAGTGACACAAGGCTGGCAGGCTGCTGGGGCTGATAGCTGACTGTTCCCACCTGGGCCTGGTCACCTAGTCTTCCTGGGAAGGGCAGAGGTTGGCACGGTGGTGAAACTGGACGCCTCCTGCCGCCCGGGCCCAACCAGGGGTGTTGGGCAGAGTTGTGAGTGGGGTCACTGCATCTTAAGGAACAGGCCACAGCTCTGGCCAGGAACAGGGAAGTAGGCAAAAGCTGGCATAGAGCCAGAATATGCTGGAAGGGGTAGGGGACCCGGAAAAAGACCGTTGTCTGGGATCAGTAGCCAGGCTCAGGGGCACCTGGCAGCCTGGCTGGGGTCCTCCGGTCCCTGTCCTTGTACTTCGAGGGGAGGGGCCCTGGCCCGTGAGGTGCGCTTGCCAGGAGACCGGGCCGGAGGAGTGCCCCAGACGCAGAGCTGCAGACAGGCCGCAAGGCGGGGAGGAGGCGCGTGCAGCCAGTTCAGAGGCCCCCCACCACCCGTGGTGCCCGCGGAGCACCCCTGGGAAGCCCAGCTGTGAGGCCAGGGCGCACGAGCTCGCTGAGGGAGAGTTTGTCTTTCTAGCATTGCATTTCCTGCAGTTTCCTACGCAAGTTCAAGCAGGATGCAGTGTTACGTCAGGCAGTGCTTGGACGTGGCATTAAACGTTACTGAATCACACGATGATAAAGTTTCTGTCCTTTAATCTCTTAATTATTCTGATTATGGCAGGAAGAAAGTGCAGTCCGTGAGAAGCGCGTGCAAGGGATGTATTGGGGAGATGCCTGCGGTGGGCGGAGAGGGGCAGGCACAGTGGGGGGGCCCTCCAGCCACAGTGCGGACCTGACCCCAGGAGGGAAGAGGTAAGGAGGGGCTTGGGAAGAGGAGTCTCAGGCTAGTCAGGGGTCTCTGCCAGGCCCTGTGGGGGTTCCTAAGCCAGCACTGCCTGTTGGGAGTCCCCTGGCAGGCAGCAGAGTTGTGCTTGCCGAGGGTGGGCGGTGGCCCTTTGCAGAAGGCTGTTGAGTGCTGGAGGAAGGGGCAGTGCCAGGGTTGGAATTCCAGCAAGACTCGCCTCTTAGGAAGCCCCTTCTCCCCGCCCCGGGCCCCTTCCTATCTGCCCTCTTGGCGGTGGGTGACACTCAGGCAACCCCCGGCTGTTCACTGCTGGTTTTGACTGTGTGCCCCAGGCTGAGAGCAAGGCCCTTATTCTTGGGGTTCGGCCTCTGAGTCTGGGCTGCAGTCGGAGCCCAGGGTGTCCTGCAGATCCCCATGCGGCCTGCGCCCATCGCTGCGGCTGGTGGTGCGAGGCCCAGGTGTGTCCGGGGCTGCAGGTCCTTGCGGGGCCTTCTCTCCCCATCTTTGCCGTCCGTGTTCCCACAGGGACAGCTGCTGCCAGGCCCGGAGCCCCCTGCTGGACACCGAGACTGTGTGTAGCACCCTCCTGCCCCCCACGCACCCTGGGGGCCTCCTTAGGGGGCAGATCCTGGTTTTGTGGAGACTGGAGCTTGTACCTTTTAGGGGCCCTCTCTGAGAATAAGACCACAGAATTGGTTTGTTAAGTGAATATTTATTTAGAATGAGAAATAAAATCAAAATAAAGAGAAAAATTTAAAAATATGACAAAGATCCAAAATATGAAGCAAAACAGGACCAAACTGTCCAGATTGGCTTCTGGCCAGGAAGGGAGGACTGGGAAGGGCCGTCTGCTCACCCCAATTCTTAGGGTTCTGGAGCGGGCCTGCTGGGAGGCTGGGGAATAGCCCAGCCCACCTGTGCCCCAGCCTTGGCCGGGGGGGCAGCACCAGCTAGGAAGACCTGGTCTGAGTCAGCAGGGAGCCCTAGGGCTGGGGACGTGCTCTCTGCTGCCCACAGAGCCAGCACGCTGGGCCGTGGGCGGCTGGGCCAGGACGGGGCAGCAGGGAGTGCCGCTTGAGCTCTCACCTGCGGAGTCTGCTCCTGAGCCAGGCACCTGGACAGGGGGTTAGAAGCCTGACCTTCCTCTCAGGGGATGAGCCCTGGCCCTGCAAGGACGGGTACCCTCTCCGACTCACCCCACACCTCCCCAAAGACCAGGCCAAGCCTCCAGACCGGATCCTCCAGCGGAGTGTGGAGCAGTTGGTGAGGAGGAGAGGAGATCGTGCGCAAAGAGACCCTAGATGTGAGCAGGTCTCTGAGAGGGGGCGCCGGGTTCTCTGCCGTGGGAGGATGACAAGCCCAGTAGTTTCGGGGATCAGAGTACAGAGGGACGTCATAAATACCCTTCTTGGGCAGAGCCCTGAGGAGGCAGAGCCCTCCTCCTCCTCTATGGGGCCCTGGCTGCTGGCCTGGCCCCCCGCAGACCCCGTCTTCATGGGCACGAATCCTGAGGTCACCTCCAGAACTGATGGGAAGCTGGTGTAGGACAGATGTCCTTCTGGCAGGATTACTCTGTGTGCCCCTGTAGACGCAGGGAAGGGTTTCTACCCCTGACCAGAAAGAGGAAGAAAAGCCAGTTTTACAAAATCCAGGAGCATGGTCCTTCAGGTTTGGAGCTGTTTTCTTCTTCTCCTAAAGGTTGAAATACCCAACAATTTGGCTTTTCTTCCCTAAAACTCCAGAGGTCTCAATTCTCTTGTTCGGATAAGTTCCTCCCCAGAGCCAACCACCCCCTGCTCCAGACCTGGCCCTGGCCACTGTCCGGCCGCTCCCTCTTCTCCCTGGTCCTTTCTGCCCGCGCCGCAGGCAGCGCCCTTCTCCATGGGGCGTCGCAGGGTGGTGGCTGGTGGCTCGGAGGCCCAGGGCAGAAGGGACCGTGGACGTGGGGTGGGGCAGAGAAAGGCCCCATGGCCAAAGCAGCAGCACATGGCCACCAAAAATCTGAGAAAGACGATCCCTGTTTCTCTGCCAGTACTTGACAGGGAAGAAGGGACCAACGTGCCCTGGCCTGATACATGCGGAGATGTGCTTATTTAAAAAAAGTTTGAAGTGAGAGAACTGGAGCTGTCCTTTAAGTGGCATTTTAAAACCTAAATCGGAAACTACATTAGCATTGCCATTTTATGCTGCGGGAACCGAGATTCCTCACGCTCCGCCCCTCGGGCTCCCAGGTCAGGGCGAGGTTGTCTCCATCCCGGAAGGTTTCCTCTGGGGAGGCAGGTGGGGATTCCTGCACCCCAGTCCTGCTAGGGAAGGGGTTCCTCCCAGCCCTCCCCTTAGGAGGCTCCCTGTGGGCTTGTGTCTGGCGGAGGAGAGGAGTGGGCTGGATGACTCGCAGTCATTTGATCCCTTCTTAGAGAAAGCCTTTAAGGTGACATTCCCGGAGAAATGGCGCCGGGCTTCACCAGGGAGCGCAAGCTCTCAGCATCTCAGCCGGAACTAAACGGGGAAAACAAGAAGATGCTTGGAGGTGCTCGGGGCATTTCAAGATATGACAAGCCACCAACCGGCTTAGACCTCCTGGCCCTGAATTCACTCACACAGGCGAGAAAAGCAATGTCACGCGCAGCTCTCCAACAGCAGCTGAAGGGCTGGGGGTGGCATTCTCCCGGAACTGGTTTCAGTTTCTCCTTGTGGGACCCCTCTCCCCCCTGCCCCTTCGGAATCACTTGATATGCTGTTTAAAATTCAGGTTTTGGCCCCAACCCCAAATCTTCGAATCCAGCATTTGGAGCTGTAAACGGGCAAGTGCATTTGTGTGCGTGTGCCTGGTGTCGTCAAGTATTGACCAAGGCGCCCCCCTGCATTTCCTGAGACCTGTGATCCTTCTCTGCAGCCAGACGGCAGTCAGACTGCTCAACATCAGTTGCTTTAGGGAAGGCAGGACATTGCAGAACTCAGCTAACAAAGGAGTCAAATTATTAGCTTTTGAGTTTCAAAAGTCGAGGCCTGGGTATAAGGTCTGGAAAAAGACAGGAAAAAACAGGGCTGTGACTAGCACGCATAACACCTTTGAGTGAATTATAAAACGCTGCCCTTTTCCTTAGCCTTCTGTTGCACCCCCACCTTTCAGCAGGGTGCCTTTGTGCAGTGCACACACTGCTCAACCTTATGTGGCAGCCCTGCATAATGGCAAATTTACCCATCCCTGAAGTTAGAAAAAAATCTCCCTGATCTTGAGGCAGGGTGGAGTGGGAGGTGAGGAGGAGAGGAGAGTCGGTGGGAAGACAAAGAGACCTTAGATGCGGGTGGGTCTCTCAGAGTGGATGGAGGGGTTCTCTGCCTTGTGAGGGATGATAGAAACCCAGTTTGGGGGATCAGTGTACAGAGGGACATCATGAATCCCTTTCTTGGGTAGAGCCCTAAGGAGGCAGCAGCTCTCAGAGCGAGGTGGCAGAGTCGTTCCCACAAGCTCACCTGAGCGTGCACGGAAGTGCTGAGGGGCCACGGGGAGCTGCCTCCAGCTCCAGAGTGGTTTGGAGACAGAAGGGCTTCCGAGTCGGTGCTCCCAGAAAGGCATGAGAGAGGCGAGTGGGGGTCCTGAGGATGTCTCTCCTCTGGGAGTGAGGGTCCTTGCAGCGGCGACCTGACCTTTAGGAATCCGATAGGTCAGCACAGGCTTGGCGGCACTAACACGGGGGGGGGGCCGGGGGGGGGGGGAACAACCGCCCTAAACCCGCCAAAATCAACAACGGGCCCGGAAAAGGGGGGCCGGGGCCCAAAAACCGGCCGAAAATTCCAACAACCAAAAAAAATGGCAGAAGCGGGGTGTGTTCCTGACAGAGATTGACTAACAGAAACATAATCTTACATTTCTTACCCGCTTGAGGTTGTGGATTAAGGTTTATTAATATGCAAAGAAAACCACAAGCAAATACCTCCTAATAATTATCCCTGGGTGGTTGGATTAAGGGTGATTTTCATTTTCTTTTTTCAGTGCTGAGGTTTCTGAAAATTTCTCCAGTTACCATGGTTTGCTTTTGTAATGAGAATAATATTTTTCTAAAAACAGTCTACAACAAAACGGAAAAAGTAATTTGCATTTTTAGTTCTCTCCCGCCTCTCCCAGGCCCTCGTCCCTGAAGTGCCCCATCCATCTGGCTTCCTTCAGCCCCGAGGCCTCCAGAAGGACGGAGCAGCCGGGCACTGGCTGAGGGTGGGCTGGGGGCTGCAGAGGACGGCCAAGGGCCCAAGCAGAAGTCCTGGATGACAGCGGTAATAACATCACAAGGGACAGTTTTCTATGCTCTCTGCGCCCACTTGTGAGACAGCCAGGGCGGAAGGGAAACTCTTGTCTTTTGGCTCCGGGAGGGAGGGATGGTCTCTGCCCCCCAAGGCGGGAGGGTCCTGGCTGGGCTCTGCTGAGCTGGAAGGTGGGCGGGCTGGGCTCATTCACCGTCCAAGCTCCCTAAACAGCCCTTGCCTGGCGCTGGCTCTCTGGCCCCTCGGAGCCCTTGCTCAGAACCTCACTCTGGATCAGCACCCGCTCTTGGGCCCCAGTAGGACCGTTTGGAAAGAAAGGGAGAAGCTGACAAACCTGCATGGCCCCTTTAAGGAATCCCCACCTGGGAGGGGACAGGGATGAAAATAGAAGCGGGGAGGCAGGAGGGGGAGGGTTAGTGGGCTGGTGGGAGACACATGCTGATATTAAAGAGTGAATTACCTGGGTCTAATTATGAACGCACTTAAGCAGCACATTTCCTCCTGGTACGGATCGGAAGGGGCTCAGTCGCAGTGACAAAGTAGGAAAGAGGCGTGGAAACGACAGGTAGAGCTCGAATATGAGAGACAGCCCCTGTCCCTCCCCGCCCTGCCCCACCGGTGCCCCGCCATTGGTTGCGATGGGAAGTCTCTCTCTCTCTCTCTCTCTCTCTCTCTCTCTCTCTCTCTCTCTCTCTCACACACACACACAGCCCTCACGTCTCCCTTTGTGGCAGAAGCTGTCTGCATGAGGAGGGAAGAGGCCCTCCTCCCCCAGGTGGTGTAGTGCCTGGATGTCCTGGAAGCTTCCCCACCTGCCTGGGCTGTCTGCCCCAGGCCTCTGCTCTCTGACCCCAGGTGAGTCCTCAGCTCCTGGGACAGAGCAGGATAGGACCCTGTCCCTGGCCCAGTGCAAAAATGACATCGCCTCACCTCCAAGAAACAGGTGACAAAATCCAGACTAGGCCATCCCTGGAGAATGCTGGTACGCCAAAGCCTTGCTAGTGGTCACTGTCCCTTTGCTCTGAGTTTTCACTGCATGGCAGTGCTGCTTAACAACAGGAGTGCGGCACAGGGAAGGGGGGGAGGGAGACATTCACCCCTGTTTTTTTCTTGGTGCTTCCGATGCTTTTCCTGTATCCTTCTGCACGTCCAAATCTTACAGATCCTTCCAAAACTGGGTCAGTCCCACTCAGTGAAGACCGGAGAACTAGCCAGAGCACTGGCTCAGATGAGGGGTACAGTCCCTCCCTCACCATCCGCCAGTCAGGTGCTGTCCAGCAAGAGGATCTCTGTGGCAATGGTGTTCAAATATGGTTGAGCTGGAAGCATCTTAAAGCAGAGATTCCCAGCCCCCACCCCAGTCTGTGGATCTCTCAATGCATGTCCCGGGGGATTCTGAAGCAGGAAGTCTCAGGACTGCATTGAAAATACCCTGCAAAAAATGTCCCTTCTCCCCAGGCCACCTACCAGGGACAGACAGTGCCTCTGCACTCTTGCCTAGCCTATGGGCATTCCTCCCCTTCGGTTCTGTTCCTTGACAGTTCCCAGGGCGCAGGGCCCTAGGAGGTAAATTTCCATTCTTGCTCCACTTAAGCTCTTTCCATACATGGGGATGGCGAATCCTGCCCTGCCCGCCTCACTGGGGTGTTGTTTTAATTAAATGAGATAAGGGCTGTGGAAGTTCTCAGATGGCTGGAAGGTTAGAAATCTAAGGGGGTGTTATCATTGTCCACCGGGCAAGGATTCACTGACTGCCTCGCGCCACCTCCTCTGTATTGCCCACCACTCTTATTAAAATCACAAATCTGCTTACCTGTCCCAGCTTGTCTGTTTTCTCTTCAGCGAGACCATGAGCTCCTCGACGCTGGCGTCCACAGCCTCCTTCCAGTCCTCTGCACGTGGCAACGTGTGAGCCGAGCTGATGACGGAGTTGACTGGCTGCATTCAGCTTGTCTGACAAAGCGTGCAGCCTTCTGTAAGACGGCCAAAGCTATTTTTTGGGACATTTCTATTGGTGTCCAGAAACAGGGTTTCTTTCCAAGTAGAGGAAAGAAAACCTGGGTAGGTCAGAAACCCTGACAGTGGCTTCATTACCACCCACTGAGTTGCCTTTGTGAGGCACTGTTGTTTGAGGCACCAGGCCTTGTGACTCAGGAGCAAATCAATGTTTTGGGATACACAGGTGAGATTGATTATCCTCCTGTAGATGGGCTAAGCATGATATGAAAAGTTCCCGGATCATCTTTCACCCTGTTTTAGTCATCTGTTACTGGGGAACGTACTACCCCAAAACTTAGTGGCCTGAAACAACAACACTTTATTGTTCTCATGATTCTGTGGTTGACAGGGCTCAGTGTGCTTTATGCCCCTGGGTGACCACAGCCTGGGGAGAGGAGACCGAGTCCTGGCAGGGGGGGAGTTTCTCCCGCTTCCCTGGCAGGAGAGTGGCTTCACGCAGATGCTGCCTCTTGCTTGTTGGTTTCTGGTGGTGCCTCCAAGGGGCCTGTGGGAGTCCCAGCATGTCCGTGAAGATGAAGCCATGGATGTCTCCACATCTCCTTGGGTTGCCTCCAGGTCTCTGCTGCCTGGTGGACACACGGGGGCAAGTACGGGGTCCTCTCCCCCTGCCTTTCTTCCCTGTGCCTGTGTGCTGGGGGCTTGGGCCCGGATTCCAGTCTCACCTCCAGACCCCCCTCCTGTCGCTGCCCATGTGATGGAGCACCAGAGACCAGCAGCCCCGCGGGCGAGCTCAGGCACACTCGCAGTCTCTCTAGAGTCACCCGGTGTCTGAGCCGGGCTGTGTGGGTGGGCGCGTACACAGGCTGTGTGGGGCATGACAGGTCCCTCGGTTTCCTCGCACAATCGTGCTCTTGTCTAGAACCATTTGCTCCCTATTCCAGAAAGTGTCCCCTGTTTTACCTCGGGCTGAATCTTTCATATCCTGTGAATGCCGGGTGGGCGGGGGGGGGGGGCGGGGAGGGGAAGGCGGACTGGAGGATCTCTAAGGATCAGGAAAATAGTATTTCTACCCTCTGGGAGAAAAACTGAAACTCTGTCCAGAGTGACTGGAATACTGATCTATACCGTCCTTCCCTGCAGCCTAGTGTGATGGAAACCATCCACTTCCGAGCTGGAGCTTGGGGACAGTAGGCTCAGAAGTCCCAGCACACAGCAAAAACATCTGTGTGTCTTCGAAGGGGAATATATCATGAGATGACACCCCCACGGCGTTTGCTGAAGCACAGAACGCACCTTCTATTCCCGCTGCCGGTGACAGACGGTGATAATGCCGTGAGCGTCTTTACATGACGCTGTGTCTGGGAACCAGCCTGGGCTCTCAGAAAGAATGTTCCCTCTCAGCAGGGCCCCAGCGATGGCGGCATCGGGGTCAGTGCTGCAGATCGAGGCAGCCCCAGCAGCTCTGTCTTGCTGGAGTGCTCGTTCTGTGATTCATTTGCGCTGCGTGGGAAACCCTGGGGTTCTGTTCTAGCATCGAGAGGATCCAAAGAGTCACTTCCTCTCTCGGTGGCTGACTCTGCTCAGGTCTGGGGCAGTCACTGCTCCCGCCTGGCGTCGCCAGTCCAAAAACCCTCTGAGTCAGTCGCACGGCCGCGGGGACCCACGCTGCTCTCGGTGATCTACGCTCCTGGAAAGCAGCAGAGGTCCCAGCTCTGAGGCTGAGTTGTGTTTATGTCACCGAATAGTCCACTTCGGCAGCCTGTACCTGGCAACGGAGGCTCCGTGTTTCCTGCTTGTAGCACGACCTCCCCAGCCGGGAGCTGGTCATCCTTGGTGTCTACCGTTATTTCCAAGGGGCGACCCCACGAACGAGGTGAGAGCTGTGGTCACCATGCCGGCTGCCTTGTCCCTCTGCTCTGCCTCCCCCTGGCCTCTCCCCTACCTGCTGCCTACGTAAGTGGCGAGAGGTGCCTCGCTGGGGCCACTGTCCCTCACGGAAATGCCCAACAAGCCAGCTCTGGGTCTTTCCAAAGCCGGAGCCCGGACAGAGCGGGCAGACTCTTTTCCCCAGGCCTGGGGTGCGTGCAGGCCTGTGACCCAGAGCAGCCCTGCTGTGCCCCACGGCCTGAGGGTCCTCTCGGGGACAGTTTCGCCAGCCTCTGGCCCTCACTGCGTGTCCAGAATCTCCACAAAAACAGTCCCAGCAGCTTCTGGCCCTCGCTCCTAACCAGAGAGGCTCAAAGCCAGCCCCAAGGGAAGGGGGAGGGGAAGGAAGTCACAGCACCATTGCTGTGTTCATCAAGGCCCTGAGCAGGCAGTGAAAAAACCCAGTGCAAATTAGCTTACAGGGAAATGGGATTTATTTGCCGGTGAAGCTGAGAAGGCTTCGGGAAGAGGCTGGATGTAAGGAGGAACGGCAGGAGGTGGGCGTCAGGTGTGGACCCCGCCCGGGGCCAGAGTCGCCCCCATCCCCTTCTCTTTGTTTCTTCTTCTGCCCCTCCTCTCTCCTGACCTCTCTTCTCTCTCCTTATCTCTCTTTGGCTTGACTGGGAGACAGCCCCTCCCCACGTGGCAGGCAGGGTCTACTGGTGACCCACGTCCACGTTCTCCTGTCCAGCAACCCTGCTGAGAAAGGGCTTCTCTTCCCGGTGGCCGCACATACGCACAACTCAAGGCAAGACTGCCACTGGCCCTGCTGGGCCTGCCGTCGATGTCGGAGGACCTGGGCGCCGGTTGGCCGCGCGGGCGGTAGGTAAGCTGTGTTACCGCCCAAAGGGGGGTCGCAGCCAGTACACAGCCCACATGCTCTGCGCCCCTCCCAGCTCCTCTGCCCTCCCCTGGCCTCCGCGCCTGCCGCCGCCCTGCTTTATCCCTGGATCTGTCCCGTCGCTGGGCCTTGGGGGCAGTGGCACAGGTAGTGAGAAGTGAGGTCTGGATCTGCCCTCAGACACCTGAAAGTGTCTTGTTAAAGCTTTATGTGGCACACTGAGTTTCGTTCTTTCGTCTTCTCTTTCCCGGTGTGCTGTGTCCGTGGGGTGGAGTGGGGGCGGATGACCCGGGCGCGGCACGTCAGCCACCATGAGACACGTGGGCCTCCGGGCAGCCGCACAGCCGGCTCTGCTTGGCCCAGTTATTTCTGACTCAGACACTCTGAGGACATGCAATCAGGACTTTTTCAACTTCGTCTAAGGAGAGGACACTTGGCCCTGCCTCGGTGTGGGGGAGCCTCCTTCCCTCTCCCTCCCCTCCCTTCCAGGTGCAGGGGAGTGGCTGGGCTGTCCCTGCTCACTCCAGCCAAGGCCGACAGTGCGAGAGGCTGACCTGGCCTGGCCCCGCCTCGTTGCCGTCCCCACTGGGGTCCGGCCCTCGCTGCCAGCGCCCCGACCACTCTGCTCCCCGACCTGGCCGCCACCCCTTCCCAGTCTCGGCGGGGAGGGCCCACGCTCCTCAGCTGCTGTTCCTCTCAAACTTTGGATTCTTCCCTCATCCCTCTGTTTTCTAAAGCCCCAGGCCTTGGGAAGCCAGGGCCTGGAACACTTTTGTTTTTTCCTGCTTTCTGTGTCATCCCTCCCCTGAAGCAAAGGGCCCGGGTGTCCCAGCTGCTTGACGGCATTGAGGAAGCAAAGGAGCAATCCCAGGCCCCAAACTGGCAGGTGTTTCTATGGTGCCACCCGGCCCATGTGGCCTCCGCTCCCAGGACCGGCCTGAGGTTGGGTCACCCAGCTCCTTCCTGGCTGTGCCTGGGTCGGAAGTCGCTTTGCTGCCTGGTTAACCAGCGTCAGCTGATTGGCGTCCATGTGTGTCTCCTGGAGTTCCTTCCCTCTAGTGTTTCGCCCTTTGAAGGGTGCAGGCAGAGCTGGGATAAACGGCACGGAGGCGTCCCGCGTGCCTGCCTGCCTCGGCGGATGCGCCTGCCAGCGCCGGGGCCCTCAAACGCTGATTTTACGTGCACATTAATGGCAGCTTATTTGTCACCAGATGCCGAGGGGTCCTGAGCGGGACAAGATGTCCCTGCCCCCTGGTGAAGATGTCTGGTTACAGCCTCCCAGGCCTGCTGCTGCTCGAGGAGCCTTCTCAGAGTTGGGCCTGCGCCAGGAATCCTGCTGCGACGTTTGGTCTTTGGACCTTGCTGGGAGGGAGGGAGATAATCTTCGGCGGGCAGAGGCGGCGCCGTGCTTTCTCGAGTGTGAGAGCACGCATCCTTTAGGAGCAGCGCTGGGGCTAATTGGGGGTTTTTGCCTGGGAGTGTCACTGTGATGTGTTGAGTCCTATTAGGAGCCATTGGAGGTGACAAGTCACTGGAGAACTTGCTGCTTAACTACCGGTTACCCAAGAGGCCTGGACGGGGGCTGCCACTCCCGCGTTGCACGCGCAGCGGACAGAGCGTGCCGTGTTGGGTGAAAGGCGGCTGGGCCTCCTCCTTGGCCGCAGCTAGAAGGGAAACGGGCCGAGGGGTGGCAGGGAATGGCTTGTGTCTTCTGCACACTCACTGAGGTTTCCAGGGCCCGATGGTGCTGGCTGAAGGAACAACCCTGGAAGGGCCCAGAAGTAAGTCACTGAGTGGCCACTCCTCGGCCCTGTGCATGAAACAGGCCGACCCCTCACGGAGCCTCCCAAGGATGCGTGGAGACAGACGCCAAATGCACACACTGAAGCTGCTGAGGACAGGCAGTGCCTTGGGAAGTGTGCACGTCTCGAGGATTGTCTGTGAACTTTCCAGAGAGGGCCTGGGCCCTCCTCTCCCCTGCTCTTCCTTGAGCCCCTTCAGGTTCTGTTCCTCTCCCTCCTGCTGGGCTTCTCCCAGTGCTGCTCCCCCTGCCTGGCTGATTAGGCACAGGCCCAGGAGATGGAGCAAGTGCGGGGCATTGTCAGTGCCCGGAAAATCACTGGGCTCTCGCCCTGCTCCAGGCCAGCTCTGCGGCCCTCAGCTCCCGGCCTCTCCCACAGTCCACCAAAGAAGGGGCCTGCCCGCCCTTCCCCTCGGCCACCCGGCAGCCACGAATCTACGCCTGGACCACCTTCACCTCCCACATGTGGCATTGAAAACATAATGGATGGCACTAATTTCTTTTCCAGTTTTTAATTATTTAGTGGGACTGGTTTTCCTTTATCTCTGTAAGGAGCAGATTCGAGCCTTAGGTTTGATAGGAAAAGGCAGGTAGGGAAATTGAATAATGCATCTCACAAGCGTTTATTAGCATTCTGATGAAGATAAGTGGGCAATCTGAAAGGCAATCTTCCAGAGTGTGGCAATTTGTCGCCTGGACAAATCAATTGCTCTTCCTACAGAGCACTTCGGCCTCCCTTCTCCGAGTCCAAGCTCCAGAAGGAGCCCGTTGGACACATATGGCTCATCCCCAGTGCTTGGCAAGGGGCTCGGTGACTATCTGCTGAATGAAGTCATTTGTCATCTGCAGGCCTGGGGGTCGCGGACGGGCATTTGAGAAGAGCTGCAGGCATCCTCTCCAGAACGAGGCCCCGTCACAAAGACAGGTGCACACCTGAAGGGCCCCTCAGGACTCTTAGGTCCTTTAAGACCCACCTATGGCCCCCCTCCCCCCGGACTCCAGGTAAAAAACTCCTGGACCAGAGCTTGTGTCTGTAAAGCACCCTCTGCCCAGGTCCCCGCTGGGCGCCGCAATTTCTGTCTTGCTGGAGCACTCGGTGGTGGGACACTCCTGGGGAGGCCCAGGTGTGGAGCCACAGCTCATCTCCTGCCACCTATTTTGGCTGCCAGGGGCCCAACAAATGTTGACTTTTTCTTTTTTCAGAAATTGGGAGGCCAAACTGGGCCTGTGTTCGCTACGGCAACCGTTGGCCGGGCTAAGCGCCCGTGGCCTGCTTTGGCGGGCACAAAACCGCCGTACACAAAACCGGTTCGCCGTAGCCCCGCCCCACCCCTTGCCGCTGGCACCGGCCTCGCTTACATTTATCACCTCCCTTGCTCTGCTGTTTGCTTACAGCTGAGTGAAGTAAAAAACGTTTGCCCCTGAAGAGATATTGCACATCACGAAGCACAAGCCCCTCTCTGTACACACACAAATACCGACATATAATTATTTTTTCCCCCTTCCAGGACATCTGTGGCGCAGTTGAATTTGTAACCCTCACCCTCCTCATAGCGTGAGGACTCAGGGGACCGATGCATGCACAGCCCCGAGCGCAGTGCCTGGGACGCGGTAGGTGCTGCACACATCCGCCCAGTGCTGCCAGCATTTCCCTGGGCCCAGGGGGGTTTCTGGAATCCAGGGACATCGGAGCGGGCATTGTTTGGGACTGGGCGCCCTCTGGTGGCCGTTCTCCCCACTCACACTTAGGCCCCACTGCTGCCCCCCACCCCTCCCACGGACAGGAGGAAAGCTCCAGAGTCGGGGGAGGAAACGCCCCACTTCCTTCTCCATAGGCTTCGCCTCCTTCCTGAGCTTGGTGAGGCTGGGTCACTAGGTCTGGCGGTAGGAGGAGGGGCTTGGAGGTGAAGGCCAAAGCCATCTTCTTGGGGGGCCCGGCCACAGGGCTCCCCGGGGCTTGGTACCTTTTCCCTCCCACAGCATCCCTGGGCCGTGGGTTCCCAAGGCCACCTCCAGACAGGGTGCAGGACAACCTCGGCGGCACATCCACAGAGCCTCCCAGGCTATCATGAGGTAATTTTATTTCTTTCCATTTAGGTAAAAATAGTAAATACAAGATAATCTTAATAAAGGTAAAAATACATCATTTGGATTTTGTCGTTGTTCTCTAAACAGTGCTACCTACAGTACAGTTTTTGATTTAGGATTTTTAGACTTTTTTTATATAAACAAATAGAACTGTTTTGCTATTAGGCTATCTGTGTTCTCATCTGGCACTTAAGAATAGATCGCAGGTCACCTCCCGGTTCTGTCTGGATGTGTGTGGGTGGCGGGGAGGGATTGAGGAGGGGCTGGTGGATGAGGTGGTCTGTCTTCCCAGGACACGGCCCGAGCTGCGGTCCCGCGTGTGGTGGGAGGGCACGCGTGTGCACCCAAGATGGCTTTCCTGCTCTGGCAGCAGGGACAGATTTCACTGTGGCTGGACCAAAGGTCTCACACGTTTCGGGGGGCACTTCCTCCCCTCCTCCCATGGTAGCCTTTCTTACCCAACAGCCCGGATTCACGGCAAGTCTGGGTCCAGGCGGCGCTGGGCTGGAGACGTCAGCCATGCCGCGAGAGACTGAGCCAGTAGATCCCCTTCATGTCCTCGAGGAGTGGGCTGGGGACCCCTCCCCACCGGGCTGGGGGCCAGGGCACCCGACCTGGCCGTGGAATGCTGGTAGAAGTCACAGATGCCAACGCGGGCTGCTAAATGTCTTTGCCCTTGTTCACCCTCAAGTGGTCTTTGTTTAAGTTCTTTCCGAACTTCTCACTGAGCTGCTGGATCAGGTCCGCCAGCTCACCGGTAGCTTGAGACTTCTCTTCGAGGAGCTCGTAGCGCAGGCTGGAGATGTCTTGCTTGATTTCCTTCAGCTCACCTGCAGGACGGATGAGAGTTTGCTGAGCACGAGCAGGCGGAAGCCAGGGGCTGGTCCCGTGCATGTGGGGTGTACATCCTTCCCGCAGGACCCCGGGCCCGAGTCTCGCCCACCAGGGATGGAGGTGAGGCGATGGGGGCTCTGTTTTAACCCGACAACCGCCCAGCTCCACACCACCGACGGACACATGCATCCATGTAAAGCCTTTCTCTTGCCATTCCTGAAAAGCCTTTCCCTTAAGTGTTCGAGGGAGGAGTGAGGATCAGGGCTGTGAATTGTGTCTAGCACCTGTTTCATATAATCATTGTTAGGATGTTGGTCTCGGAGTCATTAAAGGCAGATTTCAAGACTCTGAGCAACACCCTCATTAACTGGAACATCTATTTGCACGATGCTCTCAGTTTTGTTCTGTTGTTGTTTGTAGAGGAGAGAAACTCCCAAGAGCCCGCAGAGATGGCTCAGCATGGTGGATGCAGCACGGAGCAGGCCGGCCTCCCACGGCTGAGCCAACGGCCCAAGTAGGGTCCACTCAGCCCACGCAAGAAGCACCACCTCGTTCGTGCAAGCTGCGACAATGCCTGCCGCCTCCACAGTAAGTGACCACCAAGCGGGGACTTTGGCTCTTTATTTCCACAGTGAACCATGTGGTTAGAAAGTCCAGGGGGTCTGGGCTGTGGGAATCATTTTATTAGCCACAAGAGAGAGTCAAAAGATCTTTCCTGATACTACAGATACCGGACTTGACTCATGGGGCGTCTGCTGCCTGCGGACACATCGGTCAGATCTGGTTTTCAGGTATGGCTTACACACGTGAAGTGCAGGGCTTAAGGGCAGCTTGGATCTGTTTTGACAAGTGCATGCACCTGCCATCTGCCTTGCATCAGGGGCTTCACTGAGCCCTCGTTTCACGGTGTGATTTAAGTGGCGTGACACCTGGGTCGCCCCACCTTCCATACTAGATGATATTTCCGTCAATCACGGTGACACACTGCTGGAGGCTGGCTGGCGTGACACCTGGCAGTTACATGTTTGAGACCCACAAGTAGGGGTGGGTAGATGGGCCACTGCTCAGCCCCTAAACAGCGTCAGCCCAGGTGGCAATTCTGTCACGGTCGAGCTGCAGGCTGCACGCTGGGCGCCCCAGGACGGAGCGGAGGTCACTCAATGGCCAGGCTCCTTGGGTAGCCCCTGGGGCCCAAGAGCAGGGGAGCCCTAGAGCCTTCATTCACGGATGAGGCTGTTTCTTGGTGGCAAATACTTATCCTAGGTGTCTTGCGAAGGTTAATTGCCTAGTATAATGTAATTTGCTTTTCACTGAAGAGTAGCTGCTTAAAATAGACTGGAAAATAACCCAAACAGTGAAAATAATGTAGTTTGCAGACTTCGGTGTGCGTCAGAGTCACTCGGTGCTGGCCCCCCAGCGCCTCCCAGAGATGCCGATGCCTGAGGTCTGGGCGGGGTCTGGGCGGGGTCTGGGATCTGCAGTTTTAGCAGCTGGTTTGGAGGTGGGGATACTTTGAGAAACATGGCTGGTGTCAGATTCTGAGAGCCTAGACCTCAGGAGGCATGGGGCCACGCAGAGCTGAGCGACTCTGAAAGTGGGGTGTAGTCTCCTCGCTCTGCATGTGCGCCCACTAGAGAAGGACGGGCACTGCAATCCTGAACCATCCCGAACCCAAGGGACATGAGGTCCAGTCACGGCCACCATGGCTGCGGGAGGCAGAATCATGTCCCTCACCCCCGAGATGTCCACATCCTGCCTCTGAATGTGGCAATGTTACTCAGCAAATGGGAACTAAGGTGACAAATGGAATCAAGGTTGCTCATCAACTGACCTTCAAATAGGGAGATTGTTCTGGATTATCCCGGCAGAACCAATGTAGACGCATGAGTACTTAAGAGTGGAGGAGGAAGGCAGAGGAGTGGGTCAGAGGGATGGGATGGCAGAAGACAAGAGAGGTGGCAGCATGCGGGCTGCTCTGTGATGGGGGAGCGTCTGCCCGGACCGGAGGGCGCCCCCCGGCTGGAGTGCACCAGCCCAGCTGTGGCCGGCAAGGAGACGGAGCCAGGCCCGTGCCCCGTGGATATGTGTTCTGCCGACATCTGAATGATCCAGGAACCCCTTCTCCCCTGGAGCCCCCAGAAGGGAGCACAGAGCCCTGACAGCACCTTGCCCCAGCCCTGTGAGACCCCTGTCCGACTTCTGACCCACAGAGCTCACGCTGTTTTGGGTCACTACGTCAGCGGTGACCAGTCACATACCTTCATTGACTTCGTCGTTTTCTCTGTCCACCTGGGCCTTCAGGACGTATCTTTTTATGAGCCGTTTCATGATTTTCTGGAATGTGAAGCAAGGCAGGGATCAGAGTGGCATGGCTCAGCGTGGAGGCCGCCTGCGCGCTGTAGCACCACCCCTCCCCCTCGCAGCACCCTCCCACGCCTGGCGCCTCTCTCCAGAGGGGAGCCCTGCACGGTGGGGGAACCCGGCCCGTCTCTGTTTAATCTTCCTCCAGGATTCCATGTCTGCCTGACCCTGGGACGGAAGAACAGGACACTTCTCGACGCCAGGAAGCTGAGCCGAGCAGGGAGAGAGACGTCCTAGATGCACGGTGCTGCCCGAGGGGCCTCGGCCTGACTCTGCCCTGGCCAGTCCCATCCTCTGCCGCAGCCCTCAGTGCTGCTTCATGGAGGGAGGCCTGGGAGGGCTTAGCAGGCCAGCGCAGGTGGAACTGCCTCCCTTGGAGGTGACAGTGAATGGGGTGCCCTCCATGAGAGGAGACCTGCTTAGTACTGAAGTCGGGACCAGGCATGGAGGACGAGGCCATTGTACCTTGGAAAATTCCTACCAGAAGCAGGGCAGATACGGCCGGGCCTCTGCAGGTTTTGCAGAGATATCACCTCCCGTGAAATCCCACAGGCCTGACGCTGCGCTGCCGGAGTCACACCGGAGGAGAAGGATTTGGCCCTCATGTTCCGTTTATTATGCAGATACTGTATTCTTTAAGCAAGCGAGGCATGAATAAACACTTAAGAGACACCAAGAATAGAGCCAAGTGTAGGAAAGACTGCAGGAGGTGAACTTTGGATTTTGCCAGCTAGTCGTTCCAAGGTTCCTGTGAAATCACAGGATTTAAAAATACCCTGCGAGCTGGGACTTCTGAATCTCACAAGAGATGAGCAGCATGGACAAGAGGAAGGGAAGTCCTGGCTCCCCCCTCCCTTCCTGTGACCTGCTCACCCGCTCGCACCTGAGGACCAAGCAGACAGAGGCAGCATTTTCTAGATTGAATGAACCCGTAGGGACCCGGATCCTGTCCCTCAGCAGGTTGCTGAGTCCTCTCTGACTACCTGGGCTCAGAAAAGCTTCTTGCAAGTAAATGGGAAATGAACTGGGTGCAAAGAGCTGGGTCATTTAATCATCGTCACCACCGAGGGATGGTTCTCTCCAACCTTTCGTGGCGAAGCCCTTGCTGAAGAGGCATCTCCTGGCCTGTGACTCCGAGACTTCGCCTGAGCCCAGCAAAGGCTCTCGACGACGATGCTGGGTCAGCTCATTCAGGCCACGGCCCTGGGGCTCCTGTCCACCTGACCCTGCGGTTTGAGCTGTGATCTCATTTCAAGCTGAACGGCTAATTAGCAGGTTGCCTTGCTGCTGCTCCTTCTCAGAGAGACCTGGGTCTTATCATAGTCACGGTCAAACTGCAGTGCCGGGTTCCTCAGGGATATTCTTCTAGTCAACAAAGCAGCTTACCTAAGTTGTCAGAATATATCCCTTTCCCTGAGACTCTTGCACTTTGAATTGGAAAAAAAAACAAAGACTTTGTCCTGAGCCAGTTCTCATGAGAAAACAAAAAAACAAACAAAAAAAATCCCCCAAATACCTAGGTATCTGTCATTCTTACTGAATAAGGAGTTCAGAAGTATTCTTCCACTGCAAACGTTCAGGCTGACATGCGTTTAAAGGGATCTAGTTAAAGTCTGTTGCCTTTTCAAGGCAAACCTCAAGCATTAACGGTTCCTCAGTTTCTAGATCTATCAATTGAAGTTCCTTAATATTTACGACGTAAAGTGACAAGCCAGAGACAGGAAGCGAAATGGTGTTGAGAAAAATCCTTTCGTAGGTGCAGCAGCAATCACACTCTTTCCTGCTTCTCGTGCACAAGGGAAGTATGGGGTATTTAAAAATATCCCATAATATCGGTTTACTATTAATACATAATGTGCCCCTGAAACTCCATTTGCTTGAATGGTCGGGCCTGTTTGCTAGAGTCTCCTCCAACGCAGAGTGGCCTCCAGGACGAAGGGAGAAAGCATGAAAGAGCAGCAAAGGAACAAGTGTATCGAGAGCTCCCTACAGACTAGGGTTGTTCAGCCTTTTTCACAAAAATGATCTCCCTTAATCTTCCCAGAAACTAGTGAGATAGGGGTTGTCCTCCACTTACAGATGAGGACAAAGAGAGAGCAAAGCAACTTCTTCACGGTCACACAGCTGGGAAGTGGCAGATCTGGGGTTTAACCTAATAGAAACCAAAGCTGGGGCTTTGAGCTTCATTCAGAAAAAGGGCAAGTGTGAGATGGTTTAGGAAATAAGATGCAGGAAACTGGCTTCCATTAGGCAAAGGGGTCCGGGGCCACTTCTGGGCACCAAGTCTTTCTGTGCAGGAGGAAGCCTCGGGAGACTTCAGAGGACAGATGACCTCATCCACTGGTCACCCCTTGGGGAAGAGGGTCACTGGTCTGGCACTGGCATGAAAGCTCACGGCCCACTTTTGAACTCCCCACTAGGGTTAGGTAGACGTAGGGCTCAAAGGGCAGAAATGCAAGGATTTGCATTTAACCCTCAACATGCACAGGATTACAGAGGCTCCATGTGGGAGCAGAGTCGGATGAGCTCTGCAGATGTGCAGGGGCCCTTTGACCTCCCTCCTCACCTGCACGTCACTCCCGCGAGTGACAGGGACCTGCCAGCATAGAGACTTCACATCCTCATGGGGACCTAGCTTCCTTTCTAGTATGTATAATATATGTTAGACAACTTAGCATCTTTAAGAGCCAGTCTTGCCACCAGAAGGTCTGAAACGGTTGGAAAGATGCCCCAAAGTTCAATGTAACATGGATGCCCCAGGGGATATCTGTTTCCAGAAAAGACATCAAAAGCCTCCCTTCCTTTACTATGTGGGGGGAAAGTGTGTTCCTTCGTGATGAGTTTGCGATACCTCCTTGCTGTCTTCCACAGAGTTCTTTCACTG
Source organism: Propithecus coquereli (assembly GCF_000956105.1). Classification (NCBI taxonomy): domain Eukaryota; kingdom Metazoa; phylum Chordata; class Mammalia; order Primates; family Indriidae; genus Propithecus; species Propithecus coquereli. Next base: position 316,427 of record NW_012147975.1, read on the forward strand.
CATGGAGATAATAAGCTTTCCCCAAGTTAGCATGTCCCTAGCGGTGGCAACTCTCCCCACCCTGCCCCCGTGCGTTTAGCAAGCGCTGGAAACGAGTATATTTAGCGCTATTACTCAGGCAAAAAAATACTCAAGTGAATGAAAATGAGATGCACAAGGTTAAGGATGGTTGTCACGTGGAGACCTACACTCAGGTCCCCAGCCCAGACTCCAGGGGCCCAGATGACCTCTGGCTGCTGCTGGTGGAGGGGAGAGACAGTTCTCTCTGTGCAGCCAGGGCAGCTGAGGACACAGACAGAGAGAACACACATTGCACCCTGAAGATGGCCAGCGAGGCAGCATCCAGAGGGAAGCAATGTTGCCCACTAGGAAAACAGAGAGTGAGGGACGTTTGCAAGAGAGTAGACAAAATGGATCCCAGGACGAGACATTTGTTTAACTGGGTTTATCAGACACCAGAACAGAAGAAATAAGCACTGGCAAGCTGTTTATCCTGTTTGCTTTCATCTCTACAGCAAACAAGGTGAAAAAGAAGAGTCCTGCTGGGTTTTGGGGTGACTGCAACATAAAGATTGGGGCTTATTCGAATGATGGGCTGTGCCTAGATCCTATGGTTGGTTTGGGATGTGGTTTGTTTGCTTTGCCCTTGGAGAGAGGACCTGTCAGGGAGTGAGTATACGGGTCCATACACCCCGCGCCCCGACAAGCAGACACAGGGGATCCTAGAACCAGTCACGGGGAGCTCTGGGAGGAGGTGCACTTTGGCCATCTCACCAATAGCGTGGTTTTGTTCCATTGTTTGGTCTCATGTCCACAGAACCAAGACTGGAAAAAACATTGCAAAAGCAAGGAACTAATTTTGTGAAAAATAATAATTCAGACACCCTGGAGTCTAAGAAAAGCGTAGAGAACGTCTGAAGTCTAAAGGAGCTGTCTTCTCTGACAACAAAGGGCTCAGAAAAGTGGAAGGATTGGCAAGATTAAAATAAACACCTGAAACTCTAACAATTATGAGATCTATGACAAGATAAAAAGGAAACAAGCTTAATAACCACATGTGTATGGGCTTTTGTCTTCTTGAGAACGCTACGCGGTTTCTCAGGACCACAGCAGTGTGGGAGGCTGCTAGAACACGTGCTCAGGGAGACGGCAGCTCTGGACAGGGCTTGGATGGTAAGACAGTGGGAGTCAACCAAGCTCCTCGTGCTTGTCAGGTCTGGAGCCGAGAGGGAGACACACGAAGCCTCATGGGTAGCAAAATGCTGTTTATTTTGAGCATCTGGGTGCAGATGGGTGGAGGCCAAAAGAGCGTCCACCACGAGGGTGGGGAAAGCCTTGGGTTCTATAGAGGGTTTCTCTGGGGGGAGTGAGCAGCACCTGCAGAGATAGGGGAGGGCGGCAGTAACTTTGTCCTTCTCGGCGGGACAGGAACGTCCGCGCAGCTGTCTGTTCGATTTACAGCCTCGGGATTCCAGGCTTCTGTTTCACAGGCTTTATGATCAGTATCTAAGTATTATATCCTATACGTACTCTTCGGGTCCCCACCCTAAGCCAATCTAACAGTGCTCTCTGCACATTCGGACACTGCTTTGGGAGGAAAGTAATGCAGCTTGGAAGGCCAGGGGCGGGCCCTTCGTCTGGACAGCCAGATGGGCTGGGGTCAGATCCCTGCTCACATCTGTCCCTCTGCCTGGCCCACGCTGCCATGGTAGTAGAAGTGTGGGCGTGCCCTTTCCCCTCGGGCTCGGAGGGTTAGGTGGGTCTCTTCCCAGTGACTGTAAACACAGGCAAGGCAGGTTCCAAGGAAGGCTCTGGTTCAGGACGATGAAGAGGAATAACAGGCAGGTGCCCAGGCAGCGTGACATGGTGAGAGAGGAGCACCCTTCCGAGCCAGACAGATCTCAGTTCGGCTGGCTGTGTGGCCTCAGCCACTGAGCCTCAGTTCCCTCATCTGTTAAATGGGGTTAAAGACAGCGCCCCTCTCCCAGGAACGTGATGAGACTGGCTGCACTTGGGCTAGCGTGCCGCCTGCCGCCAGCTGTCTCTCAGTGTCATCTCAAGGTTTACTCCTGTCACGGGCAGATGATGGCTCAGGAAGATGCCAAGACTGGCCGAGCAGGGCTGGGCCAAGTGCCAACATGTAAAGCAGGGTGCTCCCAGCTCCAGACTATTGTCCTCTCAGCCCTTTCCCTCTGAGGCCTACTAGCCAGTTTTTCTTTCTTATTTTCTGTGACAATTATTTGAATAAGTAGCCCCACGGTTTTCTTTGTGGATTCACAATATACAAAGCAGGCAAAGCTTTCCAAGGTCATCAGTAGCCTGAAGCTGCAAACACCGATCTCACCAATCTCTGTAATCACAGCAGGAAGTTCCTGGGGCAATTTAAGGCAGTGGGGACTCAGCTCCTGAGGGTGAAAGGGAGGGATGTGATTGCCGTGATTGCTGGAGACTGTTTTCAAAACAGCCTTCTTCAGAGAGGATTTGTTCTGGGACAGGACACACTCAGCCTTCCTTTATCTCAGGAGTTGACTCTGCTCAAAACCCAGGAGAGATCTGGCCCTAACCCGTTAGGGTTTTCTGTGTTTTCTGTGACACAGATCATCTATACTTCTGAGAAGTGGAGAAATAAAAATTCTTCCCCTGACCAAAGGATTTGGCTGGTAAAATAGCTCAAAGCAGATCGGACTGGTTGGTCCCAATTTTGTGCACGATTAAACACAAGGTTTGCCCACTGCCGATTTTTAGCCTGTGTCATCTGATAAAACTATAAGCTCTTCGAGGGATGAGCCGTTTCTTAATCGTATAATTAAATTCCCCAAACTGCACAGCTGGCTTCTGAAATGTATGTGGAGAGATTCAACTAGAGGCCTGGGTCTGGAAGACGCTAGATCTGTAATAGCTCCCTTTGGGAAGGTGGCACCAGGGACCCTTCAGCTGGGCCCAAGGGAATGCTTGGGACGGCTGCAAATTTGCATCTGATGAGAAACGATCAGCATGGATAAAGCTGCTGATCACAGACTCGGGAAAGGCAGGAAGAGAATGGCCTGCACCTTCCTAATCAATAATTGTAGTTACCATTTATCACCGGCTCATGGGCCGATTGAAACTGACACAGAGATTCGGCATTCGTTTCCAAAAGCGATTCGAGGATTGCAAGTATAAAAGGTCTTTTTTCTAATTTTTATAACAACAGACTGGGCAGGCTGGCAGTCTAAGGTCAGATGCTCCCTGAAGACACCAATGTCCACCTGGTTGCTACGACAGACACCCGGGAGTCACGCTGGGCACCGCATCTCCCTCCCCCACAGGCATCCCGGCACCAGGTCTTGCTGGCTATTCCTCCAGAACTCACGGCAGCCGTCTGCTTTCCTCCACCACCCCGCGCACACCCAGTCCAACCATCACCCTGTACCTGAACCACAGTCACATCCCCCTCCCTGGTCTCCCTGCCTCCACTCTTACCCTACTTGTCTCCTCTCATTACAGCAGTTAGGTGCTCTTCTTAAAGCGTGCATACAATTTCATCATCTCTTTTCCCCCTTGCAAAGTTAGCCCCCCATCTTCCCAGACAACCCAGAAAGAATACAGTCCACATTCTGACATGGTCTGGCCCCGCCTGCCCCCTGTCCTCATCTGCCCCCATCTCCCCCGCTGGCAGGGCCCCAGCTACTCCGGACCTGCCAACCTTCCCCACTCTGGCCTTTGATGTTACTCTTCCTCTGCTCATCCCAGATGTCTTGGCCAACTGTCCTCTCTCTGAACATGCCCCCTCTGATGACCACGCGTAAGCAGGGGCTCCTTATTTTTTCTCCATTTTTGAACCATACTGTTTTCTTCTTGGCACTGTTATCAGTTTGAAGTCCTATATTTGTCTGTATGTTTACTTGTTCATTGTCTCTCTCTCCCTAGACTGGAGGCACCACTGAGGCAGGAGCCATGTCTGTAGCCCTAGCAAGTAGCACCTTGCCTGGCATACAGTAGGCACTCAAAACATGTTTGTTCAATAAAGGAAGGGAAGAAGCTGCATTCTGTGGGGATGTCACAGCCAGGGGACTAAATCCATGTCTTTGTGGTGTCTACGTTTGCCCGCGCTGCGGAGAGGGGCGTTTACCTGGTATCTGGTGGGCTTGCTGAAAGTGTTATTCGATGTCAGGTTTTCAGAATTCCTCACGCCTGCCTGGTAGCGAGTCTTCTGGGGAAAAAAAACAAACAAACACCCATATATACACACACTCCAACATGTATGGTAGGACTGGAACTGCAAGCACATATGGGACTGTCTCCATAGGGGACCTTCTGAAGGCCGACGTACCCACTGCTGCATGGCTTCCTAGAATACTGCTCCTGGGAGCTTCAGTTCTGTCGGATGGTAACAGCGGTGACAGAACGTTGCTTGGTCAACTTTGGGAAGACTGAGTTAAAGTTATGCGGGTGTCTTTCCTCCAGGACTCCTTAGAGGTCTTAATATGCTAATAAACTTCCAGAATCTCCAGAAGGCAAAAAAGGGGCAAGGAAACCTTTTCCCCAAAACAATCCCCAAAAAACTTCCGGGAAAAAATAATAAAACTCCAAAGCCAACAAAGAAGTCCCCCCGCTGGGGCCACCGCTAAACCGGGCAGCTTGCTAAGTGCCCCCGACGCATCCTTCCAGGGAGCTGTGGGGAGAAGGGAGGTACCACAGCAGCCTCTGTGGGTGATGGAGCTTTGTGAATTTGCCAGCAGATTCTAGAAAGCAGGGGGCTCCTGGCTCCCCTCGTGTTAAGGGCAGACATGCGAGTCAAACACACTCAACTTCCTCTGCCCCTCCTGTTGCCTCCTCTTGCCCCGTAAACCGCACGCCACCTACCCTGGATTTGGAATTCAGCATGCCCATTTCAAGGTCATTTTCACAGCTTTTGGCCTTAGATTTGCAGAGTTTTATGAGGCACATCTTGATTCTCATTATGAGATAATAAAATGATTTAGGACTTGGCACTAGATTAAAAGGAGCGGGTAGAGTTCTTCCTTCATCAAAGTAAGACAGCCAGAGTTTTGCTCGTGCAAATTTCCATTCCACGTCTGCGTCCTCCTGTGGCACAGGGGAAACAACACAACGTCAAAGGCCACGATTCGACACGGGAGCGCCATCCGATTGCACAGCCCGTGCAGATCTGTGCAGTCTACACAATCCGAGCGCAGATTCCTAGGCAGGACTCTGGTGCATTTGTGGACGTTCTCTCTCTACCGTTGGACAAATACAGGGAGTTCGCTCTCACTAAAGCCACGTGTGTTAGTCACTCTTCAATCTCTCCACCTAGCTCCCTGGAACTCGTCGCTAAAAAGCCTGAGCCAGTTCATGCCGACTTCCCCTATTCTCCGCTGGATATTTCCAACAACATTCTCCACCTGCAACTCACCAAAGAATTTTCCTCACCGCCGCTTAATCTTGTTATCTGTTCATTTTTCCAGCTCTACTAGCTGATGCGTTAACCACCACAGCGTTAAGGTATTTATTAATCTTTTAGAGAAGTGCCGCCCAGTGGAAATAGTAATATATCATGAGCCACAAAGGTGAACCACACAGGCAAGTTTAAATGTTCCATTAGCCCCATTATAAAAAGTAAAATAGAATAGGTGATATTAACTTCAGTGATATATTTTATTTAATTCAATAGACCTAAAATGTTATCATTTAACATGTAATCATTATAAAATTACATTGAGATAGCTTACCTTATTCTTTTCATACCAAGTCTTCCCAATCCGGTGTGAATTTTATCCTTACAGCACCTCTCAGTTTGGACTAGCTACATTTTAAGTGCTCGATATGCACATATGGTTAGTGACTAGCATATTGGACAACACAGTGGTGTATTTATTAGAAAGTGTATTTCTTATTAGAGTGCAGCCAAGGAGGTGTTAAGACATCTAGCATATGTAATTCAAGATGCCTCTAGTCTGTAGGAGGTAACCCAGCCATGTTCCCTTCCTGGGTGGTGGGGTTTAAGATTTAAGTCTGGGATCCTTCTGAGCTCATGTCAACGCCAGAGTGCTGAGTGGGCCCCCTGAGAGGTAGCAGGTGCGTTTTTCCATAGACAGGCCCCTCAGACCTCTGTCCTAGGAGGGCAGTTTGCGACCGGGAAAGAGGCATGGGATGTGGAATCAGACAGAGCTGGGCTCAAAAGCCCCTATCAGCTGTGTGACCTGAGGCAAGACTCTGGGGCTTGCTGATTCGTGTGATGGCTCTGAGGCCGGCAGTGAGATGTGCCCCTAAGGGCTGGGCCCCTCTTTCCGTAGGCAGGGGCTACATCCTGAGGGGCTGTGAAGCCCAGCGGGGCCCACGTGAGGCTGCTGGGATGTATCATCAGGCTTGGCCACTTTGCTTTTGTTGAGGACTGACATTGGGCCTGGTCTCCTTGGGGACATCCTCTATGGGTCTTACAGATTGGAAGCTTTTGAGGAAAGGGCTCACTCCAGCCTCCTCGGCCTGAGAGGAAGGGGGCGGGGGTGCAGTGGGAAGAGCACGAAGTTCTAGAGCCTGCCTGGGTTCAAAGCCTGGCTCTGCTCCTCACTAGCTGTGTCACCATGGCGGGCTACTGGGCCACTCTGGGCCTCAGTTTCCTCATCTGTAAAATGAGGGTAATAATACCCACCTCATGGGTTGTGAGAATTAAAGGAGAGAATGCATAGAAGACATTCAACAGTGCCAGACATTTAATGAATACACAGTAAACATTATTTTCACCTCATAGCCTCGCACAGGCCTTAGTAAGCACTGATCCAGCACCTACTCTGTGCCTGGCGTGTGCCGGGGAGGCCTTGGGCATGACAGTCCATGCCCTGGTGGAACACACAGTCTGGCCAAGGACATGAGTATGTTAAACGGCTCATCAGCCAGTGTGTTACCCAGAGGTGTGCTAGGCTGTGGGAGGGTCTGGGTGCTGGGGCTTGCGACCTGGCCTGGGGGTCAGGGAAGGCTGCCCGGTGGCCGGTATTTGATCTGAGATCCAAGGAATGGGCAGTTCTAAGCAGGTCCAGCAGGCGGTGGGGGTGGGAATCGGCAGGAGTTAACCAGCAGAGGAGTAAATAACTCTGGAGAAGGCTGGCAGGAGGGAGCGGGGGGAAGGAGGTTGAGAGCTGGAAAGTGAGATAGAGGGAGGATTTTTTATGGTTACTTTTTTTTCCTCTAAAGATCAAGAGACTTATTTAAATGCCGACAGGAAGGCTTAGGTAGAGAGGGAGGGGATGACGTGCAGTGGGGCGGCGGGAGGGCAGAGAGCCGGCCAGGCAGGGCTGCCCAGCGGCGATGGCCCCTCCTGCCCCGGGCACGTGCGGGCCGCAAGCGCAGCAAGGCTGTGAGTTTAGACAGTAGGTGCTCAAGGTCCACAGACCGCATAAATCAGTGTTCTCATGGGAGGATTTATGGATGTGTACTTCAAAGGTCAACATGACTGTGAACCCCTGGCATTTTCTGGTGGCGCTTCCCACGGTCCAGGCCTTGCAGGGGCCCCGTGCTCTCTCACCTGATGGGGAGAAGTCCGGAGCCCAGAGGGAGGTGTGGGGCTGGCATGTGCCCTCCCCGTCTCCGTGGAGGGGTGACTTGCCATCACAGGCGTGGGCTTGTGGGCTTGCCCACTCCTGCCCCGCTCCCTGTCAGCCGGCCACAGGGCTCGCTGTGCCGCCACCACTGGGGCCAGAGCAGGACGTGCTTGTCAGGATGAGGCAAGTTGCCCGCGGCGGGGAGTGGGGCAGAGACCCACAGGTTTTCCAGGCTCCATCTGGTTTTCTCTTTTGCATGGGGAAACTGAGGCCCAGAAGGCCATGGAGGACTAGTGAGCAACAGCTCATTATCCACACAGCTGACCAAATATATAAAATGTGTTAAAAATATACATGTTGTTTGTCCATCCATGAAGCGCTCATTCTTCTGGGGGTGGAGGGCGGGCAGCTGAGGCTTCGCAGCCAGGCTTGCCTCTTCCCCTCCCCTCTTGCCTTTTTCCTTGCTCCATCTACGCTCTTGCAGTACCGAGCATACCATGCTGCTTGCCCTCTCCCTGCCTTGGCACGTGCTGTTCCTGCTGTCCGGAATACTCTTTTTGGCGGGAGTGTCATGGACTGAATTGTATCTCCCTAAAATTCACGTTGAAGCTCTAACCTCCAATACCTTAGAATGTGACTGTATTTGGAGATGGAGCCTTGAAAGAGGTGATTGAGGTCAAATGAAGTCATAAGAGGTTGAGACCCCAATCCCGTAGGGCTGGTGGGAAGGACGTGTGAGGACACAGCAAGAAGGTGGCCATCGGTAAGGCAAGCAGAGAGGCCTCAGGAGAAACCAACACTGCTGATGTTGGTCTTGGACTTCCAGCCTCCAGGACTATGAGGAAATACATTTCTGATGCCTAAGAACACAGTCTATGGTGTTTTTAATGAAAAGCCTAGCAAACTAATACACAGGGATCTTTATTTTTTTTCTTCTATATGAGAAATACACACATAATTGTTGCTTGTAATTTAAGGATGGAGGTACACCAAGGAAGTGTGGAAGTCCCCTTTCAAATCTCTCTCCTCTCACTCCTTTCCCCACAGGGTGCCATCAAGAGTGTGGTGGCTCCTTGGAGTTCCTTTGTTCTGCTTTCCTTTCTGTATATCGGCATTTGCATTGTTATGTAACTAAGATTTACCTGTATGTGATCTTCCACAACTTGCATTTTTCACTTGATAATATCTTAGGGATTTTTCCATGTCAGTACAAAAAGGTCTTTCTCATTGTATGTATACAGTATTCTATACATCATTTTAATGTGTGACTATATCACAGTTTATCTCAACATTCTGATATTGATGGGCTACTTCCAAGTTTTTCCTTTAATGAACATTTATGTAAAATTGTATTTATGCATGGATCTATTCCTAGAATTTGAATTGTTGAGTCACTGGGTCAGTGCCTTGTATTTTTTTTTATTTTTTGCTTATTTTTTTTAACTTTTTAATGGGTAAAACAATAACATGATTTATAGAGCATAAAGAGTATCAAGAGAAAGGGATTCCACCCACCATGCCCACCCCCACTTCTCCACCTTTCTTGTGGACTCCTTTAGAGGTTTTGTCTTTTTCAAATGCCTATACAATCACAAATGAATGTGCCTTCCCTTTTCTTTCATTCTTACACAAGAGAAAGTACATTATATATGTTGTTCTGCAATTTGATTTTTTTTCTTCTAACACTGTAACTTGGAGGTCTTTCCCTATCAGCATACAGAGGACATCTTCATCTTTTTAAAATAAAATTGCACATTATCCCATTGTTCAGATGAATCATAATTTATTTAACTAGACTTTTGTTTTCTTAGAGACAGGGTCTCCCTCTGTCACCTAGGCTGGAGTGCAGTGGTGCAATCATAGCTCACTGCAGCCTCAAACTCCTGGAATCTTTCAGCCTCAGCCTCTGGAGTAGCTGGAAGTACAGGCATGTGCCACCATGCCTGGTTAATTAGAAATTTTTTTTTTTTTTTTTTTTTAGAGATAGGGGCTCACTATGTTACCCAGGCTGGTCTTGAACTCCTGGCCTCAAGTGATCCTCCAGCCTCGGCCTTCAGAAGTGCTAGGATTACAGGCATGAGCTACCACATCCGGCCTAGATTCCTATTAATGCTCGTTTAGTTTGTTTTTAATTTCTTGCTGGTCTACACAAGGCTGCAATCAATAGCTTATGGTTTGTGCATTTTAGATTTTGATAAATTGCCTCCTAATACATTCTCTCAACCCCTCTACCTATCTGGCAAAATCGCTCTCATCTTAAATGATCTTCAAGCATCACCTCTGGATGCTCCCTCCACCCGCGGCCAATCACTATCGTTGCTTTGCCCCTCCTGCACCTGGCTGCACTGGCCCCTGGGCATTGTGATTTGTTGATTGCCACCCTTGCTTTCCTCGCTGGACTACGAGTTCCTTGAGGATAGGAACTGTGTCTTTGTCATCTCTGTACCACCGGTGCCTAGCATAGATTCAGCATACAGTAGGTACTTAATAAATAACAAGTAAAAGGCAAAAGGGGACTGACTGTGGGCTGGAAGATAATCATTCTGATTGCCGTGGGTCACCTGCATGATGTCCTGAGAGGACACCTGTAAAAGAGGGGACATTCGTAACCCCAGTTCTTTCTGCTCTCTTCGGGCCACGCTGTGTGGTGGTGACGGCAATCCGCGTGGCAGATTGGCCAGAAGCACTGCCTGGAGCAGTGCAGGAGGGATGCCTGGTGTGTGCTGCTCTGGCCGCACATTTAATGACACACAGGCTTATAACGTCCTTACCCTCGTCGCTGGAAACAGCATAAATCCGACCAAGGCGGAGAGCATTGCCAAGGAGCCGGCCTTACCTCGATTTCCTGATAGGAGTTGTTGATCATGGCTATGAGCATGTTGAGCAGCACGACCACCATGGTGACATTGTAAACGCCGTAGAGAACGTAGCCGATGTTCTCGATGAACTTGTGGTCATATTTCAGCACCACCGAGATGACTTCAGATAAGCCGAATATGGACCAAAATAAAGTTTTAAAACTTTCTTCGACCCTACAAAGAAACAGATCGTCTTTCACACGGTTTGCATCAGCTCGCACTTTACAAAGCGAGAGTCGCCGTTGCCCGACGGCGCAGGGCTGGGGCTGGCTGGTGGTGCCTACGTTCTGGAATAATGCACTATTCAGACTCCTAAGAACACTTTGAAAGAGTATTATTAGTATAAATGGCAGGCTCTCTCTTTTTCATTCAATCCATTTACTAGGGCTCCTGGCTGTGGCATCATTTTTATCTTGCTGTAATTAATTACACATTTAAAATTAAACGCCAGGGCAAATGTTTGTTCTTGCGCATTACTAGCCTCAGAAAGCACATGCTTCCTTCGGTAGACTCCTAAGTGGTTCTTCTCAGAGTCCGCAGCCCACGTGAAGGGGAGCCGTGGCAGTGCCCTGTCCACACGTGGTGCCTGGCGCCCGGTGCAGGGCTCACTGTAGCCTCCTGACCACCTCTGCGGTGGCCTCATCTATTGCTTCCATTTTACATACCCGTGGCCAGCCACAGGCATTAAGTCCTCTAAACCGGGGCTGAATTACCAAAAATGTGGGGCAGGGGAGTTGGTGTGTCCACATTATTCAAATTCACCAGGTAACTGTGCAAACCTTACCTTGCGGCTCCCTTAGGGAGATGCTGCACGTGCTTTGGTGGAAGTTCAGGTAAGATCTTGCTTTTGGGACACTGCTCTTTGACCCTTTGGAGCTTGTTAAATTACTGAAACACAGGGATTTTTAAGAATAAGACCCAAGCATATTTCATAGTCCATACTTTATGGCCGTGACCCCATATCAGGTTGATGACATAGAATCCAATCAGAAAGCTGGATTTTGGTTGGATGGTATAGACCATGAAGATGCATCTGGTAACATATGAATGGTTAAGTGCAGTTCTTTGAGTTTGCATCCAGATTTTTGGTACCATTATGAGAAAGTACTTTTTTTTTTTCCTTCTCTTTAACATTTCAGGTTTTCAACACTCACCCACAAAATGACCAGGATTAGCTAGATCTCAAAAAAATTCAGCATTTCTCAAGGATTGGTATTTATTTGACAAGATGTACAAAAATACTAGCGCTCGTCACTTGGGCTAAAAATCCATCTCTTGACTCGCATGAATTTGCAGCTCTCGGAGTGTGGTTGCGTGGGCGTGTGTGTGTCTAGCCAGCTGTTTGGCTCGTTCCCTGTGCACCCCAGAGTCTGAAAAACTGATATTTGAAGTGGGTTTGTGTTGTCATTGTTTGTTTTTGGTTTCTTTTAAAACTGTGACTTCGGAACATTTAATTCATTTTTGTGTTAGCGAGAAGGAATTTAGTTGGGGGTTAGAGGTAACGACTAGGTATTAAGCCATTATTGTAGAGCTCCAGCTCTCGATGCTATTCCGGGAGAGGGGAAAACTGCTTCCGCACGCAAGATGCCATCCACCGTGTGGCATGATTCACTGTGGTGTTGTCTCCCGTTATGAAACAATCTTTTGGTTATCACCCTAGTGGAAGGGAACAGTGGCAAGGAAAATCTAAAATCACTGCATGAACCCCAAATGCCAAACTGGAAGGAGACAGCAGGACATGATCTCTGTGGCAGTTAATTGTTCCCTTGCTGGCAGGATCCAGCGGAGAGCAGAGGACGCGCTGTTTCGGGCAGGGGCTGGCCAGATGGGGCCAGGTCTGTGCACCTGCCATGAACCACCTAAGACACGGATATTTGTGACGGAGGGAGGTTTTACCCAGATTCAACTTTCCTTTGTTACCTTTGAACACTCCACAAACCTTGGCTGTTACAAATGAAGCAAGCAATTACAGAACACATCGAGGGAAAACCTTCTGGATTTTGATGAGGGAAAATGAGCCTAGATTCAGCATGCATTTTTTTCTCATTTGCTCTTTGCCATACATTTTGCCACTGAGCCCTGACTTATCCTTGGTGCCTTCACTTAGGCATTCTGTGTTAATAATCTGAAGGAGGCAGAGCTAGCCCGTTAAGCAGGATGCATTCTGGTAAAAGAATATTTACAAATCTGTAAACCTTTGCCTTAGTCCCGCCTTTACATGACCCCCTGCCCCCAGCAGAGAACAATTAACTGGCTCGGAATGATGATCTGTTCGTTTTGTTGTCTCTTCCCGGCAGTCTTCAATACTGCATATCTGTTTTATTTCTATTTTATGGTTTAAGGACTAATCTCTGGACTTGGATTTGGCCATGATCTCCAGGAGACTCTACAAGAGGTTCAAACTCACTGGGATTCTCAGAGCGGAGGCCACTCGCTCCAGAGTAATAATCAGCTGCACCTATCTGGGCAGGAAGGGGTCTTAGCCAAAGTATGGATTTCTAACAATCTCTTTTATGCTTTTAAGGAGGGCATCTATGGCCCTTGCTTCCCCTCTTTATGGGACAAAATGAGTGAGGTAATAAAGTCTTCCTTTAAAGAAAGGTGGGTCTATTGGCTTGAATCACCCAGGATGGCTAGATTTACCATTTGGGTCTCTTGGGTCTTTCATTTGCACCCACCCCTCTTAACGTGAACATTCAGTGGACTAACTGAATAGACTAATTTTGTTGCCGTTATGTTTTTGTTAGAGGGGATCTTACAGGCTGAATTATGCTCAGTTATCTGGGCTAAATTGTAAGCAATACAATATTTTATCCATAGCTCAAACCATATAACTAAATAAATTCTAAGTGCAATTGAAGAGTTAAATGTTAAAAAATTATGTGATCAAAAAACTAGAATAAAATCTTGATAAGCACTTATTATATAATCTGGGGCTGGGGGACATTTCAGAAACTACAAAGTTGACAGATTTGACTACACAGAACTTTACTTGTGTACATGAAAAACACAATAAGCAAAAATATAAGGCAAAAGACTAAGTGAGGAAAGGATTTGTATTTGCAAACATAAGATGGACAATGGATGATGTCCTTCTTATATAAAGAGTTCATAAATCAAAATGAAAATGATAGACATCCTAGTAGAAAGAAAAAGGGAAAACAGGCTGGGCTCAGTGGCTCACACCTGTAATCCTGGCACTCTGGGAGGCTGAGGCAGGAGGATCGCTTGAGGCCAGGAGTTTGACACCAGCCTGAGCAAGAGGGAGACCCTATCTCTTGTAAAAAAAAAAAAAAGAAAAAAATTAAAAAAGAGAGGAAAAAAGGGAAAACAATTTCAATGAAAACTTGATGCTTTCTATGGTGACAAGAGTTCCACAGTTAACTTGGGAGGCCAAGCTAGCGTTATCTTCTGTTTTAACATGTGGCAGGAAATAAATGAAACTTGGCTTCACTGCCCTGAGTGGGAAAGGCTGTGTTACCTTGACCTTGGAACCCTATAATAATATATTCTCAGAGAGAAAGCTGGCCTTGGGAAGGAGCCAGCTGATCCCAAGGGCTTGGGCACTGAAGCTGGCCCTGGTGTCCAACGAGGTTACGATGAGCTCTCTGGGTCAGGTATTAATCATCGCCCACAATCTTCAGGAGCTCTGAAACCCAGGACATGGAACAGAAAGCCAGTCACTGGGGAGGCCTGGGGCTGGCTCTCAGAAAGAAAATATTTTGGAATTAGCTTAGTTGATATTTACCACAAAGCCACTTGCCTCACAGAAAGCCCCCAGTGTAAGCCAGCTGGTCTCAAAGCAACTTGAGATTCTTTACTGGTAGGGATGGCCTCCACCTCCTCCTCTCACCCACCCTGGCTAGCTACAGCATCTGCCACAGATTCCTGCAACTGTGTCAATCATAGAAGGAGTAAGGGTTCAAATCCCAGCCATACCATGTGCTGGCGGTGTGAGCTTGGGCATTTTATAAAGCCTACTTGAGTCTCAGTTTACCCATCTCTGAAACAGGCATAATGGTGCCTTATTGTTCAGTTGCAATGAAGATTAAATAAGAAACCCATGTGAAAGATACAGTAAGAGCCCAATAAATGGTAGCTATTATTTTGATTCATCAGTTTATTTACCGAACTCTATGGGTCAGTCACTGTACCAGGTGACGAGGATACAACGGTGTCCAGAACAAATGTATTTCTGTCCCTTTGGAAGTCCCAGTGTAAAGCAAGCCTAATGAGGTGAGAGCACGTACAGCCCCTGCAGCCCCTCCGGGGCTTCCACACAGTCTGAATGCGGTTAAGGATTCAGCTGCTTATTTTCTGAACAAGCCTCATTTTCCTTCCTATCTGCAAAGATCGTCACAGACGCTTGATTTCATGCAAATCCTCTTTCTGATTCCTCCAGCCCATGCTGTCTTTTCGTATTTGACTCTGGCTTGCAGGGAGAGGGGCTGAAGTTTAGTCAATAGGCCACCCCAGCAGAAGAAGTGCTCCTAATGAAGGAAGGGAGGAACGGTGGCTGTGAGTGATGCTGAATAGACCGTGATTCACCCTCCTCTCTCTGGGCGGGGTGTGGGTGTTGGGAAGGTTGGGCTGATGTGTCACGTACAAGGCAGGGACGAGGTAATCAGTCCTCTACCAGGTCTGTCTCGCCTGGATAATGGGACTTTAATAACAGGTTGCCTGAAGAGGCAGTTGTATATGGGCCTCAGAGAACAAACTGATCAACAAGGGAAGGGTTGAGGGTGACTGTCATGGAAATTGCTTCTTCTTCAGAACACAGTGACTGACTCCCACTCCCCGCCACAGAACAGCTCCGTTCAGTTACCCACCCAAACCAGCGAACAGCAGGCTGAAATTTAGCAGGAAGATCAGATCTCGAGAGGCTGTTTCTCAAGTTCAGAAGACAGTAGCTGGCTCTGTGCTAGAGCTGTGCTGAAGGAGAAATAATGCCTGCCTGCCAGCCAAGCTGGGATGATGGATCAGGGAACCTTCTGTATGGTGTGACCCTCAGCTGTGCGGAGCCTGTGCAGCCTGGGCCTATTGACACTGAGGGTCACACCATACCACTTGTAGGCCTGGAGTTCTTTGAAGGCAGAAGCTGTGGTTTCTTCATCATTGAAACTGCAAACCTAGTCATGAGCCTGGCATACAGAAGGTGCTCAGTAAGTTCAATGTCTGTTGAATGAATGAATGAATGAATGAATGAATCCCTGATGCACATTTTGACTTCCTGTTCCCTGATCCAAGTGTCTGTCGAGTCCAGGTGTCTACGGAGTGGTCAGAGTGCAGTGTCTGAAGCCAGACATCCTGGGTTTGAGAATAAGTTTTTGGCCAAATAGGCTTTCTGAGCTTCTTTTTTTCTAGCTGTAAAATGGGAAAACAACAATCTCTGCTTCATAGGGTTGTGAAGATTGAATGAATTAATGGAACGCTTGTGAAGTACATAAAATACTGCCTGGCACATATCAATTGCTCAATAAATGTTACTAATTTTATTACTGGTATTAGCTTTGTTTTTTAAATTTTCTTTAACTGCAATAGGCTCCAGCATCTGGCTGAAAGACTCTCACACCCTACAATTAATTCTCAAAATAATCCTTTAAAAATAGAAATCAGATCCTGTCCCTCTCCTTCAGTGACTTTCCCGTGGCTGACAATCAGAGCCGATCACCTAGCCCGGGCCCTCGAAGCCGGGGTGACCTGGCTCCTCCCGCCTCCTGGAGCCCCAGGGCTGCTCTCCCCCCACTCCCTGCACTCTGCCCGGCCATGCTGGCCACCTCTTTCCTGGAATGTCCTCTCCCCCGCTCTCCACCTGGTCACCCTCCTCATTCTCATTCGTAGGCCTCAGACTCAGTCCTCATGTGCTCAACGGGGCCTTCTCCGACTGCCCTGGGGGGAGGAGGTCCCTCCGGGACTCTTTGGTACAGTGTTTTTAAATACTCTAGAGCTCCCACACTTAATCTGTGGTGATCTTATTTGTCTAGTTGTTTGTCTTTTTGCCTCTCCTCCCTCTGAAATGTGAGCCTCGTGATGTGATGTCAGGGCCTAATGACCTCCTTATTGCTCTGTCCGTGGTACCCAGAACAGGGCCTGGCTTGTCGTGGCAACTCTGGGAACACTTTTGTCAATAAGTGATCGAATTCTGGGAAACTGAGGCATGAGGTGATTTGGGCACTTGGTCTTACCCAGCTCGCTTCAGCCCTGCCTAAGAACTGTCCCTGCTGGTCATGTCTCTAGAGCTAACCCCGGGCGGTCCAGTTTCCTGTTCCTCTGTCACGCTGAAGGATGAGATGAAACCTTATTGTCATCCTAGAACTGATCTTTGGTGAATAAAGAGGCAGGAATTTCTCCCCTGTCAGAGCAGAGGGCCACCGTCAGCCTGGAAGACGATGGAGGACTTGGGCGGTGCCCGGGAAAGTGCCGTGAAGACGCCACGCGAAGCGGCACCCTGTGCGCGTCGGCAGCTCTCGTCCCTCAAAACTCCGGGGCTTTTGGCCCGTTGCAGAGGCTGAAAGGCTCCGGGCTTTTGAAACCCACGTCGCGGATAAACATGAGGAGAACGTATAAGTCAACATTATATGACAGAATGTCTGCGGTAACGAGCTTTATTGGTCTTCTAAAGTAGTCCAGGAAAAGATCTATATTTTTACCACTTTGGAGAGTTATGCAAAGAAAAGAATTTATAATTTTCTCGACACGTTAAGGCCATTTCCAGTTTTGCAGCCTCCCAGGCTGACGGCAGCCGCACCCCTGAGCACGGCTGCCTCCTCCCTCGAGTCCCGGAACTTCCGAGCGCTCGTTCCTCCACCTGCAAGTGGGACAGTGAACTCCCTCACCGCCCAGGCACCCCCATGCCTGACCCGAGCTTATGCGATGACAGGCGGAGATGAGAACTTTCCAAATGTAATCGAGTATGATGATAAAACTCAGCCCGTGGAGCTTCTGGGTCAGCGATGCCCATGTTTGAACCGTGACCCAGGGTCCTGGGAGAATTTGTCCTCTGTAAACCCAGCAGGCTGATTCCACGCCTTCGCCACCTGCAGACGCACCCAGCATGCTCTGCACAGGGAACATGGCCGTAGAACAAGGTGCCAGGTGCCTCAGGTGAGCTTTCCCTGGCTTCTCTCAACAGGTCTAAGTTTTACGATATAACCCATCCTCGGAAGGCCAGCAGGACCCCTGCAGCCAGATCCTTCCATTCTACCCCCAACCTCCCTTCTCCAGCCGCCCATCCCTGCTCGCCCTGGGTGCAGCGTGGCAGCCTCGCCCACATGGCTCCCCGCCAGAGCCTCCCAGTGGATCTAGCTCAGTCCCCTTGGGAGCTGCCGTTCTTTTACATCCCTGTCTTTCCAAACGTTGTCTCAATTTGCAAACATGCCCTCATTCCTGTGCTTATTTGAATAACATCTGTCTCTCAACCAGTCTGCAAGCTCTGTGAGCGATGGGGCCATGTCTGCTTTTGCTCACACAGAACCAGCACCAAGCTCAGGGCAAGCTCACCCCGTCCAGCCCACCCTTCATCTTTGAAGGCAGAAGCAATCACATCTTCCTCCTTTTACAAGGGCCTTAATGGAGACTCTAACACCCTCTCAGGACTTGTAAAGCCCTTCACAATCTGGCTCCTACTGGATCCTCTGATTTAATCTCCTCCCGTCTCCCCAGACTCTTTTCTACTTGCAGTTCTCCAAAAACAGGCTGCAATGCCCTTCTAGTTATCCTCCAAAACCTTCCGTTAAGGGTCATCCCCTCCAGCAAGCCTTCCCTGACGCTGCCAGGCAGAGCTCAGCGCTCCCTCCTCCCTGTGCTGCCCAAATACCCTCTGACAAAGATCACGTGGGATAATGGCTGTTACTTTTTTCTTTTTCTTTTTTCTCTTCTCGGAATCCCCACTTGTGTATGAGTTTCCCAGGGGCAGGAAGATTGTCTTATCATTCTCTAAGACCCTAGGGACAAATATAGATGAGCTTGGCATAGAGCAGCTGCTCCATAAATGTTTGTCAAATGAGTGAGCCCACTTTGGAATAAAAACCTGCTTTATCCAGGGGAGAGTCACAGGCTGCATGTTTAGAACTGAGGTGTGTAGCGTCATCACGTTCTCAATAATCAAAATCTGAATTTCGTCTGCTACTCTTAGAATTTAGTACTACGGGAAAGTGCCTCAACTTTTCAAGAGACTTAGCTTCCACCTCAAAGCGCTGGCCCTAATATGGGCATGGGGTCCCCACTCGGGAATTTTAGGTCAAAAGGTGGAGGGAGGATGGGCTTGGAGTCAGGCAGATCTGGGTTCGGATTCTCTTACTGGTTCTGTGATCTTAGGCAAGCCCAGTGCCTCTCTGAACCTCAGTTTCCTGTGCTAGTGTCTGTGTTTCTCCATTGTGTGGGGCTTAAATGAGAGAGCTAATGCATGTATTTGTCACAATGAGTTGTTCAACATATGAGTATTTATTATTATCATTATCCCTGACTCCATTACTGACTCCAAAAGGACCGTTTGAAGCCTTGACTTCAGCTCTGAGCCAAGAGTCTGTGAGGCTCAGCCTCTAGGCTTGGACAGCCCATGGCGGCAGGGGGTGCTGCAGTCCTGGCATGGGTGGGTATGCGTGGGCAGAGCCTTAGGGATCCTCTCCCTCGCTGCAGTGCCCGTTGCTGGAAGGGGCAGCTGGCTTTTCCGCGGCAAGCACAAGTGGAGCGGGGCTGAATCAGAGCATCCCGCTCCTGGTGGGATAGGAATCGTCCCTCACAGAGTGTGGAAATTTCCCGTAAGTGTAATGGAAAATAGAAGCTTCTAATTTTACTAGCTTTGCTGAAGATCCTTCCATTAAAATGATTCCTAGGGAGACAGAACAACTTTAAGGGAGGTATTATTTTGATTAGAAAAGTCTCAACCCAGCTATGCTATGAAGCTGTCCATAACAGCCTATAGAAAAGATGGGTTCATCTTTCGAGGGACAGAACCCATATTTAATCTCCTATCTGAACCAAGTGGGCAAGGCCAAGTTCACCCAAAGGGGAGACCAGGGGCCCATCAGGGGTTGTATTAGAGACCCCTTCATGTCCCTATTCTGGTCACCTCATTGCCCCCAGCCTCTCCCCTCTCTCCCATTCTGTGTTCCTGCCCCGTCATCGTCGGCAACCAGAGGGTAAGGAAGGCCCCTTTTCTATGCATTCTCACCCAGACGTATTTCATCTGTGATGAGCCAAGGATCTTTTGTTTCTCTTTTTCTATCACTATAATCATAGTGCTAAGATTCCAGGTTTCCATACAATGTCTAAGCAGAAAGTCCTAGAATACGTGCATTTCAGCAAAGTTGGCTACAAAACAAACCTCCAAAAAAGCAAATCCTATTTTTCTACTGACTTCCATGATAAAATAAAAAATGTATTATCAATACCAAAATTCCTAACACTCTGAACTGAGAACTTTTCTTAAAAACTTTCTTAAAGGACATGTGTTCTCAGGTGATTTTTCTCTCCATTTTTTCACTCATGTCTGGAGATACTTCAATCTCGTACTGAGAGCACAAACCTTGTCTGAACACCTTCTCTCCCTCACCCACAGTCATCTGCAGTTTCTAATAGAAGCGGCTTGGAGATAACGAGCTGTCGGCAGGTGCACTATCTGTCACGCCCAGACAGGCCCTGGCTCACCCCCCAGTGCCCTGCGCACACATGGCCCCGCTCCTCCCCTCAGGCCAGCCCCGACCCAGAAGTGGCTGTGAAAAGCAACCCAGACCTTTGAGAGAATCCTTGGTTCTGAAGTGGAAGGAGGCTGAAAAGGTGGGGGCTTCTCATAGGATCTGACTCTAAGGCTTGCTCCTGCTGGATCTGACTACCTATCCAATGGCTTGTGCTTAAAGCAGCCTGCCTGCCCAGGGCCTGGAATCCTACCAGTAAGACACTCCCTTAGGTTAACAAGCTCCTTGTTTTGGATGTGCACAGATCTGAGAGTGGCTTCTGTCTCCCTATCTGTGCAATGACAAGGTTGGACCAGATCAGCCTTTCTCACCCTGTGATCCTAGACCACATTTAAATCCCCCAGTAGCTTGTAAATGCTGATTTCTGAGCCCTACCCTCAAGTACTATAATTAAACTATTAGTAAGATGTAGGGCCAATAGTCCCTATTAGTCCCTAAATAGTCCCAAATTTAGCCACCTTCCCAGGTGATTGTGATATGGTTTGAGAACCACTGTTTTCACCCAGTTTAGGCTGTTCATACTGTGTTTTCACACCTTGGGCTGAACTAGTTCAATCTATACACCTTCTTCTAGCCCCTTCCCTGAAGACTGCTGGATGGAGAAAGTGAGAATTTGGGAGTGCGAGGGAGACATGGGATTCTGGAACTGGAACACACTGGGAGACAGGCTAGGGTGTGGTTGAGGGTTGGGGGCTGCCGCTGGTAGTGAAACCTTCCTTCTTCCCTTTGGTCCCAGAATGTCTGCCCTCCCCATCCCCACTGGGACAGCATTCTAACTTGTTGAGACTCAAGTGGGGCAGGCTTTGTGAGCTGGCCTGAGGTCACACTCCTAGGGTGAGCAGGGATCATATGAGAAAGCTCCCTCTACGTTCCCAATAGCTGACGTTCAAAGTGGAAAGCCTTTAGGAATGCAAGCTGCCCTTGGACAGGGCAGGAGTGGGGTTGGGGTTATTAAATTGGGGCTAGGGGGATAACTGCAGTGAGCTCCAACCGAAATTTCCCTTCTGTAGGGTTGGGTCTTCTGAGTCTATAGACACAGATGAAAGGACCCCTGTCTTACTCTACAAGCTCAGAATTCCACAGAGAGGAGGCTACTCACCTGTGGGAGGGCCAAAGGGAAGGTCCCAAGCTGGGCAGGGCGGCCTGGGGATTGGCTGCCCTGGAGCAAACATTCACCTGAGTGGGGGTCAGACTTCATCATCAGCATGGCCGGCACTCAGAATAGCCTCAAGTCTCCTAAGGCACGAGTCTCTTTTATCCTCACATGGTTTTTTTTTTTTTTTTCTTTTTTTAATCAAAGAGGATCTCTTGGGGGTGACATGCTCCAGAAAGCAGTCAAAAGGTAAAAGATGACATTTACAAAAATCCATTCTCTCTCTCTACTTCACTGCTCTATTGACTGTTT
Organism: Propithecus coquereli; assembly: GCF_000956105.1. Taxonomy (NCBI): domain Eukaryota; kingdom Metazoa; phylum Chordata; class Mammalia; order Primates; family Indriidae; genus Propithecus; species Propithecus coquereli. Next base: position 337,902 of record NW_012147975.1, read on the forward strand.
TCCTGCTCAATCAAATCCTATTCACAGCTACAAAGCCCATTTCAGGAACTGCCAAGGTGATAAGTATCCCGTCCTTTCTTCACTGTGCTTGCCGCCTCCACCCTTTCTCCCTTTCCCCGTCCTGGCAGGCCTGGGGTCCTCTTTGGTTGGGTCCCTCGTATCTACAAAGTCTTCCTTCAGTTTCTAGCACATGGGACAAGCTGATTGCTTTTGCCTTTCCTCACAACCCTTCCTGATCCCAAATTCCCCAGCCCAGGCCACCCTGCTCTACTCCCTCCATAGATTAGCTGTGCTGTGTCCAGGTGAGAATCGCGGACAGGTCAGCCCTGCTCCGAGCCATGACCTTGTTCATTTTCCTGTGTGTCGTGGCACTGCCCTTCCGAGAGAGTAAGGGCCTCTGATGCAGGTTCCCTGCAAGAGGAGGGAAGAGGATTGCACGGCACACCCGGGGCAGCAGGAATGGGCAGATGCCCAGATGTTGTTTACCTGAATTCCTTGAATCTGGCTTTGTTTTTCCTGTTTATTTCCTTATTCTTGTCATGAAGCATTTAGAGAACAAACACTCTGTGCAAGTCCCTATGCTAGACTGGAAACACAGGAGAGACAATAAGGCCTGACCACGGAGGGTAAGAGCCTTTGTTTATCAGCTGACATCCTTGTTGTGTTCAATAACCATGCAGCCCAGGCTGAGTGGAGACATTTAGTTTTGCCTCTAGCAGATCTAGAGCAAATTTGCTTTTGCATGATCCAAACTTAATTCCGCTCCTTCAAAAGTCAATCACTGAGTAGTGGGGTGATATAAAGTAGTCCAACTGATTCAGTCATGTGCTGGCCAGAGCTGGTACAGTGTGTAAGCTAGGCCACTGCCCAGACAGGGTCCAATAGAGCCAGATCAGCACCCAGGCGTCTTTTCTTGCAATGTATCCTCCCTGTCCCCTTAGTCACCATTACTATTTATTGAAGGCTCATTATATGCCCAGCACTGCATTTGATCCTATTTCTTCTATTTGGATCCTTACAACAATGCCATGAAGTTGGCCCTCTTAGTGTTCTCATTTCAGAGATGGGGAAATTAAGGCTCAAGGAATCTAAGCACTTGTCCAAGACCACAAAGTCAGTGACAGGCAGAACTCAGACTGACACCTAGCCCGTCTGCCCCACGGGCTGCTGAGGCTGCGACACAGCTTGTGGGCTGAGGGGAGAGCCAGGCACTCCTCTGTGCGGGTCTCAGCACTGGGCCTGGCACCTGTTCTCTGTGACACGCAAACCACTTCTTTGCCTCAGAGAGTGACAGCTTCTGTGGTTCAGCAGCAGCAGGGTTCCGCCTGCACCATGGTCCCACCCTCTCGTCTAGGTAGTTCCGGGAGGGCGAGGCAGCCCCGTCCATGATTCTGAGCTGAGTGGCACAGGGTTCATTGCACTTGGTTCTTAGAGACAAGTATCTTCTCTTGATGGCAGATTTCTCCGGAGGAAGGCTAAGGGGGGCTTCGCAGCAAGCGGGGAATTGCTCAGGGAGCTGGCACGGCCGAGGCTCTGAGCCGTGTCCTCCAGCTGGAAAGCGTCAATTCCAGGCCGCTCGGGGCTTCCTGGGGACCAATGTCAGGAAGCGCTGAGCCCTGTTGGTTCCAGCTGCTATGCTTGTGGCTGGAGACCTGACCCTCCTTCTTTCAAGGTTCTGGGAAGGAGCTTGAGGGAGGCAGGGAGAAGTTCTGGAACTTTTTGGTGGGTCTGGGAAGGACTTCGAATGGAAACACTTCTGTGTTTCAGGCACTTCAACAAACTGTCTCATTTATCCAGGAAGGCACGTGTGAATAAGGTGAGAAATCTTATTTTCATTTCACAGACAAGGATGCAGAGGCTCAGATAAATCAAGTGACTTGGCTTAAGGTCGCCAGCCAGTACATGCCTGTGTCAGGAGGTACATTCAGTTCTGCTAGATTCTTCCACTAGAGCCTGCTCAGTGCTGCTTGCTGATGGCTGGTCCTTGAGGAGACTGCTTGGCCTCCCCCCACAGAGAGGAGGAGCTTTGGGTCTCAGTGGACACAGGCTTGGTAGCCACCACTTCCACAGTGGGAGGTGGCACATGCCATTGTGTTGCTCTGCCTGCTTGGCCAGCTGGAGGGCCTACAGCAGCTACTGCTGGACCCTGAGATCAGTGCCTCGACTCACTCCCAGGCCACACTCCTCTTGCCTCTCTCGCGTAGGCCTCCCCTCCTGCTGTGGAGGCACGTGATGCCGCGGGACCTGCTGGGTGCCCGTGCACAGGCGCTGCTGCCCAGCCAGGCATGCAGAGCAGCCGACCTGCATCCACTCGCAGACCTACCTCCCACCCCCTGTGGATACGGCTTCCCCAGGGCTGCCCTGGAAGTGTAGGTGAGTTAATGTCCTGTGGAGTAACTAATGGAGACGACAGATGGAACAGATCTGGCTGATAAAGCCTCTATTTCCCAGCCCGATGGGCTATTCTGAGCTGTGATGTTTCCACGAAGGCTCCCTGGAGAGGTCCATCACGCACAGGCTGTGATTCTGGGAGACGGCGGCCGGGCAGCTGCCGCATGTGCTGTCCCTCCCTCACTTCAGAACCTCCCGCAGCAGCACCTTGAACTTGCTTACTCTCCTCCCATACTTCACTTTCCTTTTTCCTTCAGTCTTCTTTCCCTTGAATTGCAACTTCCTTGCTCTAATAAAGTGTTGGCATGCAAGTTTTGCCCAGGGTTCTGTTTTCTAGGTAACATAGGCTAAGACAATACTACTACTAATAATACTTTTTCCATTTATTGAGAATTTGCTATGTGTTGTATCATCTCGCTGGATCTTCACATTATCCCCACGAAGCAGGTACTATTTTCCCCATCTTAAAAATGAGGAAATGAAGGTTCAGAGAGTTAAGGAACATGCTCAAGGCCACACAGAATGTAAGTGGCAAAGTGAGGATTTAACCCACCTCTTCTGTTCTTCAACTCCAGAACCTGAACTCTAAGCCATCCTTGAATAAAGTTGCCCTCAACCTTGAGAAATACCAATGAAACCTGAGGCTCTGCAAGAAGCCACCTCTAAGAGACTCCCAAGGATTCCCAGGGAGCCCAGAGAGACCCTTGGGGAGAGCGCTGGGATACTCACGTTGTGAACGCTGGGTTGTACTTGGCGCCTCGGTAGTAAGAGTATAGGTTGAACATCCCAATCATGAAGGCCACAAATACCATGATGAAGATGACCATAAACTTGAAGATGTCTTTCACAGTTCTCCCCAGGGAGATCTGCAGGGGCCCGAAGCTCTCGTTGGCTGGCAGGATGTACGCAATGCGGGAGAAGCTCAGCACGACAGCTATCGCGTACAGCCCCTCCGATATGATCTGAGGGTCTGAAGGCCACCACTTGTCTCTGGCTAAAAGAAAACAATCCGGGTTACTCATGAGGGGACAGGATCTACTCTGGAAGAGAAACCAGTTAGGCATCTTTAGGGGTCTCCAAGCACATCGCTTGCCATTCCTTGTCCTTAAATTAATCCCCATACAAGAAGGTGCCACCTCCCTCTTGGAATGTGCTGGGCCATCTGTCTGGAACATCCTTCCCTCACTTCAAGGTCCGATTCATTCCCAGTCATCCTTTAAGGCTCTTCTTAGGCATCCCCTCTCTCAGGAAGCCTTCTGTGACTGCCACAGGGTGGACAGGTCCCCTCTTCCCCTCTGTGCTTCCCTGGTCTCCTACATACCCGCCTGTTGTGGCACTTACCACGCTGCTTGCTCTTCTGTCCCCCTCACCTCTGTTTGTACTCCACACGCAGGAGCTGTCCCGCTCACCGGGGAGGCAGCACAAGGAGGTGGTGGCAAGAGCGTAGATTTGGAGTTAGACAGACCTGAGGGTGAATGGGGCCTTTGCACTCGCTGGCCATATGACTCTGAGCAAGTAAACTAAGCTTTTTGAGCCTCACTTTCTTCTTCTTTAAAGGGGGATAGTATCATGCACCGCACAAGACTGTGGTGAGGATAAAATGAAATCGTGTGTGTAAAGTGCTTAGCACAGGGTCTGGCACACAGCAGGTACTGATGGATGTTTGTTAAATGACTGAGTGAACTCTTAACCACAAGTTTGGACTAGCCATAAGTCAGAACAAATGAGCTTATATGGGGACCAGGAATCTGAAGGATCTTGCCTGAGAAAATGCTCTTGGGTTTTGTTCCCCGGGCAGTTCGTACTGGGAAATTTGCTCCTTGATCAAGCTAAGGCCCCCAAAGTGGTGACCAGTCAGGCAGGTGGGACACAACAGCCCTGTTCCAGGTGGACAAGAGTCCTAGGGCCGATCCGGAACCAGAGAGACCCTGCTTGTGATCACTGTGACCACAGGGCCTAAGCCGCCCTATGGGTATTTCTGCAGGAGAGCAGACCTTTTGAGTGTCCCTACTGCAGTGCTGACGGTGCAAGCAGCAGCACCTATCACAATCAGCCGTCTGTGACGTGTCAGGACATACAGTGATTCTCGAGTGAGGGCAGCCCCTCCCTCGTGGGGGAAGTGTGGGGGCGTCTCTGGTCGTCGCAGTGACTGGGTAGGAGTATTACTAGGATGCTAATGTCCTGAGATGCTCCAGACAGACATACACCATGAAAACTACCCTGCAGAAAAATCATGTCCCCGTTGAGAAACGCCAAGTGAAACTTTAATTGGGAAACACTGAGAAACCTAAATTAGCCCTTATACTTACATTAGCTGTAATTTTTACAACAGCTCTGTAGAGTAGATATCATTATTGCCATTTTAAAGATTGGATTTGGGGTATGGGGTCCTTTTCAGAGCCCAGTAAATGCAGATAGAAAGGATATTACATTGCAATTCCTGGCATGCTAAGGGGGATAGAAGAGGAAGAATTTTGATCTTTATTTTCGAAGCTAGACTCTGTTAAACAATTATAATAATAGCACTACGAAACCTTTAGTAAGGGAAGCCAGGCCACAAAGTTTCACATAATAATTCTATGACATTTGGAAATACAATAACATTATACACTCTATTCTTATCCAGGTCATACTTCAGAAGTCCATGAAAGACAAGCAGAATAAATTATATGTTTGCTAATATAGCTGCCACCTTTTATGGACAAATAACACATTTGGATAACATAAAATAGGACATGACTTCTTGTTAAACAGACACCAAAAAAGAATTTCTTTTTTCTGCAGCCACTAATTTACCATCTTAAACCTTAACTACAATGATAAAGGCCACTCCTATATTCTATTAAGATAGATTAGCTGTTATCAGATCCTGGTGACCAGGTCAGGGCTTTTATTGAAAAATACTATACTTGAACTGGCTTGTAAAGAGTTGTTATGGGTGTAAAGTAAACAGCACTGTGATGATTCAGACAATGGGTTTTTTTTCTTGGAGCTGTTTCCATGAGAAAAATTGTCCTACTACAACCTGAAAAATTGGTACTCTAGAGGTTGGCGGCTTCACTGTCTGTCTGGCCACAAGAGGGCTCTCTTTCCCTGTAACTGGAGCCCAAGTAAACATTGAGAAATTCAAGATTTCCAAGGGCACAGGGTGAACCACAAAAACAAGGGCAATAATGTACTATGCTTTGAGACACAATCCATAAAGGAATAGAAGTCACAAGTGGACAATGCTGCGGCCTGAATCATGGCATTAGGTACCTAAGGCAGTATCCACATTCTCTCATCTTTTCTTGATGAGCCCTGAGCAGCACTGATGGCACAATATGAAAGCCCATTTTGCTTTAAGAAAGTCTGAATTTGCTGAACCAAAAAGTGGCAGGGAGTGGGTGGGTGGATGATTTGTAATACTACAAGAGTCTCCTTTTCTCAATGGGGATTTCTCTACCACCTCTACACATAACATAATCTACACTGAAAATGGGCAACAACTCAGCTTTTGCGTTAAGTGGCCAACCCTCTCCAGATCATTGCTGTACCTGACCAGGAAGATTCTGTGGTCATGGAGCCATCTGGCTTGATCTAACAGGAAAATTTGACACTCAAACCCTTCAAGATATAGCAGCTGCCATTAACAAATGCCCACTAAATGTTCAGCTATTTAATACTTTTTACTGGTAACAAAAACAGAAATCTACTGTTCCTTTACCACCTCATCTTTCTATTTCGGTACAGAAAGTACAGTGTTTGAGCAAGAAAATGGCCCCAAAGCTAGTAGTGATAATAATTGTTACCATTTAATGAGTATTTACCATTTTCGGAGTAGTGCCAAACTCTTCACATTAGCTATTCTATTTAACCCTCAAAAAAAAAAAACAAAACAAAACTTTTGACATAGGTATAATTATACCTGTTTTACATATGAGAAAATCGAGGCTCAGAAAAGTTAAGTAAACAAGGTCTCACAGTAAGCTACAGAACTAGGATTTGAATCCAGGTCTCTCTTATTCCAAAGCTTGGCTGACATAATCACCATGCCATTTGGCATGGTTTTCAATTCATGTCAGGCCAAGATTTCCTGCTAGGCAACCCTGCATTTCTGGAAACATTATGAGCCCTGCCATGAAAACCTGTTTCTTCATGTATAAAATAGGGACCAAAAAAAAAGACTTCTTTTGCAGGGCTATTGCAAGGATGGGAATTTATGTGTGTTAAACGTTCTACACAGTTCCTGGCACATAGTAAGGTCTTAGTAAATGGATGCTATAACTATTATTTTTCCTAAAGTCTCAATCTACTACCTCAAACTGTACGGCCTGGTAGTTTGAAAGAATTGAGGTATCTCCTAAGAACCTATCTTGTCACAAAGACAGGACTGGCAAAGCAGGATTTATCTTTGCACAAACCATAGGGATCCAACTGAGGAAAATTCTTCAGTACGTACATATCCCTTTAGTGTTCCTGGATCCACATCAGAAACAAGACATTTCTCTAAAAGAAACATACACACACACACACACACACACACCAAAAAACTACAGAAATACCCAAGAGCCTTTCCAAAACAAACTCATCCTATCTAACACAAAAACATTCATTTCTCTAAGTCACTAATTTCACATTCTATTCAGCTGGTGCATTACAGCAGCAGTCCCCAAACTTTTTGGCACCAGGGATGGTTTCATGGAAGAAAATTTTTCCACAGCTGGGGGGTGAGGGCGGAATAATTTTGGGATGATTTAAGCACATTACATTTATTACGCAGTCAAACCTTTGTGCTAATGATAATCTGTATTTGCAGCCGCTCCCCAGCGCTAGCATCACCGCCTCAGCTCCACCTCAGATCATCAGGCATTAGATTCTCATATGGACTTTTTTTTGAACATGTTTCAGAGAAAAGTTTGATAAAAATACATTTAAAAAATTTTCATTCATCTCAAGATGGTAGAAACACCATAGAGCAAGAATAATGAAACAGAAGGGAATAAATAATGAGAAATGAGCAGAAATTACTGATTGGGGGTAGGAAGAAATATGAAGAATCTAAACCAAAAAGGTAGTTACTGATAGAAGTAACTCTCTCCTTCTTTCTCTCTCAATCTCTCTGTTTCTTTCTTGGGAAAATAAATCAATTTTGTACTTCTTTCTAGCGCAAAAAAAAAAAAAAAAGATTCTCATAAGGAGCGGATGGCCTAGATCCCTGGCACGCGCAGTTTACAGTAGGGTTCGCTTTCCTGTGAGGATCTAATGCCCCGGGGAGCTTAGGAGGTGACGTGATCCGAGCGACAGGGGAGCGCCCGGCAACACAGATGGAGCTCAGCTTGCCCGCCTGCCGCTCGCCTGCTGTGCGGGCTGCTTCCTAACAGGCCCAGGGGTTGGGGACCGCAGCACTATAGGAGCCAGGACTTTTTTTCGAGGGGAATGGGGGACTCTGCACTGGCCGTCAAAACGACCGCAGTCGGCCACGTTAGGAATAACCGGCTGTGGAACCAGCCGCACGGGGCCAGGGCCCCGGCAGGAAGCACGCAGGGCAGAACGCGCAGCGCCCGCCATCTCACCGTAGGTGAAGTACGCCACTTCCGGCGGAAGCGAGACGTTGCGCAGCGTGTCGTCCTGCACGTGCTGGTCCACGTACAGCTGCGCCTCGCTGGCCTTCAGGAAGGCCATGAACCGCGCTGTGAAGGACGCCACGAAGATGGACAGCATCCCGAAGTCCAGCAGGTTCCACAGGTGCAGCACGTACTCCCGCGGCCCCTCCTCCCAGATTTCCTTGCATTCGGACCAGATCATTCCTGCGGGAGAGGGAGAAGGCCAGGTTCGTTTTTTCAGTTCTCTTGGCGTTTGTGACTACATGAGGCGATGGAGGGAACCAGGGTTCAAATGTAAATGGCAGCTCTTTGGAGCTGGGAATGTTGGTAGCCAAAGGCAGACAGAAAGGTGTCTTTAAAGACAGGTCTAGATTCAGGAGGTCCTGAGAGTTGGAGAGAAAACCCCCCTTGTCCCTGCGCTTAAAAACACGCCATCTCCGGAAGTGAGGAGAGTTCTCGTTCATTGATAGATTCTTGAAGGCAACACAGGAGAAATATAGTTGCTGACACTTAGACACACTTTAAAACTGGGAGGTCTTAAGGAATCAGGGAAACTGAGGTCCAGGAAAGGAAAAGAGCTTTCTAAAGGTCCTACGTGTGACCTAGAACACAGTTTCCTAACCCCGAGATTAAAATGATTTTCCTCTATGTTTCTATGACTGTTCCAATGACATTAGTTTGGGGTTATTATTAGATTTTTTTCTTATTCATAATTTATTGGGTTTTAAAGACGTGTATCCTCATTGTTAGATATTAAACAATATAGAAGTTTGTAAACAAAGTGTTAGTAGTTTTCCTACCCTTCCTCTAAGCCACCCTGTGAGGTGGCCTGGGCTCATAGTTTGATGTGTATCCTTCTAGACCTGCACTGTCCAATACTGTAGCCACCAGTGGCGTGTGGATACTGTGCACTTGAAATGTGGTTAGCCCAGATTGAGATGTGCTATAGATGTGAAATGCACACCAGATTTCAGATTTACCACAAAAAAGAATAAAATATCACATTAATAATTTTTGTTACATCGATTACATATCACAGAGATAATATTTTGGATATGTTAGGTTAGTTAAAATATATTGTTAATTAATTTCACCTGTTCGTCTTTATAATATGACTTCTTAGAAAATTTAAAATTACACATGTGGCTTACAGTTGTTGCTTGCACTATATTTCTATTGAGTGGTGCTATTCTGTACCTTTATATTAACTGATTATTAAAACTCAGTCTAAATTACAGGCGTAACTTGTTACATTGCACTTTGCTTTATTGCACTTCACAGATACTGTGTTTTTTACAAATTGAAGGTTTGTGGCACCTCCACATTGAGCAAGTCTATTGGTGCTATTCGTCGAACAGCATGTGCTCAGTTTGTGTCTCTGTGTCACATTTTGGTAATTCTCATAGTATGGCAGATTTTTCATTGTTATATCTGTTATGGTGATCTGTGATCAGTGATCTTCGATGTTACTATTTTAATTGTTTTGGGGCACCACAAAGAGCGCCCATGGGGAAGACAGTGAACTTGATTGATAAACGTATATATTCTGACTGGCCATTTTCCCAGCTCTCTCTTTCTGGGTCTCTCTGTTCCCTAAGTAAAAAATATTGAAATTAGGGCCATTAATAATCCCACAATGGCCTCTTAAGTGTTCAAGTGAAAGGAAGAATCAGACATTTCTCACTTTAAGGCAAAAGCTAGAAATGATTCAGCTTAGTGAGGAAGGCATGTTAAAAGCTGAGATATACTAAAAGCTAGGCCTCTCGTTCCAAGAAGCCAGTTGTAAATGCAAAGGAAAAATTCTTGAAGGAAATTAAAAGTACTACTCCAGTGAACTCATGAATGCAAGAAAGTGAAAGTCTTATTGGTGATATAGAGAGAGTTTTAGTGGTCTGGATAGATTAAACCAGCCACAACATTCCCTGAAGCCAAATCCTAAACCAAAGCAACCTAACTTTCTTTAATTTTATGAAGGCTGAGAGGGGTGAGGAAGCTGCTGAAGGATAGTTTGAAGCTAGCAGAGGTTGGTTCATAAGGTTTAAGGAAAGAAGCCATCTCTATAACCTATAAAGTACAAGGTGAAGCAGCAAGGGCTGATGGGGAAACTGCAGCAAGTTATTCAGAAGATCTGGCTAAGATAATGGACGAAGGTGGCCACACCAAACAACAGATTTTTGATATAGATGAAACAGCCTTATCTTGGAAGAAGATATCACATAGGACTTCCATAGCTAGAGAGGAGAAGTCAGTACTTGATTTCAAAGCTTCAAAGGACAGGCTGGCTCTCGTTAGGGGCCAATGCAGCTGTGACTTTAAGTTGGAGACGATGTTCATTTACCATTCCAAAATCTTAGGGCCCTTAAGAATTTTGCTAAATCTAGTCTGCCTGTGCTGTAAAATGGAACCGCAAAGCCTGGATAACAGCCCATCTGTTTATAGCATGGTTTACTGAATATTCTAAGCCCGCTGTTGAGACTTACTGCTCAGGTAAAAGATTACTTTCAATATATTACCGCTCACGGACAATGCACCTGGTCATCCAAGAGCTTTGATGGAGCTATATAAGGAGATTAATGTTGTTTTCCTGCCTCACAGCATCCATTTTGTAGCCTGTGGATCAAGGAGTCATTTTGACTCTTTCATGTCTTACTATTTGAGAAATAGCCATTATCTATGGCACCTGTAGCCTTATAGAATGTATAAGGCTACAGGTGCCATAGATAATGATTCCTCTGATGGATCTGGGCAAAGTAAATTGAAAACCTACTGGAAAGGATTCACCATTCTAGATGACATTAAGAGCATTCATGATTCATGAGACTCCTCAAAATATCAACATTAAAGATCAAAATATCAACATTAGAGGAAAGAAGTTGATTCTAAACCTCTAAACCTCCTTGATGACTTTGAGGGGTTCAAGACTTTAGCGGAGGAAGTCACTGCAGATGTGGTAGAAATAACAAGAGAACTGAAATTAGAAGTGGAGACTGAACATGTGCCTGAATTGCTGTGATCTCATGATAAAACTTCAGTGGATGAGTAGTTGTTTGTTATGGATGAGCAAAGAAAATGGTTTCTTGAGATGGAATCTACTTCTAGTGAAGATGCTGTGAACATTGTTAAAATGACAAAGAATTTAGAATATTTCATAAAATTAGTTGATAAAGCAATGGTAGGGTTTGAGAAAATTGACTCCAAATTTGAAAGGAGTTATACCGTGGGTACAATGCTATCAAACAATGTTGCATCCTATAGAGAAGTCTTTTGTGAAAGGAAGAGTTAATCAATGTGGCAAAAGTCATTGTTGTCTTATTTTAAGAAATTGCCACAGTCGCCCCAATGTTTAGCAACCACTACCCTGTTCAGTCAGCAGCCATCAACATTGAGGCAAGAACCTCTACCAGCAAAACGATTATTACTTGTTGTAGGCTCAGAGGATTGTTACCAGTTTTTAGCAATAAAGTATTTTTCAATTATGTACATTTTTTAGACATAATGCTGTTATACACTTAATAGACTATACCATAGTGTAAACATAACTTTTATATGCACTGGGAAACCAAAAAATTCATGTGACTTCATTGTGATATTCACTTTATTGAGGTGGTCTGGAACTGAACCTGAAAATATCTCCTAGGTATGCCTATATTAAAACTTAACTATTCAGGTATAAATTTGAGCATCTACTATGTGCTAGGTACTATTCTGGCTGCCATATATACATATATATATACATACTTATGTATGTATGTGTATATGCATATACATATATATAATCCCCTTAAATCTTTGCAACGGTTGTATGAAGTATATATTCTATTATTATCCCATTTTTACAACTAATGAAACAGAGGCACAGAAGGTTGTTATGTGCCCAGGTGGGAAGCAGGAGATCTGGGATTTGAAGCCAGAGGTCTGCATCTAGAATCCATGCTCTTGACCACTAGGCTCCTCTGGCTCTCCAGGAAATAAAATTGGGTTCAGATCAGTTAAGGTATAGAAAAGACTCTTGAACATTTGTATTTAGCATCAAAGGATCTTATGGCTACTCAGACCTCGGAAAGATTCGATGTAGAACCATGCTACACTTAACCTGCACATTCGGGAGGATTAGTGCGGTGGAAGAATCTCTGACTCGTCAGCGAGTGAAACAGTTGCAGCTCACTGACTACACGCTAGCTAAAGGTTAACACCGATAGCCTCTTTTAACACTCTCCTTACCCCTGTATATCAGATGGTATATGGGGCGGCCTTCCTTCCCATGGGCCTCCTGCGTCTCCCATTGCTCCTCCTCAATTTTCTTTGTTGCTTTCTTTTCTCTGTCCACTCCTTAAAGGCTGCAGATTCCCAAGTTTTTGGCTTTCTCATTCTTCCCTCTGACCTTGAGTAAGTGCATTCAGCCCTGAAGCTTTGTCCTTCATCTCCTTGCAAATGTCTCACAGGTAAATACCTTCGTACCTTTTCTTAAAGAGCTTCAAACCTAAATTTCCACCATGCAGAAAGACTGCTGTTAGTGGATGTCCTGCCAGTGCCAGAAATAGTACATACCCAAGCTGGTCTCCCTGTCCCTTCCACCCTCACTGTGTGCCACCATTGCCTAGTATGCCTACTCTTGAACCCCTGATTCTTTTGGCTGTCCCCAGGGATCATCACAGTTCTGCATGTCCTCCTGTGGTGGACTGTCAGATCCATCTGCCCTTTCAATTTTCAACTCCATCCTCTTACCTCATAACGTCTAGGTCATATCACTTCCTCTTCATACACCTTCAGTGTATTTCTCATAACCCCAAGGTAAAGTCCAGCCTCCAAAGCTAGGCTGTCAGGCCTTCTCATGACCTTGACTATCTCCATACTTCCCATACTCAGCAAAGCAGGTCCACCCAACAGTCCTCTCACAGTTCCACCCCCAACCATCTGCTGGTGTTCCCTCCTTTCTTTCCCCCAGACCTCAAACTCAAGCACACTGATAGATGCCAACATTATAATACAATGGTCTTTGAGGATCGGGCTTCTGAAACAGCCTGGAGTCAAAGGCAATGCTGGGAGCAGATAGTCAGCAGGGTTCTGCCCTGGCCAGAGCATGGCTGACTTGGTCACAGGCCTGCCTCTGGGCACATTTGAGTGATGAACTGATCACCTTCACGGCTCTGGGACTCTGTCCAGGGACTGCTAAAACCAGATTTTTTCCTTTTCTGATAAAAATGGTCCATCCAATAAAAGGAATTGAAATGTTTTTCTAAGGAGAAAATTAATTTGAAAGCAGCTGTGTAGAGAAGACTCATAGCTTTGTTTGATGAAGATCTGCTTGTCTGTATCAAAACGGAGTCCCCACAGTAGGAAATATTCAAAACCATTGCAGATCTGTTTACAAGACACTCCTCTCTTTTTCCTTAACAAATCCATGTCTCAAGCATACCCTATCAAGATTTGTGTGATAATTCAGTGAAGTAATAATTTTCTTAACACTGATATGTACTTTCATCTGTGCTTGTTCAATAGGTATTTATTATAAAAATGTTATTAGAAAAACCATTGCTGTCTGGACAAAATAATGTTTGTTGCTTTCCTCTGTTTGCAAATTAAAATTCCCAGTGTCTTAGTGGAACTATTTTTAGCTGGGAACTAGGAGAATCATAGGCTATAAGTTAGGGTGTTTGGATTTAATTTGGAAAGCCCTAGGTTCAAGTTCTAGATTGGCCACTTACTGGCAGTATAACTTTGGATAAGTCCCTTGTTTTGCTGTGGACCTCAGATTCTATATTTTTCAATTGAATGAAGTGGAGTTTTGGTGTAACTTCAAGCACGAAGAGCTCTATGAATCAGAAATGCAAATTATTTGCAGAAAACTGACTTTTCTGACTCTGATGGTATCATTGGGCATTGCAGATTACTTCCTCCATGGTCAAATTCTGTGGCAGTCTTCCTAGATGTAAATATTAACTCACCCAGACTAATTTTAAATTATTCGAAGGCCATAAGTAAAAGTAACATGGGCCCAAGGGTTTGAGCAGCAGGAATGCTTAATGAAAAAAGAAATGTGTGAAATTAAGTACTTCAGTGAGTGAAATTAGGCCTCCTGTGTCCACAGTGCTGAGCATAGTTCAGCATTTTATATCCCAGCTGAGCCTCGTGATCTTTTGCTTCCAGTATGTCAATCAGAGCAGTGTTCAGAGGCCAGGGGCGCAAGGGGTATGAATGCTGAGCTCTTGAGCCTCACTCAGGGATGCCTGGAACCCAGAGAACAAGGTCACTGATAATGAAGGAGGGTGTCTGGCAGAGAAGCAGGCTAGGAAGTGCCAGGAGGCCCCAGGGGAAATGAGTAGCTTCATGCAGGCAGATTCTGAGTAATGGCCTGCAGGCTGTGCAGAGGGAACTTGACAGTTCAAAGGCAGTTCACCTAGTCCCTGCCTCAGATGGTGTTCAGAAGGGCTCCCTCTTCAAAGTCCTGTGAGACTTTGGTATTCTTATTCCTTAAATGGTCATGGCCCCAGGGCTACCAGTCTATACCATTCTCTACGCCAACTTCTCATCGCTGGTCCGGGATGTGGGTGTTCTGTGAACTCACAGAAGGGAGAATATGCCTAAGAGCTCTGAATCCACAGCCCTAACATCCAGACACCATCTCAGTGGCAGGTTCTTTGCAACAAATCTGGGCCTCGGACACATTCAGGGTTCATTTGTTTTCCAGGCAGGAAGATGGTATTAATAGATTAAAAAATTTTCTGACAAAACTCCTCTTCTTCCTCCTCCTCTTTCTAATTATAGTAGCCCACAATTATTGAGCACCTTCTAGTGCCAGGTCCTGTGCTAAGCACTTTATAAACATTAAATCTTCATAATAGTCTGATAGCTAGCTACTATAATTATCCTCCCTTTACATATGAAGAAACACATATGTAATACTAATGTGGCTTTCTATTATGCCTTTGCTTCAACTAAAACACTTGGAATTGTTCTTGACTCTCACACCCATGTACAATTCAGTAGTAAATATTACTGATTTTACCTTGAAAATATAATCATCTATCACCTTCTCACCAACCAGTTCCTGTCTGAGTCATTGCAGTGGCATCCTATCTGGTCACCTTTCTTCAGTTCTTACCCCACAATCATCTGTTCTCTACACAGCAGTCAGTGACCCTTTAAAAACTGAAGTCATATGATGTCATTTCTGTGCTCCAAACTCTCTAAAGGCTATCCCCTCTGACCTCATCTCTACTTCTCTCCTCCGTATTCATCTACTCCAGCCATGCTAGTCTCTTTGCTGTTCTTTGAACATGTCCAGCTTGGTCCTGAATCCATTCCACATACTGGAATGCTTTTCACTTTATTGCAGTAGAGGGGTAAGAGGGCACGCTCTTACCTGCCCAACTACTCCGACAAGGTGAAATTTGAACAGAGAACTGAAGCAAGAGGCGAAGCAAGTCATATGGATATTTATTCAATTTATCTCTCTCAATCAAAGAAATTTGGTTACTGACTAGATATTTGAACATATTAAGAAATTACTAAATTTTCTTTAGGCTTGATAATGTTTTTTCTGGTTCTCTTTTAGAAAAATTGTTCTGATTTCTGTTACTAGCCATGATGGAGTAAGAAATGCGGGGGAGGGCGGGGGAAGAAAGAAAGGAAAAAAAAGAAAAAGAACTAATTCCAGGTATTGAAAACAGGCAGCGCAGGACTGTGACCCCTCAGTGAAGTAAGTGAGGTAAGCCATGTGATCACCATGGCTTTTTTTCTGGAGCCACGTTCCAGTTCACAGTGCATGGAGAGGGGTCCCAGAAGCATGGTAGTCAGTCTCACTGAGTGGAAGAGACAGAAATTGGAGTTGAGGAAGGCTGAGATGAATTGAGATTGCATGGCAGAGCTCCGGAGAGACGAGTACCATCCAAAACAAGCAAACAAGCACATAAACAAAAAACTGAAAACTAAACAAACACAAGACTTCAGAAATTTAAATAGTGGATCTTTTGAATGTTTGCTATCTACTAAATCATGTATATATAGACGGTGAAACTCCACAAACAACTGCCAGGGAGCAGTAAGCTGAAAAATTTCCAGAGCTCACCCAGAGTGGGGAGATATTTGAGCTCTGACCATCCAGAGTTGATAGTTCTTGTTGATGACTCAGGGCATTCAATAGAGACCCCAGAAGTGTGTCTCCATAGTACAAAGATAAATAATCTTTATGGTAAAGTTTCTTCAGATCCACTCTAAAAAGTTTGAAAAGGATCAAACTGGTCTGCAAATGACATAACAACCTGTCAGAATAAAGCCAAAAACTTTTTAGAGGAAGACAACAAAACCCAGATGCTCAACAACATAACATGTAAAGTGTTCATCATTCAATGAAAAATTACTGAACATGTCAAGATGCAGGAAAACATGATCCATAACCAGGAGAAAGATTAGTCAATAGAAATCAACCCAGAAGTGACAGAAATGATGGAATTAGGAGTCAAGACTTCAAAAGTTACTATATATATGCACAGTATGTTTGAGGATTTAAAGGCAAATACAAACATGACAAGGAAGTAAATAGGAGATATAAAAGATAACCAAATAAAGTTTCAAGGATTGAAAATACAATATCTGAAATGAAAAATTTACTGATTGGGATTAAAATCACAGACACCACAGCAAAAAAAAAAAAAAAAAAAGTGTGAAGCATAGAAAGAAAAAAGATTTAAAAAACAAAAAAGAGACCTTACCTTTCAGTGATACACACAAAAATGTTAACAGATGAAATTTTGATACCTGGGGTTTGTTTCAAAATAATTCAGGGTTGGGAAGAAGGGAAGCAGGGGAAGTGTAGATGAAACAAAGATTGGCCATGAATTGCTGGTTATTGAAGATGAGAGATAGGTCCATGGAGTTCATTATGCTCTTCTGTTGATTTTTGCATTTTCTTAAAATTATTTGTAATAAAACTTTGAAAAAAAATTATCTAAGAAAAAGTAGTTAGAATCTTTCTTTTGTCTGAAATAATAGGAAAGCAGTCAGTGAAAAATAAGTTCTCTCTACAACACTTTTGATTGAACAGTCTTGAAAACTCAGTTCTTATGGGCAGAAGCTGGAACCAACCTATACAAGTTGGGTTCCCTGTAGCTGAAGACACATCCCTCTTATTGGGATAATGCTCTGACACTCAGGAAAAGAAATATGTGGACGC
Organism: Propithecus coquereli; assembly: GCF_000956105.1. Classification (NCBI taxonomy): domain Eukaryota; kingdom Metazoa; phylum Chordata; class Mammalia; order Primates; family Indriidae; genus Propithecus; species Propithecus coquereli. The sequence goes on from NW_012147975.1 coordinate 355,050, forward strand.
AGGAGGAAGTCATGGTTCAGGAGGTGCTGTTAACATTAGCAGCTATACCTGCTCAAGGGAAAGTATGGATGTATTTACCAGAGACTTCTACCTGGGATCCAGGGGCAAAAATGGGGTAGGGGGGTGATTGATGCTGTAAATACTTTAATTTTTTTATTCATGAACCCAATGTGTGTTTTTTTAAAAATGCCTAGTGTTAAAACGCTTAATTTAGTTAAACCCATGGGGGATGTACTCGGGAGAAATGGGATGGATTTTAAATTGTGAAAATTAAGCCATAGAACTCACTCTGTAATAGACTTCAATGTCCCTTCCCAACTTTAGTGCCAGCGACTCCACTAAATGAGCCTTTGGTCACAGGCTTGCTGGTCAATTAAAAGTCCCTGGGAAGCATGGTATGCTGTCCTGCCTCTGCCATTTGGATAAGACCATTCTTCTCATCTCCTTTTACCTATTTAGAGATCCAGCTTAGAGATTATTTTCCCAGTTGTTCTCAGTGTGGGCCTCCATAGGATGCTCTATAGTGGTTCAACTCTTATACCTCTCTTAGGCTATATTATTTAATTAGCACAGGCCATGTGTTGGGTTATCTTTCCAAGTATTTGTTCTTTTGTGATTTTGTTGATTTATGGTACAGACACTTTGACCCTGAATACATTTTGACTCAGTGTTTGTGAACATAAACATAATGAAAATTATACCAGTACTGAATTTTTGTCAAGAATGCAAAATCTGGGGTGAACACCATTAAGCCAATTCAGTCTTAATACTGCATAAATTTTTCATTCTTTTAAATTTCTTTTTATTTTTCATTTTTTTTATTCAAAACATTCCCATCAAATTCAAATATTTTTGATGTAAATCTTAAAATTTATTGGTAAGATTTTGCATAGCCTTTGCAATTTTTAACTTTTTTCCTACCAAGAATGATTTTTTTACCAATCAATTTTGCAGTTTTCAGTGTTAGAAAAATCTGTAACACATTTTGCCATGTTCAATTTTAGCCACTGCCAGTTTTATTTTATTTTGCTTATTCCCACTGGTAATAGTTCTTATGAATTGGGTAAGAGACAGATAGCCATTCTTCGTTAATCAATGAGGAAATTGGGAACAATTTTTCCTTGGCAGGCCTTGGCAGCACAAAATATCGCTACAAAGAGGAGTTTCACAGCCTTATAGTACACTCATTTACACAAATAATGAGAAAATGTCACTCTCCTAACTTTTTAGATTTATATTTATTATCACAATTCTACTGTAGGTCAGTATTTAGTGAGGACAAAAATATATTTTAAGCTATGCAATTTTATTCCCTTTTTTAGAAGCAGAACTTGATTTCCTAAGGCTTCCAGTAGACTATATTTAAATGATCAAAATAATATATTTCTCATGTGAAACTACTTTCAATACATGTATAATGAATGTTCAATACATGTACTTAATGAATTTACCCCAAACATTTCCTTTTAAAATTAGGATTTATATTACAAGTCTGTGCATCTTATATACCAGCACATAAGGTGATTTTGGATTTTTTTCTTGATTATCCACTCACCATTTTGTCTGGCTTAAGAGGAGAGGGAGACATTCAGAAGTCCAAGTTTAATAATGTATTATTAGGGAAGGAGAAAATAAAAGGTAGAGCGACTTGCTTACCTAAGACCCACTTCATGATGAGCATTTCTGTCCAGGAGAACTGTGTGGTTTTCACTCTGAAGATCTGTTTTGGGTAGTCTGTGAAGGTTTCATTTGGCAGGGTTTTAATGCCTTCAAATCGGTCTGAAGCATTCACAACTAACAATACCAAGAAGATTGTAAAAGAAACTGCATGGGCTACAAACTTCATGAAAGGGCTCCTCAGGGTTCGTCCTAGCTGGAAACAAAATGTATAAAATGCGTACAAGAAATGTTAAACTGGCAGTTCTAGGTGGATGCAGGTCTCCTTTAAAACATTACTTTCACCAGAATTTAACCAGAGAATCCTCCATCTTGGACAGAAACTGCTATCTGAACCGAGACAACATTTTGTCTTGCACTTTTATATGAGATGCTGCTTGATCAAATTTATTTTCCACTGACTTCAATTTTTTCTATTTAGAAGACTTAGTGAGAGAGGCTAAGAGAAATTAATAGAGCACACTGACATATCATCATGTTACATTTCATTGCACTGATACACCCAGCCACAGGGGTATGAATTTTATGCCCTTCAAATCTGGGAAAAATAATGTCTGAAGAAAGTTCACAATTTAAAATAATATACTTTGGATATGTTCTATCTATTTACTTGGGTTTTATGCTTATATTATTGTCTTCAATCTTTCTCATCTCTTGATGAATATATTTAAAGCTATACCTTTCCCTCTAGGTACTGCTTTAGCTGTGTTACTCTAAACTTTGACTTGTAGCATTTTCACTGATATTCACTTATAAATATTTTTTAATTTTATCTTTTGAGTTTATTTTAAACTCAGGGATTATTTAGTTTCCAGACATATTTCCCTCTCCCTGCTTTAAAAAGTTCTAATTTATTGTAGCACCTTTACAGAACATAGCCTCTATGATACTACTATAAAATTTATTGAGGTTTTTCTTTTGGCATAGTACATAGTTAATTTGTATAATTGTTCCATGGGAGCCTGAAATGTCCAAGAGATGTCTATTAGGGAGTGAGCATTGGTTACATCTTCTCCATCTCATGGCATCCCACCTGAAGGCCACTTGGATCTTTGAGGACTGAATTGGGAGCTGTACATTGAATCCTTGCTGACCCCCTGTTAAAGAACTCACCTGGGACTCTTCTAGGTCACTGTCATTGTCCTCACCTAAGCACCAAGCCTTATCCCTCATCCAGGTAACACAATAAGACAAGAGCAAAGAGGAAAATCTTTTCTAAAGCTCAGTTCCTTTTACAGGGTAGATACTCGATTATAACCAGTGACTGATTGCTTGACATTTACATTCTGCCTCATTCAGGAGTCCTAGAATGAAATGTCACCCAGGAGATAAAGTGTTGGTTCAACAGAAGATAAATTACAGGGCTTTCTCTAGGTAAAATTCCCCTAGTTATGACTATGTTCAACATAACATTTATAAATCAGATGGCTTGATAATGTTCTTTTAATGTGCTTTAGTATGGTAATCATCTACTTTATTCTGGCTATTAGTATAACATGATTTATTATGATCCTGATGCCATAGAACTCGTCTATTATGATAAAGAAGTGCTAGTTTTTATCTTTTTCTAAAACCTGTATCTCAGGTCTGGACGTTGGGAATCCCTGATTGTGTTTAGAATTCATATTTTCATGTGACACTAGGAATAACTTCAGAAATATAAAAAGATGTTTATCTGACAATCACAGGCCCACAAATATCTTATAATAACACTTCTATGTAATGTTTAACTTTATTATTTACAAAATAGGGACTGTAGATTATTTCTGACAATAGGCGGATGGACTAATTTCAGGATGCAGAAATTAAATGTAAGGACAAATAAAATATCTCACGTAAATTCAGTTAAAAAACTGAATTAAACCGTGTCTCTCTTTGATTTATATAATATCAGATAGCTAGTGTGAATTTTTCAACATTTTAGCTAACAGTTTTGGCACCTTGGAGCCCCATTTCCCAACCAGGACCTTGGGATATTTTTGTGTATCCAGGAGACAGCCTTAGGTAGTCTTCCCATTGTTTCCTGCCACTGTGTCCAGACTGAAGTGCTGATGAGAGATGAGGGAAGATGGAGAATGAGGAGAATGGCCTCAGGGAGAGGAGTAGAGAATGGGGAGGGGGAGGTTGAGGAGAGGGAAGGGATACCAGCAGGGGCACAGAAATGTCAGAGAAAGATAGGGAACTCTGAGATAGACACAACTCTTAAGGGATTGTTGGTCAGTTTTCCCCAATCCTCTACATAGTGTCTTCCAGTGACCACCTGGATGAGGATGTGGAGTATACTTGTCCATCTTCTCACCCAGGTGAGGCACCTGATTGCTGGAATTTGTATGTAACTGCACCTAAGCTGACCTTGGAATTCCCCCAGAAGACCTGGTTTGAGGAATTTAAGGTTCTCTTTGTTACCTCCTTCAAATTGTTACTTTCTGGCAGAAGATAAGCCTGTGAAAATTATTATCTTCACTGCAAACCATAACAAAAAATCCTGATAATACCCTTCAGTGACTTGGGAGGTTACCGTGTGCTCAGTTCCCACTTGATCTAGATCATAGGAGGGAAAAGCGAGGTTAGGAATTCATGCTTTTCCCTACTCCGCTGAGTTCGAATGCGTGTTTTTAACTGGCAAAAACCTTGATAAAAGTCAAATGAGATCCAGTCATTTCAGTGGTTTTCTTTTTCTTTTCTTTATTTGTGAAATTCCCTATTTGACTCGCACAGATAATTTTTGAAGCAAATTCCCCTAGGGGAAAACTTCCTCCTTTCACAAGGCCACCAGATGAGCAAAAGAGAGGAGAAAAGTCAGCCAATATATGCCAGCAGCTCTCAGCTGCAGAATCATGAAAGCTGGTCAGGTGTACAAAGAGATGGGATAGCTTCAGGAGATGTGGGCTTTGGCCCGCTCTGCCTGGACTGAAGAACTAGGCGGTCTGAAAACACGGGTTGAAGCAGCTCAGTCATTACTAGGACCTTATGAGCTGAGAACATGTCAGGAAATCCAAGCTTGTAGAATCTAGGTCTCTGGCTCAGCCCAAACTTCCTGGCCACTATGTGACTCTGAGGAATACATGAACGTGAAAGCAACTGAGTAGTGCCCTTGAATCCGCTCCAAACAGATTGCATTCATGGGCCCTCAGGGGTGGGCACCTGCTTTTACTGGCTGGCATAATTCTGTGCTCCATCCCACTGGGCCCTTAGCCCTAACCACGCACCTAACTGGGACCTGGTGGCCTGTGGGTCCCAATATCTTGACAAGGTAGGCCTATGGCTGTGATTATGGTAGATCACAGAGAATGTTTCCAGCGTTTCTTCCTGGACTTGTATCTCTAGAGTCCCTCTCACCAAATGCCACCCTCACTTTCCACCAGATGCCAATGGTCCTAGTCAAGGACTCAGTTTATAAGCTGAATGAAGGCAAACTCGGACCAATCATGCCAAAAAGAAACACGCACATCTTTAAGGTTGAATGGTTCTCAAATGTTAGAGAGGTTCTGGCTAAATTAGTGGCAGATTCCTTAACATGCTTCTCCCAAATGTCTAACCTAGCATTCAGGAATCTTCCCTTTTTTCACTGTGTGTGTGTGTTTGCGGTGTATGTGTTCACTAGGTATCTGTAATTAGAGTATTCTCACATAACGGTGTTAATCCACACTTTGTCCGGGGGGCTGAAGAGATGCTATGTGATGGAGGGATTTACAAGGTAGGACTTCTAATGAAAGAAAAGGAAAGGGTAGAGTTTGTCATGAGGGCTAGAAAAGTCCTTTCTAGAAAAGTCCTTCCAATTCTAAAGTTCTGAATCAAGTCCACTCCAAGGTCAGTTAGCAGCTAAGATGTTTATACCAAGGCATTGAAGGCTGTAGTAGTGCTGATGTAACTAGAGAGGGGTGTGTGTGCACATATGTGCCCGTGCACACTCCGTGTTTAAGAGCAGATGGGTGGAGCCAGAGACCCTGGGTTTAAGTCACAGCTTCATAGTTGGTTTTTTCTTTTTTTTTGGCAAGTTACTTAATCTTGTAGTGTTTCAGTTTATTCTTCTATAAAATAGGGATAAAAATAGTACCTACTGCATAGGGCTTATGTAAGCAATGAATTATTTAATATGTACAAAGCAGTTAGAACAATGCCTGGCATAATATGTGGCACTGAGGGGTCTCAGGGAATTCTGCTAAGGGGAAACGTAAAAGAAACTTGACACAAAGGTGGATCCATGTAGTGTCCTTACGTATTTCTGCCATGAGCCTGTTTGGGGCACTGTGTGCAACACGATGCCGGGCACTGGAGGGATGGAGATAAAACAAGCTAGAAGAGTTGGTCCTTCTTTTCGAAGTTGGTGGTTTCTAGTGGGGAGAGACACTGGTTAACAACTGTGGTAGGTAGGAAATAGGTGGAGATTACTGGGAGGAATGTGGTAGGGCTCAAACTGGGCTTAACTTCTGGTACTCGTTAAGTTAGGATTTAATCCTATCCCAGCAGGGGACAGGTGCTATACTGTCCTTTTGGACTTGGGGGCGGAAGCATTTGTAAAATAAGTGCATCAATGCTTTATTTCCTGGCACAAATTTCCACTCTACACCAGTGCTTCAGCCGTTGCATCCTGCTTTTCTTTAATCTAGTGTCACCCTCTGGTAGAGCTAAATGTGGGAGAAACAAAGGCCTTTGGAGGCATTGTCCTCTCTTGCTTAGCCCTGGACCACATGGTTTGAGATGTTTCAAACCATTTCAGCTTTGGTAAGGCAAAGCAGAGATCTTCCAGCACTGCTCGTTCACTCATGCCTTCCTGACCAGATGCTCCTGTTTGGGACATTGGACAGCGGGTAACAACTGACACTGTGATATTTCTACAAGCAAGAGTATGCGGCAGTAAGAACTGATAGATTACACACAACAAAGATACCAGGTTGGATTCTAAGGTTGTTTACAGTTCTCCCTGCCTGAGTCCTGGGACTAGTTTTAAGGATAATCAAATAATGCAGGTTAACAGGTAATGGAGGAAGTCAGCTTCTCTTCTCACACTTTCAGAATTATAATGTGTGCAGTTCCTTCGCATTTTCATGATGCTGACTTCTGCCCTAATCCACCTGCTATAGCAACACTGTTTGAACCTTTGAGGATGACTGTTTTTCTTTCAGTTCTGAGGCTTTAACAGGCAAACAATCTAAATTATGAATGAGAATGGGATAGCAAAGGATAGAAAGCAGCCTTATCAGCCATAAAGGCCCTTTGGCATTGGAGCCCTTGTTGAGAGGATAAAGAACTCTCTAGGAAAAGACCTAACGGCTGTGCATCTATGTGGATAAAAACTCACCAGTCTCCCAGTGGGCTGCCTAACCTCACCCATGTTGATGATGACAGTGAGAAATGATAAACAAAATCACTGTTCTTTTTCTTGACCCTGAATAACATGTCCCATGCTCCAGGCCTGCATTTATCATCATATGTCCCCATTTGTGATGTGGTTACCCTTTTCAGCCAACATATTAGTAAGGTGAACTTCTGTTGACATCTTTAGCCTTGTAATTTTCTTATTTAACTGTCTTTCTAAGGCACCTTCAGAAACTGAAACGAATATAAAAATAGAATTGACAGCCTTGGGAATTCAATAGGAAAGAAGTGATGAGGTCATTTTGGCAGGCTGATCAAGTCATTTTGGTGTTCCTAATAGTCCCTAAATTAGGATGCCGACTATTAGGAAGTGAATGAACCGTTGGGTTAGAAACAGAAATCTCACCATTGGGTAGACATTGATGGACATTAATAAGTTGACGAGTTTGGCAGTGACATTTTACAAATACATTTATAAAAGAATATTAATGTCTAAATTCTTAGAAATAGATATATTAATGTTATTAGAACATAGAACATAGAATCTCTTCTCTACAATGACATTGGCTTTTTCATGGCATTACAGTAGTGACCCCTTGGGAGAAGGGATACTAACCTGTAAACAGACTTTTCCACCATGTCTTCCTTTTGGGAGGACATGATATTCTGGGCATTAGGAGCCCTCAGAGAGGGCTGGTTTTGTCACATGGCAGATGTGACCTCCCTGTAATCCCTATTAATACCTCTGCCATACTTGAAAAGATTTCTTTCTAAATGGTGAAAGGAAACACTAAAAATATCCTGACTGTTTTATCTGTCCTTTGGCTGCCTCTGAGCAGGTTCAACAAGCTCTTTAATGAGGGGATCTTTCCTTGTAATGAGTGGTGGCACTAAGAGTCATCTCATGCCACAGAATAAGACTTGTCACTCAGTTATCAACACATCCTCCATTGCATTGAGCTCAGACTTGGAATCTAGAGAGTGCAAAAAAGTGACCAGTGGCTTGATGATTATATCATGTTTATCTTGAGTATTTTTTTTTTTTTTTTTTTTTTTTTTAGTATTACTGGAAGTTCTGGGAGCACCAATGTGAATCAAACAAATATCTGAACAGAGGAGAGGAAGCCCCAGTTGTGGGCCAAACTCTCCTCCAGAGCAATCATTTCCTCCAGAATGTTCCAGAAGACTGCTATAGGTCTGACTCCCTATGCCCCAAGGTGCTATTAGCTTCCTGGATTTACTGGGCAAAGAAATTCCAGAATTCCCTCCCCCAAACCATACTTTTTTTATTGTATCACATTTGCAGACCTGCCAAAAATCTAAAAGCTTTAGTCAGCAACTGGCATGTCATCTCTTTCTGAATCTTCTCCCATGCCACCAGGCAAGCAGAGGCAAACCAGTTTGCTGGTATTGGCTAGTCCCAGGTTCCTGAAAGCTGTCAAATTTAGCTTTGTAGCAAAAGTGAGGATAGGCAGCATTTTCTCCATAACATTGCTGTTACTTTAATGATTGAACAGCCTAGAATTTGTTTTGGAGCTCAGAGAGTGGAGGCAAGAGTCCCTATCCATTGAGGCTGTGCTTGAAGGCAAGGATCCGACTTGGAGTACAGACTAGATAATTCCAGCATCAAAACATGTGCCTACAACCAGTTACCACCTTCAGTCCAGCTTTAAATATGGTTAGTTTTTTCACTCATTCTGTTCTTTTCAGCACATAATGAAGGACAGAAATGAAGGACAGAAAAAAACTACCTTCACCTACACATATGTTATTTGGGGAATTCTGATTTAAAAGTCTCTGTCACGATAGACTACCACAGAAACAAAATCCTTGATAGATGTAAGGGTGAATGCTGCAAATATTCCATATGAGGGCTTTCATTTTTAATACTGTTCTCCAGAAGAAGGAGTTTGAGGCTTGACCTTTCCCTGTGACCCTGCATCTACTCTGAGGCGGTCAGTTATTGCCTAACTGGTCACTTGGCCTCATCAGCTGCCCTGAAGTCTCGGCTGGGCCCGTCATTCTGGTATGAGTTCCCCGTAAGTGGAGCTCACAAGAGGGTTGGTTCACTGGTGACACTTTTATTAACTGTATTAGCTGATCAAATTTGCTGTGGAACTAATCTTCCTGTAGTCGTATTTCTTTTACTGAATGTCGATTACCTAAGCTTAATTCCTTTTTTAAATATATCGCTAGGTAAATGCAGCTTTGGAATCATTGATGACAATCTTAGACCCATGAAACATACTTCAAAATTTTAAGACCATGGTTTGCTAACTCTTTTACAGGTGCTAACTCTTGCCCGAAGCTGGGGTGCTGGTGCTTTCTGTGGGTTCGGCCCAGATGGCTGGGCTGTGGGGATGGTGGGCAAGCAGGGGCAGCTCGCCACCTACAGGTTCCACTCCTGTCACCAGTGGGCGGGGAAAGAACCCAGTCCAGCGCTTTCGAGCTCCTTTTCTCCTCCCTTTGCCTTTTTCCTTCTTGTAACCTAATTAGCTGCCCATGTGGGCCAGACCCCAACAAGGAGGTCAGGGAAACTAGGAAGATGTTGCGAGGGGCCTGCAGTGCCCCAGCATCAACTGCACCGGACTCTGCTTAGTTCTGCTTTCTGAACCGACTGCACGAAGCACATGCGTCATAATGTAATTGAGGCTGTGGAATGAGATATTCCATGAAAAGGACTTAGCAAGAGAAAGTACTCAAATGTTGGCTATTACTGTTATCATGATTATAATTATTATACTATGGGTTTGGAGGACATGCTTAGGACGTTGCATAATTAGAGGAGGAAAAGTGCCTTTATTCTCTCTCATTTCTGTTATTGATCCTTTAAAATTATGCCTCTCAAGTTTAAAATTTCTTATTTTAACACTCCTCTCTCTCTGAAAAAATGATTAAAAAGGGCAGGTCTTAACACTTTCCCTCTTACGTGGTTTTCTACTTCTGCTAGATATCTCAGGACTATTATCTTTAAATGTGGGAAAAGATCAGCCGCTGATTGGAACAAAATGGACTTCAGGTCATGCTAAGAAGAGAGAAGAAATAACCGCAAACGACATGCACCTTAAGCAGTCTGTACCTTGCTGCACGGAGCAATCCAATAGGCTATGGCGAGAAAAGGAAGGCCTATGGAGACTCCAAAGACAGCCAGGAATTTCACAGCGATAGACTGTTGACGTAAGCCTGAGAGATTTTCATACCACATGGTAAGCAATTGCTGCTGACAGTTAGGATGAGCAACGAACTGTAAAAACAAAACAAAAACAAAAACAAAACGCAAACAGGAAAATGGCATCGATAGCACTTGAACAGTTTATAACCTAGGAGTAGCTTGGGGCTGAGATGTTTCACCCGAGGGGTTGCCTGAGTGTTAGAGCCAGAGCAGCCGGGTCAGATCCTTGCCTGGGGGCGGGGAGGGGGTGGTTTGTGGGTGAGGGACTTCTGACTTGGGGATGCTGGGGAGCTTCGTGTTGTGGCCAGAGTCCACACAGGACTGGTCGAACTAATGCTTTGCAAACTGAGGGCCTGGAGAAGTCTCAGGGACAGAAAATGACAATCAACTTTTAGATAAATGCTTGTGTCCCATCCAGGCTGTTCACCTGAGCAGGGAGACTTATCTCTGGGCAGAGTTCATTTGGGAAGCAACACAGAGGAATGGAAGGAGCATGAATGGAGTTTTGGAGTCAGACATGGGTTTGAAGTTTGTTCTGCTATTTACTAGCTGGATAATCTTGGGACAGCTACTTAACCTCTCTGACCCTTAATATTCTCATCTGCAAAACAGAGCCTATCACATTGCCTTGGAGAATTAAGTAAGATAATGTAGAAAGGTTTTCCTGTGTAGTCTAAAGAAAAATGCTCAGAGTATTTATTTTTAGAGAACTTGTTAAAACTCCTCAGTGTTTTCTCACTGGATCTCAGTGACGTTGGGCTGGGTTCCATAGGGTTTTTGTGGCCTGCCGGAGCACTGACACAGCAGCCCTCCCCTCAGTGGCTTCCATCTAGGACGTCGGGTACCTTCTCAGCACCACCTCCCTCTCTTGGAACCATCCTGCCCTGATGTCTGAGTTACAAGATGGACCTTGCATGGCCATTTCGCATTGTGTAGCCTTGCTCCCCACACCCCCTTGATACAGCTTATTGGACCAGGGGTGGAACTCTGACCTAAACTGGGTGCATCAGGTTTTCTCTCCTGAGTATTTGGGACTGTGATTGAGAGACGGTGTCTCTGTATTTAGTGGGGAGTTCACGTGTAACCTTGAGAGATCTGGGCAGCAGTCTTCCCCTTTGTAGACAAACTATCAAAACAAATGAGTTAAAAAGAGAGAAAGGGAATGAGGATGTGCGGGAAGAGGCTGAGCTAGTGTCTGACCCTCCCTAGGGCCCAGCTGTACTCTGCCTGTGTGGTCCATGAGACACCCCTCTATTCATAGACAAAATCTTTCTTTTTCTGTTTGATCCAGCATGTTGGCTTAAGTTATTACAGCTGAAACATTTCTTTTCTGCAAATAGTAGTTGCTACTTGGCTGTTTGTTAGTTTACCCTGAGTCCTAGCCAGTGGAAATCGATAATAAGCAATATTTAGGTAAACTTTCTGGGAATAAAGTTTAAATTTAAGAAAATGATACTTATTAGCTTGTTTTTCCCCCTATGACAGAAGGAAGTCATTGTTTGCATTTGACAGGCCTGTGCTTTGGCCCTGCTCAGAACGCCTGTGTGTCCCAGGAGCACTGGGGCCCATGGACTGGAGAAGGCAGACTGGGTATTTTTCAAAGGGCAACTTTTCATTTTCATGATTACCCCGGAACAGAATGTGCCAATTTTCATCCTGTTTGCCTTATTGGGTATTATGGGGACATGCACAATGGTTCCTGGGAAATGTGAAACATTCCCTTTTCATTATAAGAACAACACAAATAGAGCTATTTTAAACTTCTCAATGTAGATGGCAACATGTTCTTGTTTCCAGTTTCTGGGAACTCAGGGAAGCAGCCAGATGATCTGGGAGGAAACTATTAATATCAAAGGTTTATCTGGCCCATGACAATATTATTACTTGAATACCAGACACAAACGAGGCTTTTTTGCCACATTATTGAGTTTATAGCAACCATTGTAGTCTTTCCCTCCAAGAATAAGAGCAATGGATTCTCCGCAACCCAGGGAGGCCCCTCCGGGTCAGGGTTGGTGTGCTATGCTGGGTCCCTCCTGGCTCATAGGAAAGAGGAGTGAGCAACAGAAAACTGTGCAGGTGTTTCAGTGAGTCTCAGGGTCTAGTCATAACACGGGTCCCAGAGTGGGACAGTGGGTGAGAATCACTGATGGGGGCAGTCGGTTTTGGTTTTCAACAGTGGGCCTTCTGTGGGTGCTGAAAGGGCCCTGCTCTGGAGACTCACAGTCTGCCTAGAAGGTGGCATGTATGCCCATGGGATGGAAGATGACTACTTGACCCAGCCTGTGGCTCCCTGCACTGTTGCTGCTCTGGAAGGGCTCTTGTCGCAGTCATAATCCCCTCATTAGCTTCTCGGTGTGTGTCTGGGAGAGCCCCTCCCACACGTCCTCTGCTGCCTCTGTGCAGACGAATCAGCATAACAGATTGGACAGAGAGCCAGAAGGGCAGAAGTTCTAAGAGAGAACGCAGCGGGGACCATTCCCACTCTGCCTTGCTTGCCTCGGAGGAAGACAGTGATACCAACTAAAATGGGGAGCAGGTCCTCCTGGGACTGTGTCTTCCTATGATTAGACATTTGCTAATTTCCACAGCTGCATTTATTCCTCCATAATAAAACAACCTAGCTTCAGACATGCTATGTATTTATAGATAGACTTTATGATTTAATGTTCCCAGAAAGCTGACTGCAGCTGCTAGCCAAAGACCAATTGGTGTTTACCTTTACATGGGCACTTTTCTGTACTTGGGGTAGGTCTTGGAAGACAACTGCATGACAGACAGTTCAATGTGTATCAGAGGATTTTTTCCGCCGTGATTTCGAAGCACAAAAAAATACCATCCTTGACCCAAGGAGGATGAGAGTAACAAATGAAGCATGCTAATAGGACACAAAGAAAACTCTAACCAGAAGGGCACAAGGCTAAGGAACAAAGGCAGGAAGAACTCAGGGTGGGAGGAGGATTTTCAAAAACAGGGTCATTGATTTTGTATCCTGAAACTTTACTGAATTCATTTATCAGTTCCAGTAGCCTCTTAGTTGAATCCTTGGGGTTTTCTAGATACAGTATCATATCATCAGCAAATAATGAGAGTTTGATCTCTT